>NW_005187437.1:3638832-3684961 GCF_000239375.1 Pundamilia nyererei | reverse complement strand
GAGAGCCACGGGTTGGCCACCCCTGCTCTTGGCAAACATCAATATAACCATAGTATGTTAAAAATGTACTTTCTGATTTATCTGTGTAACTTTAAAAACTGTTATTACAAGTGAAAATTTGAAGAATTATACAGCACAAACTGTGACTGGATTAGGCTGAGACAAAAATAAAGCGACTTGGAAAGCAGATGCACTCTATTAATGGCTGTACTGATAATATCTCAGCAGCCATTTGGCCATTTGGATTAGAAGCAGCTACATAATGCCAGTGCTTATTACGTTCTCTGACAGTGGAAGTGGGAATCTCATACTCCTGTTAAGCCTTAGTCATTACTGCTCAGTATGGGAAGGTTTCTAATGTTATGTTTAGCAACCTTCATTTGTATTTACTTACTTGAATATCCACTAATCTCCCACCACATTTAACACTCTAATATAGTGTGGGTATCCTGCCAAGACAGCTCTGACTCTTTGAGGCACAGACCCCTTGGAGGTGTTCTGTTCTGCTTGGTGTTGGGATGTTAGCAGGACAACACTGGATTCTGTGGGTTGTGTGATAAGGTCTTTGTGGATCTGAATTTTTCTGGCACATCCTGAAGTTACTTGATTGAACTGAGATTTGGGGAGTTTAAAGACCAGATCAACACACAAGGCTCTGCTGTGTTCCTGTTAGTCAATCATGAGATGTTTTCTAAGTGTTTTTTAAAAAAAAAAATATATATAAGAACCCCATTAGCTTCCACGATAGTGGTCTTCCTGGGAACCAAGCCTGCAAGTATAATAATAAAATCTAATCTAATCTAATAAAACCTTACACAATCAAATAGATGCAAAAATGTCCACATAATCTGGCTCTTACAGCCACAGTAAGGTTTTACAATTGTAAAAATATAAGCATGTAAATATCAATAAGTTTGAGGCGCAATACACAAGAATCAAAAACAGGTCACAACATCACCCTCTTACAATATTTACAATAATTAAAAACTGTGTAAATGGGCTTTTAAATGTGTTTTTTTTTTAAACTAGGAGTAGTAGCTAGTTCTCTAATTGCATAAGGCAGCTTATTCCACTTCAAAGATGATCTGAGTGTTGTGGAGCAACTTGAGCAGCCGAGCGAGGCCACTGCTTTGCGTGGTGTTTTTTTTCTCTGCAACAATGTTAAAGTTGGTTGTAGGCGTCAAAGTGACGTCACTATGAAGAGCCAAACCCAGCAGCACACATCTGCTTGCTAATATTTAAAAGAAATGAAAACATCAGTATACTTATATGATTATGTTTACTGTTTAATTTACACTGACATCATTCACACAAATGCCACAAAGGAAAAAAAGAGGACATTTTCCTTTTCTGGATCCCTGCCCAGGATTTAAATATCACAGTGCTTCTTCTTTAATCTTAAATTTACTCTGAAATCTGAAGACCTGTCTAATCCAAAGATCTGTATCACCAAACTTCCCCTTTCTTCACCGAGCTGACAGCTTCCTATTCATACTCAGTGCTAACTTTCCTTATGACAGCTTCACCAGTCACAGTTGCTTAGTCATGTATTTATGTGAGAGGATCTATGGGCACTAAGATTCCTGTGTGGCCTCCAGGGCCTGATCCTGGTCAGGTCGCTTTTCCTCTCATCACTCTTGGCTTGTCTTCAAGATTCTTTCAGAAGCTGCTTCTCAATAATTCCTGACAGTGGATCAAAGTGGGATACACCAAACCTTCTCCTGCCTCACAGGGTCTAGTACACTTCCTCTTTTAAAGGCCCACCACCACCGTCACCCAGAAGTGATCTAATCAGGCTATGGCCTGATTAGATCACTTCTGGGTGACGCTGCGCCAGAGGTAGAAGTGTCAGCGCCTGCACGTTCATACGTCAGTTAGTTAGTTGAAACCTGTAACACAACACTGCTGGAACACACTTGAGGGACAATGTGATTCCTATGCTCTCTTTAAAGAAGAAAACAGAAGTTTGTGCTTGTGGAGGCCACAGCAAGGGACGAGTGGTAAAAATATATACTGAACTTCTACAGGTATACAGAGAAATAAGCATTAAGATTCAAGTAGGGGAAGGGACCATCAAAGAACGCTTCCTGGATGTCAGATGGGGTGAAAGGAAAGAGTGAAGAGGAGAAAGATAGCTGTAAGGAGCTTCTGAAAAAAAAATCCCTCGTTCCAAACAGCAAACGCATGACCTGAAAAAAGGGAGTCTTACCTTTCAAGGATGAAAGGGTGGCAGCACTTAAAGTCAACTCAGTTGAGGTAGTCTTGCACTGCCTCGAGTCTAAGAAATGAGTCAGCATGATGTTTGCAGGAAAATTCAAAGAAGGATGGGTGGCCTGCTTCCAGTCATATGTTTTAATTAAAAAAGCTAGGTGAGCATGCTGCAGGTCTTGCTACAGCCACGTGTTTCTGCACAGTTAGGCGCAGGGTGTTGCAGGAGCACGTCTTTGAGTGAGCCTGAGTTTTTCTCTCTGCTGTCTCGGCCTGCACTTTTCTGCCTCTCTCAACACATTGGTGCTTTACCCACCCCCAAATAAATTGCATCCGTCTGAAGCGCTCGCTGAGAACAAAGGGAGAAAAGCGTACAAACAATATCGGCTTTAATTTTTCATTTCAGACGCGGTAATCTGCGAGAGAGTGACGGCTTCCTGGAATGTGCCTTTCTGTTTTGATATCACCCAATGAAACGGTAATGATATGCTCCCTCCATCTGGATCCAGTTGTCAGTCTGCGCCAGAGGTAGAAGTGTCAGATGTTATTATTATTTTCTGTGTCTGATGTTTAGGTCTGGTCATAGATGAAGGAAGGTCACTTGGCATACCTCGCGTGCTCTTCTGTAATTATGGAGTCACTTGTTAAAGGTCATGTAACGTGGCATCACAGGGCAACTCATCCTCGTGCTGCACAAAAAATAAATAAATAAAGCTATCAGAGGACCACGGACCAAAAACTGACCACAAAAAAAGCACAAGTGTTGCATTTGAACACGTTTCCCCCAAATGCCAAGAATGGTAGTTTGTCGTTTGGATGTCTACAGTCTGTATATAGTCGTTTCAATACATTTAGTCCTTAAGGTAAGGATTTTTACTTTCAGAAAAGGCTGATTTTATTTTCCTATTTTAAAAATATTGTAAAAAATATGCATGCCTCCTGATAGAGCATCATACAAACACGACTGATAAAACACTGATGACCTTGTTTTGCATTGGTGCTGATGAAGCTTGCAAAATTATATTTTGGATGTCAATCTTTTTTTTCTTTTTTTTTCAGAGTTCATCTTCCCAGGAGAAGAAACACACAGCAGGGGAGGCATATAGTGACAAGGCTGTCTGCCAGCCTACTAACTCCATGATTGTTTCCAGACAAGTGTAGTTGCCCCCTGGACAGCACGTCTCTCAGTTCTAGAGTAATGGCCAATTACCAGGAGGCAGTTTGTTGAAAGGAGGCAGTTTGTTGAAAGGATGCAGCCAGGAACTACATATGGCTTCAAACAGCCCTCAGATCCAAACATGTGCTCTCAAACAAACTACCTTCGTAGATGAAATACATTTGAAGGAAGCCAAACTGCTTTTTGAGCATCAAGTGACAGTTGAGAAATGCCCGAGTTATGAGTGAAATGAGAACTGGGATACTTTGCGTTTTATTTTAACACTAACCAGATAGAGTTTTCTAGGTTGGAATGGAGAGATGCTTGATGACATGTGCCGTGTTATTATTTCCATGCATTCAGCTTTGTGTAGTCTGGGGTGTTGGAATTTGCTAGTTAAATGTGGCATTTGAATGTGGAACAGTGTGGTTACACACATCAAGGAAAGGATGCATTACTATTCATTCATCCATTACCCAGAGATGGGTTTTTTGTGTGTGTGTGTGTTTTGACTTTTGTCATGTGGAAGTTGACGTGTAACTTGCACCTGCAGTCCTTTTAAAAAAGGCTCAAAATAAGCAAAAATAAATAAATAAATCATTTTGAGGACACCTACAGGGATTTAAAACAGCTTCGTCTGCTGATGTGTCAATACTGAAAGCCCAACATATCACCCAATACAGAACTGCTGCTTATACAACCGTCCATTGTCAGGGAGAAGAAAAAAGATATACGAAGCAGCAAAATTCTCCCTCATCCATTTACTCTGGTTAAGTGGTCGCAGCCAGCACACCAAGTGTTTGCCAGATGTTTTATGCAACCTTTCATTTTTTACCAATTTTTTGGAAACATTAAAAAAGTTCCCATGAAAACTATGGGTAAAAGGCACTCTGCCCAGGCAGTGCTTCTCACACACCTTAAACATGTAATGAAAGAGAATACAAACAATTGTTAAAAATACATTATGGTGTTATTTCAAGATGAAACTCAAACAGATTTGTTTTTATACTTTGTTGCACAGATTCAACAAGGTGCTGGAAACATTCCTCAGAGATTTTGGGTCATACTGACATGATAGCGTCACGCAGCTGCTGCACATTTATCCGCTGCACATCCATGATGTGAATCTCCTGTGACTGTGGAGGTGATGTAAGTAAAGTGAACGTATTATTGTGTTCAAGAAACAGATTTTGGCTTTGTGACATGGCGGACTGTGCCATGGGTAGACTCTGGTCATAAAACGGTACTCATCATTTGAACAATGCTTAGTTGCTAAAACGTGCCAAGAAAACATCCCTCAATTAGACCACCGCGCTAAACCTTTGCTAAAAAAGACGATCTTTTACATTGTTTGGAAACAGAACCTGAGATTCCTGAGATGTTTTTTCTAGTCTTCTATTATTCAGTTTTGATGAGTAGTGTTACCTGTAGCCTTAGTTTCCTGTTTTTAGCTGATAGGCACTCAGTATGGTCTTCTGCTGCTATAGCACAATGCTCTTCTGGATTCTTTGGCAGTAATGAGTGCTGTATTTAAGCTACTATTGCCTACCTATCTGTTAGAAGCTGTCTGGGCATTTTCCTTTGATCTCTGGCATCATTGAGGCATTTTCGCCCAGAGAACTGCCGCTCACTGGATATTTTCTCTTTTTTGGACCATTCCCTGTAAACCCTAGAGATCAGCAGTTTCTGAAATGTTCAGACGAGCCCCTCTGGCACCAGCAGCCACGCCATGTATAAAGTTGCTTAATTTACCCTTCTTCTCAATTCTGATGCTGAGCCTTGAACTTCAGCAGGTGGTCTTGATGATGTTTACATGTCTAAATGCATTTTTTTGCTGCCATGTGATTGGCTGATTGCATATTGGAACTAACAAGCAACTGAACAGGTGTACATGATAAATTAGTCAGTGAGTGTATAATTTAGTAATTATTTGTAACAGCTGTGAGATTAAATAAAAAAATTAAATTTTGAACTTGCCCCCTTTTTTGTTAAGTTCTTGTTAAATTCGTTGGAATTATTTTTACCAATTTAAAAAAGCGTCTACATCAGGAGTCACGTTCTGCAATACTTTGGTTTTTCTAATATAAATATATTGTAAATATATTGGAGCAATTCTAATGTTGCGAAAACTCACTCATTAAAATTCCCGAAAGGTTGTCAGTCTTTGAAACTCTTGGGTTGAAAACCAGTCATAGTGTCAGACTAAACATCAAACTCTTTGACCTTTGACCTGGTCATTATATCAAAGTGTGTGTTTAGAGTTTGAATTAAAATGCAGCGCTCATGTGTCAGCTTGCCATAGCCACAGCTGCTTTTTCTTAGGACTGATATAGAGCAGGTGGACACATGATCGGCTGGCTGCCAGATACGAACCCATCAATCAAGATTTTTTTGCAATTCTAAATAAAAACAAAACAAAACAAAACACTAATTTCAAAGGTATATAAAGGCATGTAACAAACCAGACTAAACAGATATTCTTACAAATAAATCCATATATATTATTAAATTGATTTCACAATTTTATGCCTTATAAAATCTGAACCTTTTAAATGACTCAAACCAAGGCGGCGGACTGCAAAGAAGACTTTCTCATAGATGCAATCACTGGAACAGTAAGCTAGCAATTTCAACATCTGTGTCACAAGTAATGGTTACATTCATATGGCCGCTGTGGCAAACCTCAAAATATTTTTCCATATTCTAGATGGAGCGTTTCCACATTTATATCATCTGCAATTTTCGTCTACAGCCCGACTTGTGTGATTTTTTTTTTTTTTTGACCACAAATTTGGACAAATTAGGATCTTCCTTTAATCTCTTGATTAGGTGCTGTTGTGATAGTGGATACCCGTGGAGGAGGAAGATTGATTGACTCCTCTGATTCAGTTGTGAGAATCCAAACAGTCCCATTTCCTACGGTGATGTCACGATGTTGAAACCAGGTGCAGAGGCCACTGAGTGCATCAGAGAGGCCCACCGTAATTCAACGCACACTTTACAGCTAGTCAGTATGCCTCAATACGATCCTTTAGTGTTTCTTAATAGTGTTAAGCTAAATTCATTGAGATCATATGTTTCAAATTCAGACTGCTCTTATTTCAATCATCTTAATTGTTGCTGCACCTTTCATTCAGGATTTTGGTTCCTCTGTTTATGAAAATAATATGCTGCCAAGTGTTGTTCAAAATGTTGAAATGAGCACTGGGGCCTAGGGGTGAACTTAAACCTTCATCTTCACATGCATGTGTTGCTGTGGTCTTTTGATGATTTTCCACAGCTATTGCCACATCCCTACAGGAACTGAGAAAATAAAAACATCAGCTAATACTGCCAGCATCCTGTTTTTCTAACTCAAATGTGCTTAAATCCTGTTTCTGAAACTGAGCTTGTTGTTTTTGTATCAAATAAAATTACACACAACCACATAAGCACTCTAAAAAGCATCTATCAATGGCTAATGAATTTCTGGCAAAAATGACTCGATTTCAACCAAAAAATAGTTGAAAAATAAAATCTATAACCCTCGATCAACATTACACCCCATTCATTAGGTGACCACTAATCTTCAAAAGCATTTTTCTGCGTTTGTATGTGCAGAATTTGCAAGAAAGTTGCAAGATTTTCAGTTTGCATTTGTTGTCAGTTTGAATTATTGATTGCTCATCTTTGAGCAACCTGAGATTGCATGCAGTTGAACAGTCTCTCTGGGAAGAACAAAAGAGGGAAAACGTCTGGCAAAACAGACTATCATCTGACAATGATTGGGCTTTCTTCATTAGCTTTTTAAAGTGTATCTACATCCATAAACGACGACCTGTGCACAGAACGGGAAGTCTTCGCTCAGATGTCTGTTGGCTTCACCAGAAGTTATAATATTGGCTGTTGTCCCCAGAGGCTAAGTCATCAGACTATAGCTGATGGTTTCCCAGATTGGGTGACAGTCTGGAAACCCATCTGGCAGTTGGAGCACTTTAAAGTCATAGTGGCACAGTACCCTGCTGGTTAAACGACTGTAAAAAGAATGACAGTCAAGCATGGGTACACATTGTTGTGAGGTGTGTCAATTGTTGTTACAAAGGGGCATTTTCAAAATGTTGTTGTGTTTTCTCCAACAATACATGAATTCAACTAACAAAAGTCACCTTTACATTGTAAGCTAAAGACTATAGAAAAACACAAATGATCAGACAAACCGAGTAAGCATGCACTTGGCAACTGTGGGCAGGAAAAACTCCTTTTTAACAGGAAGAATCCTCCAGGTGAAGCCACCTGCTGTGACTGGTTGAGGGTGCACAAGGAACACTGTGAAAGAGAGCCAGAGGGAAGGAAAAACTCTGAAAAAGTCATAATTGACTAATTTTGAAGGAATTCAGTATCTGCAGTATAGTTTATGACAATGATGTATTTAGAAAGATGAATCCGTCTCATTCATGCTGCTGTGGGTTATCTGAAATACACAGAATACCTAAAATCCAACATTCCCATCTGATAGTGAAGTTTTAATAACTATAATTTATTAATAAAAAACTAAAGTGCTCATTGTATTGTCCACTATGCACCTGTTCTTTAATGCTGTGGAAAATTGCCGCTCCTCTTACTCCGCTCTATATTTATTTAGGGTTTCTCAGCTGGTTATGGTATAATCAGGATAATCCACTCTGACCACAGCATCAAAATCAGCTCCTACTTTAAAGCAAACGCATAGTGCTTCATATGTTATTCATCAATAAACATCTGTATACAAGTAAAGTTTATTGTGACATATGGTGGTGCAAGATGGGTAAGAAGAGTGGAATAATAGGAGGGCAGTTTCTAACCAGACAGCTGCCCTGCTGTTTCATCAAAACTCCCCATTAAAATTTAGTCTCAGGTCTGGTCTTTTAACTGCTTGCAAAGAGATGGCTCCATACTCTGTCACTGCTGTCTGGGGGATTGTTTATCTGTGCCACAGTGTTGCTATGTCTGGACTCTATAAGGTTTTTCAGCACTGAATTAAAGATGCAGGAGCTCTGGCCTGCAACACAGCAGTATGTAACCGTATCCTCCCCCCACTGCTCTTGCTCTATCAATCAAACCTCTGACTCGCCGACCCTCTGATGGGATAAATGATTCTAAATCTGACTAAAGCCATTGCTTTGGCACTGAAGGTATAAATCTTGGCCTTTAATTTAATAACGTGAGCCAGGAAGGGTGAGGCACCTGGACTGTGATTGGTCAGGGGGATGGGAGACAGAGAGGAAAGTCCTTGGGTACTATTTTCTCTTTAGCAGCCCCTGGTAGCCAGGAATCTGGATGTCTAATTCAGACCGATAACTCTTGTTGCGAGCTGTGATAAACTGCTCTGCATTTTCTTTAAGTCACTCACCTTCTACCTGAGCCCTTATTGCTTCTCCTTTTCCATTACTTCCTCTTAATCTGTCTTTTGCTGAAGGTTCAAAGGGCTGTTTCTCTCTACTGCAGATGCCTGATTCATCCCCTTTTTAATGTGCAATGTTGGTGGGGGAGGCACAGAGAAAACACAAGTGATGTGTTTAGCCAAGGCTTTTATTCGATTTAACTACCATAATACTTCTTGCAGGCTAAGATCTGGTTTCCCTTTGGCTGGTTTCAATTCAGTGGCCTGTAATCACCATTTCTGATGAGTTTCCATATTATGGCCTTCTGTCATAAGCAACTCTGTCTAAAATATGTTCTAACATTGTAAACTTTGTGAAAGGATCTGCGTCAGTCCAAAACACAATTGCCAACCAAGTATGTTTAACCAAACTCCTTGGTAAGGCTGAGAAAGGCTTTGGCAAACCTTACCATAGAGAGGTGGTTAGATGGTTCTCCGGGTGACTATTCCTACTACATCTAATATGTGCTTGGTTTCCAGAGGGGACAGAAGAAATCCTATTAAATGGAAATATATTTTTATTAAAAACATGCAGTGATGGTAAAAAGAACGTACAACCTTTGTCAATTTTAAGGTTTTATGTAGCAAGTTATCCAGTCCTTCCCGGTGCCTAAAATTAGGCAAATGCAACCTGTAATGAAAAGCAGCACATCACGCCGGATCATTATTTATTTATTAAGCCAAAATGCATGAATCGGTAAACTATAGAACCGCCTCGAAGTCTTTGTTTTCTGTATGAGTTTATCAGGTCTCCCTTCACTGTGGGGGAATTTTAGCCCGCTCTTCTTTACTGGGTTGCTTCAGGTTAGGGTTAGGTCGAGCATTTCAGCCTTTCAGGTCGAGGTCCGGACTTTGGTTTGCTTTATTGTGTGGCCCAGCTTGACCACAAACTGTACGGTCTCTTATTTGACGTGAGGATACTTAGGTATACAGAGGATTTCACGTCATTACTTCATCCACCACCATATGTGACAGTTGGTATGAGGTGTTTGTGCTGATATACTTGTGTTTGGTTCAGCTGTGGTGCCGTGTGTTACGGCCAGACATCTCCACTTTGGTCTCGTGTGGTCGATCGTGGCTCAAGAGTTGGGCGTTCGCCTTGTAATCGGAAGGTTGCCGGTTCGAGCCCCAGCTTGGACAGTCTCGGTCGTTGTGTCCTTCACCCGTTGCCTACTGGTGGTGGTCAGAGGGCCCGGTGGCGCCAGTGTCCGGCAGCCTCGCCTCTGTCAGTGCCCCCCAAGGTGGCTGTGGCTACAATGTAGCTTGCCATCACCAGTGTGTGAATGTATGGGTGGATGACTGGATATGTAAAGCGCTTTGGGGTCCTTAGGGACTAGTAAAGCGCTATATAAATACAGGCCATTTACCATTCCTTTCCAAAGGAAATGGTTTCAGAAGTCTTGTGGTTTGTACAGATGCAACTTTGCAAACTTAAGCTGTGTTGCCATCTTCTTTTTACAGAGAAGAAGCTTTCTCCTGCAACTGTTCACAATAAGCCATATTTGCTCAGCCTTTTTCTAAATAAAAATGGTCTGTTTTCTAATGGAACTCTAATGAAATTTGACATGTTAACGGACGCTTGTAGAGTCTTTAGCCTACACAAGATGTAGCTCTTGTGTTGTTTGACGTTTCAATGAGGACTGCACACTCTGACCTTGGGGTGAATTTGCTGCGATGTTGTTTCCTCAGAAGGCTGGCAGCTGTCTTGAATGTTTTCTTCTTGTGAATAATGATGGACTTTAAATTGTTTGGAAATAGCCTTATAATCCTTACAGATTGACAGGCAGCAACAATTGGAGGAAGAACATAATAGCTGATGTCTTTCCTCCTTGGTGTGGTGTTAACATAAGCCTGAAAGTTCCAAACCAGCAAACTGTCAGAACTTCTGCTTTTACAGAGCTGCTCAAACTTACTAATGATCAGTTAATCAAGTGGATTTGATTAATTCTCTTCCTGTTCCCGTGGAAGCAGTAAGGGTGTATTTACTTTATCACACACTGTTCTGCAAACTTTCTGCTTAGTTTTTGTTAAATAATAATGATAGTGTAATATGCTATGCTTTATATTATATCTGAGGTTGCTTTTAACTAGTTTGAGATACTTTCAAAGGTGTGACATCTGACAGTGTAGCAAAGACAATGATCCTGCACCCCGAAGGTATTAGGGCCCCAATCAAAATACCTATCAGTAGGGGTGTTTCTTCTACATTACAACATTTTCACAATGATATTAATAAAGTAGACACATTAGGATAAACCAAGCTTTTGTTTGTGCAGAATACATTTCTTTATGAAATTAATTACTGCTCTCTAAATATTTACTCTGTATTTGTTTTAGCTCACCACCTTTGCTACCTGTCATTTGTGCAAAATACCTGTGAACCTGTTGACGTCAACAATTCAACAATGCATTTTTTTTCATCCAGTGTTTTATAGAGCATCCCTTTGGTGTGGGTGCATTTTAAATTATGTTAGGCAAAATAAAAAAGAGCATTACTCAAAAGAAGAAGGGAGAAGAAAGCAGAATGAGTAAACCAACAGGACTAGAGCAGAGTTCTCATTTTACTTTGCTGAGTGTAGACCTGAAAGATATAGTTAGTGTTTTTGTACAGGAGTGCAGAAACACTAACCACTTATATGCTCAAAATTTCTGTGATATATGTGGAAGCTGGTCTACTGGAAACAAATGTTGAATGAGGAACTGTATGAATGAGTGCGCTCGTTATAGGGTGAGGACCCCCTTCTCTTTTTTATTCCATGCTCCATTACAGTTGTTTTTGTGTTACTTTAGCAAGGCTAAATCTGTTTTGGGTTTGTGTTAGTCTGTTTGAAGAACATGATTAGAGGTGAGTTTATAGTATGAGCTTAGATAAATGTATCTGTTCCCCCGACCTCTGGCTGCAGATGTTGTCCAAGGTGCTGATCAAAAGCCTGAATGGTGCTATTAATTTTACTGATGCGATACGGTATTTTTTTGCACTTACAGAGTGAGACTGTGTGTGCGTGCATGCACAACATGTCAGGAAGGGGAGAGTTATTATACTTGCTGATTATTTTTTATGCCCTGATACGTAAAACCATAGAATTTTTCCTTCTTTTACCATGTATTTGCAATACATCACAAACAAATGTTATGTGTAAGAACATTCGTTTACTCTGAAAAATGTTTGCCATAGAGAATGTAGGTTATTTCAAGAAACTACGATTTTCAGTTAAAGTTTTAAAAGGAAACTAAATTAAAGTAAGTGTGGAAGTGGACGTCAGAGAAGATGGGCTAAACTTTTATCTACTGATATTCCTAATCAGCGCTTAGGACGGAGCTAACTGTTCCCATATGGCAGGGGTGTGTATTGAAGTGAGCTCCATGTGCTGCTTCACAAATTCTTGGGGAGTATTTCTGTAATGGAAACACATGTAGAGTCCCTCTGACGGTCAGGTGTGGCGCAGTGCTCCATTATTTGAAAATGTTTTCAATGGAAAGGAGCCATCTCATCTTTGTGGTGTCTCCTGGATTGGTTGCCACGTGTTGTTACATTTTACACAAAACACAGCTCCCCGTCTTGTTACATTTTGATCCTGATGCATTCTCAACACAAAGAACACTTTTACTATAAGTGATAATTGATGATGTCTTTAAAGTTGGGCTGTTCTGGACTCAGTAGTTTGTAGATTGCATTGCCTGTGTCTAGCACGCTTTAATTTATCTTTTCCAAAAAGCAGAACTAGAAGCACATAAAAAAAAGTCATGAGTTGAAAGGAGGTTCTGGGGTCTTTAAGATGAATCCAGCCATTTGTACAACTGGTGACAGACAAAAATTTTCTTCCGATCACTGGTCACTTATCCGTTACTTAAAGACACTCTTAATCTTGGACCCTTTCATCGCTCTTTAGGAAGTAAACCGACCATCAGAGCACACATTGGCCTGCGTGAGCATATGTCCTCATGTGTATCAGACATGCTGGTGGGTGGTTGAGTGAGATAAAACGGATCATTGGCTCTTTCAGCTGTTGTCCTCTGTTTTAGTTGGAAATCAGGCAAGAATGACTTCATCTCCCTTGACTTCTTCTAGGTCATCGGGCTGTAAGGAGCCCCTTATATCCTTTCTTTTTTTCCCTTCCCATACACTGCGATACAACTGTTCAAGCATTTAGATGCCTGCCGAGTAGCCCTGGACCAGTGACCAATTAACGGGTCACACAACACTGATATTTGAACTAAAGAAGAATTTTGTATCCAAAAGTAAGACCCTGCAGTGCCAGTTCAAAAAGAAGGAAAGACAAATTCCAGGAAAAAGACAATGGAAGCACAAAGAAATGGCGGAATAACTGCAGTATTTTGAATTGCAACTAGCAAGTCACAATCCTACCCTAGATAATACAATTCGTAGCTGCATTCACTTTGTTCTTACAGGGCAGAAATTGGAGCCAGTGAGTAAAATTTGAGAAAAATAACACTCTGATGCACTGCACCAGCTTACAAAAAGCCAAGAATGAATAAAACGATCTCAGCGGTATCCCAAGGGTTAACCAATATGACTTGTTTAAGGAAAGTGAGGAAACAGAACGACTGAAAATACAGGCAAAACTTTAGGCGACATTTACCGTCCACAAATCTTGTAGATAGCAAGCATATCCTGAAAAAGCGCTCAGGGCTAAATCACGATATCCCTTATGACAAAAAAATAAAACATACAGAAACCAGCTCTGCTAAAATATGCTTTTGTAAAAGGAAAAAAAATGCTTCAGGAATATCTATTAAAATGCCCAGCACAACCAATAAAACATTCACTTAACCTCATAGCTTTCTACTAAAAGTCTGAGGTTGGGTTTCTTTAAAGTAGGTCAAAGAGTGGAACTCGGGTTCACTCTATAGTGAGGCCGTATTTGTGTTCCATATATGAAAAAGCACTCCTTCTACCATTGTTCTCCCACTAAGGATTAATAACTCAGGAACCTTTAAATACGACAGCACTGCTACTCACCAGAGTTACAGGTAGAAGTCTAAATGAGAACCTTAAAAATAACAAAAGGCTAGGTGACATTTTTCAGAGAAATGTGCATATTTCCCAATCACTGTTGGAGAATAACAGAAATCAGTGAAAACGTGGACGGCCAGAATACACTATGAGGCCAATTATTGGCTCAGCCACAGTATCTGGTGTCTCAAGCATTCATGATGACCTGTGTGTGGTTATTTATGCAAGCTTTTTCACTGAAGACACAACCAAAGAATATATTTCAAAGGGTTTCTCCCTGGTGGACTCGTGTCTTTCTGAGTTTCTTGGAGAGAATATGCAGGTTCTACGGGAAAGGGGGGGATGTAGGAATACTGAGCACACTTGAAACAGACTACAGATTAGCTAATGTCTTTGATGACCACAAAGAAAGAAAAGTAAAGAACAGAGTTCCTCTGAAAGTAAAAGGTATTTATACACGTTTTAAAAAAATACATGAGATGATTCTTATTTTTATTTATTAGTAGAGTAGTTTTAAAGAATGTGGAGTCTGTCTGCATCATGTCAGAGAAATCATGATTAAAACACAGTAAAGTCCTGGTTTATATGAATTACCAGATTAACATGTTTTTTTTATGCTCATATTTTAGCATTGGTGTGGCTGCTATCCTGTAACTGAAAATCAAAGGTTTAGCAGCCATTTGACCTGTCAAAGCATCCAATGAAAAGATGCTCCCCTCCCACTTGTTCTAGCTGGTTGTACCATCACTAATTTTGTATTTTCTTTGTTCTTTTCCACCCCCTAAACAGACCTCCTTATCCCCGGGACACTTTTGCCTTTGACACACTCATCTGCTCGAGTCCATGGCTGAACCCTTAGAACGCCCACCCCAATAACGGGATATAAAGTTCTTCTGTGGGGGTCACCAAAAAAAAGAGTCTTTATCCACCCACCTTTTCCATGCATTTCTTATGAAGACATGTGAAGAATCGTTTAGGAGCCTTACTCTGCAGGGGCTCTACAAACACATATCAATACATTTCCACACTATACCACCTTATACCTTTTTTTACTATTTTTTTTTACCCTTCTTCTACCCTCAAGTTTGAGAAGGACAGAGTTTGATCTATAACGGTCTCTGCTCAGGTTCAGTGTTGATGAACACCAGGGCTTTTTTTTTTCCGCTTGGGGTAAACGTTAACACATTAGCCATCAGGGGAACAGTGTCTGTGTACACATTTTCAGACACTGCACCCCAGAGAGAGGAACTTAACCTGTGTTTCCTTGACAGAACAGAATATGTGCTCTGGAAACCCTGAGAACTGCCTCAGGACCACATTTTGAGTTTTAAACTGAGCCATGGAAGGTTTTGAATGGTGGGAGAGGCTCAAGCACACATGTTAAATGTTGTGGAATCGAAGGGTCAGCCAAACTGGGATTAGCTTTTTAGAGCATAGCATTTTATGAATACATGATGCATGGTGCAAGTGAAGAAACGGTTGGGATCCAATGTCAAAAATGCTCCTCCAATAGAGGAAGAAATATATAATCGAGATCTGTCATATGCTGTAGTTGGTAGTAAAAAAATTGCGGTCTATCAATGATTTTGCAATTGTGAAATAAAAGTGTATTTATTTGATTTATTATGGCTTTACTGGGATGTTTAAAAAATAGCTGTGAAAGCACCGCAACTTATAACTCTTAATAGCAGTAGAGCTCAGTCTGTAATAGAGACACAGGCTCAGACATTAACTTGTCATAAAAAAAAAGAAACCTACTGTATTATTAGAAAATGTCTGTTTTCCCAATACTAATCAATCTGTAGTCCTACATTCACAATAATATTTTGAAATAAAACTTGTAATACAGGAAACGGCTTCAAGCATCTCTCAGCTGGCCCTTCTGGACTTTGAGATTTATAGAAGTCGTTTATCAGGGCTAACATTTCACCTCAGAAACCACAGAGTGCAAGAATTACAGACAGACAGCTTTTTGCAAAGTTACACATATAATAAGGACTTAGTGAAGACAGATATACTGCAAGCTTTGTGTCTGCTGTCGGCAGATAAACGCTGTCGGTGGGTTAATGACACTCGGGATTCCATTACTTTGTGCGGGGGTTTTGCCCTCCAATGTCAATGTTTTGTATTAGGCTGCTCACCATGAATGACAGGATATGTTTAAGTGCAGTGTAGATATTTTGGCTTTCTATGTAATGCTTCTGCATTACTCAAACAGGCATCACTCACATGCATACACGTGACCTTGACCTTTGAGGGAGCCACTTAAAATGTTGATACTTTGTTTTTGCGATCACATACATCAGCTTTTATTTTGAAGGTTCAGTCTCCATTCCTCTTGGTGATATGGACATTCCTGCTTTTCTATTTTCTCAGCCACGCTCATTTTCCAACTCTCTCAAAATCACCTCATTTAAAATTCAACATTGCTACTCTTATCCAAAGATGTAATGTATGTAACAGTGCTCTCCGAGCCAGCTATGCCCCCAGTTGATGTTCTTTAAATTCATATTAATCTGTCGTCTAGCATGCATTTCATCCAAAGTCTACATAAGCCATTTGTAGGGCTTCCCAGAATACCATTTCTTGAGCTCCGGATGAGCTTATGATGGTAATGAACAGTAAGGAGTCGACTCAGCCAGAGGGAGGTGGGGGTTGGATCTCTTTTTTCTAACCACAATGTCATAAAAAAAACCTTTAAAACAACTTAAACACAGTAGCTGTTCTACGACTACTTAGAAGGTTTGAAACAACAGAAAGTCTCTCACGCTGTTTACATACTGAGGGCTGCTGCTTGCTGAGCAGAGGGAGGTGTCCTTCACTCCCAGCTTGAACCAGAACTCCCATAGGTTTTTCACTAGGTGTTTGTTTAAAATTTAAAATAGTTGCTAAAGCGGGTATGAAAAGATGCTAAATTTGGGGATGGAATTGCAAAGTTTGCAACAAAGGCAAACTGAACGAAGTGAGTACACTGTTGAGAACAAAGTGAAAAATAATTCCACAGAACAGAATAAAACATGAAAACTTGCAGCTTGTAATAACTTGGCTGCAGGTTTTGCCTGATTTACTCATCATCTGAGAAACTCACCGTTCACATAAGTTTAAGACATTGGATATGCTTCAATTTTAGACATAATCATGTAAAATGATAAATAACAGCGACACAATGTCTCTTGTTCTTGTACAGCATCTGCTGCCCAAAGAGAGAGAGAACAGCAGGAGAACAGCGGGGAATGGGGCTCCACTGCAAGGCAGGCAGGGTATACTCCATACTCTAGATAGTTAAGCACTATTCTTTTCAGAGCTCTTACTAAAAGTTATATACACAGTTTTTAATACCAGGTGTTTAAGTCACTATCTACACTTATCTAAGTCAAACTACTTAAAACTTCTTGATTTTCCATGCTCTGTTCTTCCAAATAAAGTCTCCTTATTGAGTGGATACTTAGCAAAAGTTGCTTGAGTGCTTTTTAAAGATAATAAAACAAGAATACAGTACAGAGAGTCTTTTCTCTCTGTGAAAACAAATCTCAGGGAAACACATGCATATTCAATTTATATTCATGTTCCCTGCTGATTTCTGTTTGCTTTTGATTCATATCTGTCTGTGTAATACAATCTTTTAAATGCCACCGAGCACGTTAAACTGTAGGTTTCACGATGCAGAGCAGTTGTGCGCATACAGTATGTGTCTGCCAGCAGGCTGATAATAGGATATGACTTAAAAGGTGAAAGGAGCATTCTTAACTATTTTGTTTTAGTTTAATCATGCAAGCCAACTGTTTGATGGAGTTCCCCGTTCAACTGCTTTCCTCTTCATCACCTAAAATGGAACAGCTCACAAATCAAGTGTGGCAGACCATTTTTCCACATATGAAGGGTGCAGATTAATTAGATTGTATTTATTTAGCTGGAACCATTTGTAATTTTGCAAAAAAGGAAAACATGGGGAAAGTATGCTTGATAACTCTGTTTCTGCTTCAAAGTCTGACAAAAATTAAGCCTAAAAAAACCAAAAAATTGTAATGATAGTAGCGTATCTATGTATATCTGTTCCCTAACTCCTTGTAGACGCGTTCATCAATCTGGATGAAACTTGGTGCCACGATTATCAACATCTATATAGCTTTTGGAAATTACTTTTATCACTCAAATCCTTACAAATTCTATATATTATGTGTTGCAGCTGTTCACAATACAAACAGCAACATTACATACACGTTACATGTACGTTGTATACATTACAAGTGCATTATGTGAATACGTAAATACTATTTTTAGTGCAGTGGCACTTTGGGCTCGCTGTGTTTTCATGCATATCTGTAAATAATTGGTCATCAAACAATTACCCTAACAGTTGTTGTTTACTTTGTCTTATACATCAATATGTAGCATGCAAAGAAGAAAAAACATTTTAATATTTTGTCTGGTGTTCGTGAACACTGACTATATACAGTAATATATTGAAGCTCAAAAGATTAACATGATAAATTGACATGTCTGTGTTCCCATCCATATGGAAAAGAAATAGTAAAAACTTATAAAAGACTTGCATCAGATGTGGCCTACTTCATATAGTGAATCATATAAGGCTTACATGATTTACTCATGAAAGTGGCCACTTTCTCATTACTTTCATATATTGTTTTAGGAAGTATCCAAAACATACAAGTTTCATTTATATAATTTTTCAAGGGATCTTATATCTGTTTTCACTCTTGTATGCTTTTCATAGAAGTTTCACACAAGACAGATACAAACTTCATAAGATTTATATATCTTTTCCATATGGGCATCGATGGGAACAATTGTTGTAATAACAAGTGCACTTTGAGAGTACAACTCCTCTCCGATGGGCAAGGACTATACTAAAACTGAAGTTTTATTAAACTTTTATTGCAACATGCTGACATCTGCTTGTTTTTATTACAGTATGATGACCTCAACCTATTATTATGTTGTCATTGTAACGTCGTAGCGTGTCTTATTGAAATAAGTGTGATGTGCAGGTCTCTCGATATTGAAAATGTTTTTTTTCAAGGTCGCTTACAATAAAGGTCAAGGTGAAGCGCAAGGTACTCATGCCTGCCATGCCAGATACCCGCCCCGTTATCTTGCTGTGAATTCAGAAGATAATCCATTAAAAAAAAATTGTGGATAATTTAGTGTAACAGACCTGATTTTCACACAAAATTTGAAAATGATATCTTAAAACCTGTGGATGGTAGACTGCTAACAAACAGAGGGAGAATAGTAAAACTCCATCGCCTGTATCAAATACATTAACGTATAATTAATATTAGGAACTACTAATGCTTAAAGCTGTAAACGTAATTCAGCTCTAATCAGGGAGGAAGTTTCCAAATTTATGTCAGTGTTTGGATTTTATACATTAGTAGGGCGTGTAAAAAAAAAAGGTATGCGGTTATCAAAGTTGCTGAATCTGAAGATAAGTAACTACACAGCTGGAAATTGCTGGTTGTCACACCACACAAATCTCTCTCATGCACAGGCTAACAAAGTGATGATAAGGTTGAATGAGACTGTGGTCCTCTGGAGAGGGATTACTCTGCGGCTCATCGCTCCTTCACTGTACAGGGACTGAGAAATTATAGTCACAAGGGACCAACATTTCATCATATGTCAGGTTGACTCCAAGTGTTGTGCTAGGACAAATAGCAAGGTTGGAGGGTGGCAGGTTGACTTTGCAGACATGTGATCTTAGTGTTGTAAGCTGCGCTCTCAGGCATAATTCCAGAGTCAAAACATTTATTAAAAGGGGGACGTGGCGTGTCCGAAAACAACATCCGAAACAACATGAAACTGACTTCTTGGCCCGGGACATTCGTCTCCCGTCGAAACAGGAGAAGTGCGCCGTGTTGTTTTTGGTGGGCCAGACGGATACTTGAATGTGATTCATCTTGGAGCTGAGGAGTAATTACTTCAAGGACTCACAGATGTATCTCCCAGATATGTTTGAATTCTTTGGGCCCACCATGCAAATCATCCTCAGTTTAATCAAAACATCCCAACAGAGAACGAGCTACTGCATTAACTCAGGTGGCTTAAAACAGTCAGAAACAATCTGGGATCGCTCACCGAAAGCACATAATTATCATCCACTGCAGTGTACAGGGATGAACCATTTCAATCTGCGGGTGGCAGTGGGCTACTGAGCTAATTTACTACTGACAAATGTAATTAAAAGGTAAGCTCAGTTCATCAGTTCTTTGAATCTGTCTTCAAAATGTTTCATTTTTCCTGTGCAAAAATGAGACGCAATTGTGGACGTATTAATTGGAAATCGTGCAGTTTTAATTACATGAAGCAAAATCGGGCATGAGTAACAATTAACACATGTGCCACTGGGAATATCTATGACCATCTATTTAGTTCTCCATTGATATACTTTAGAAGATTTTTATAAGTAAGCGGGATTGAGAATAACACAAGATTGTAAGGAAGTACAACCCAAGCATTAAGTGTTATTTGGAAACATGGGAGAGAAACAGGAATGAAAAGATACATGGAACAATTGAAGTGGCAGGTATAAGACACCTCATTACTGCAGCTCTTCACCACTCCTCTCCAGCTTGGAAATAATGACGGATTCACTGGAAGGTCTCTCTCCCTCTTTCTTTGTCTCACTGCAGAGATGTGACCCTGAGTCTAAACAATGCAATCAGCCTTGTTTTATTGACTCATGCTGAGGCAGTGATTTCCCCTCTGTTGGTGCCACTTTATCTTAAATAAGCAGGTATTAATAGTGTCAGGAGATCAGCGGGGATATGAACAGTTTCCCTTCTTTCTTTTTCCACACGCATCCTCCACAAATGCCGATCTTTTGTGTGAGTCCTTCATTTGGGATGAAACCTGGCTCTGTGCACCTCTTCTGTGCTGGATTGGAACACTTTATAGACTAAAGTCTCCAATTTAAATGACATATTGTGTAAACCTGGTTGGGCATGCTATTAGATTTGTAGAATGGACTCACAGCTGTGTGCAAGTAAGGAGAAAATGTCTGTTTATAAGAATAAAAACTATGTTTGCACTATTTGATCTTGTTGTTAAATCTGCATTAAAATCTCATTTAAATCTTTAAATAGGAGGTTACGGTTCAAAAGCTGACTTGTAAAAATTACAGTTTGATGTTTTGCAGATGTTTATTTGTTTATTGGTGTACAAAATTTGTAGTTTTTTTTGCATAGAGTTTTATCTACACTAAATGAAGCACGCTGTTTAATGTTTACGGTGTCTGGAAGTAAGATTTTATGATGCCATTTGCTGGACATAAACTAGGACAGTGGTATTAATCTTCTCGCTGACAGAGAGAAAGTAGCTGTATTTTCTAAAACTTGGAACGATTCTTTCAAGACAAAGATGGCAGATTGGTAGGCGAGCACAAGTTATGACAAGACACTGTACACTTGTTTCTGCCAAGCTTTTCCTCACTGTCTTTAGAGTAAAACTCAGAATGATGAGCTGCGCTGTGAGGAAGCACCTGGTATCCATTTAGAGTGCATGACGTTTGTGCAATGCGGCACAAAGGAGTAGGTGGAGAAAGGAGGGCTGGTTTCTAAGCTGGCTAAAAATTTGGCCACAAAGTAGTGTCATGATCAAGAGCGTAAAGGACAATTAGGAAATTTGGAACAGAGAAGAAGAAAAAAAAATGCTATGCAGTGAGGCAGGAAGGCTAGGTTTTTGTTAATGGCACCTTGTCTTTGCGTTATTTGCTAGATGGGTGATCAAGAACTTTCCAAATATGTTGTCATTTGGAAACGGTGCTAAATTTCCGAATGCACGCACACATTCGTTCATTTACCCTTGAACTCTCAACTCACATCCTTCCCTGGGCAATAACATTGAGATGTCTTACTGGAAATATATCTGCTCCTCTTGTGTATCCAAGGAATCTGCTTATCTGATGTTGACTTCCTGAGATTTTTTCTGTAAACAGACAGTATCACCACTAGGTCTCGTGGGTGAGTGAAAGAGGAAACTGAAAGGAAGAAGGGAAGATGCAGGGAAAGGAAGAAAAAGAAAGAGATGTAAAGGGAGGGGATAAGAAGAAGTTTATATACAGCTGAGTGAAAAAGTCTGGGCTAAAGGTTAGATGTGTTGTTCAGGTCAAGCTGTGAGTTTTCTGTGGTGGGTTTAATGTTTCATATATGGTGATATAAAAAAAACCAAAAAAAAAACCAACTCATTTAGCCCATCCTTTCCTCTGCTTCGCTCTCCCCCCTTTCCCGGTCTTCCACCTTGTAATGATGTGCTACTCCAACTGTGGTCAATGTTATTAAAGCTCCAGCTATGGCCTCTGTTCCAAGTAAAATAAAACAACAATGCCTCCAGGCCTCCAGAAACCTTACAGCTGGATCTCGAGTAATTCAACACTGTAGAGCTCTGTCACTTCTTTCCGGTACATGTTACATTCATTCCTTAGATCTGCTCCAGACCCCTTGTTAAAGGAGAATGTGCATATGATAATGTAAAATGAGTAACACTTGTTTGCAGTGAGAGACTTCAGTCTGATAGTCTAATTAGTTTTTTTTACCCCCTTTCCAGGAACAGAAATCCGTATCACCTCACTTTCTCTCAGCAACTGCAGACCTTTAGCAAGGCCCTTCAAATGTGATGTCTGGGAAAGGGGCTGTGCTTTCACCAATGTATTCCCATCGCCAAGACAACCATGCTACTGGTCTGTCAGATGCTGCTGGCATCACACACACTGGCCAAAGACATATTAAATGCCCAGCTTTGTGAGCTTTATGGTAGGTTTGGACACAAATACAGGTTTAGATTCATAAACTCATTTAAAATGCTGAACAACATTACGTTAACCTTGCAGACTGAAAGAAACGATGCGTTCTCGGTGCTTTCAAATGGGACGCCAAGAATTGTAAGTGTTCTTGACAAGTTGCGCATGTGCATGTTTTGTCAAGTGAAGTCAGATTTATTTATATAACACATTTAAACATCAACTGCTGCTGGTCAAAGTGCTGTACAGTTAAACGATTAAAATAACAATCACACATTTTCTTAACAGGAAAAAATAAACTGAGAAAAAGGCAAAGAATAAAAGTGAGTTTTACAAATGTCTAATGTTGGAGAAGTCTTGATACACAGAGGCAGTTTGTTCCACAATTTAGAGACATCTGCTGAAAAACCCATCCTCCTCTGTATTTTAATCTGGACCTCAGGACAGCTAGGTGCATCTGGTCAGAAGACCTCAGTCCTCTGGTGGGAGTGTGCAGAGTTAAACGATTAGCGAAGCAAACAGGCATCAACCAATGGAAAGACTTAAAAACAAATAACCAAATCTTAAAATTATTTAAAAAACTGATTGGCAGCCAATGTAAGGAAGCCAGTATAGGTGATATGTGTGTGCCAGATAACAGCAGAGCAGCAGACCAGCTGCTGTCACCCAATCAGTGACAGACTGACATCTGAATAACGACTGCTGTAGCAGTCCAGTCGAGAAGGCTTGAATAACCTTTTCAAAGTCTCTGAAACAGAGAAATGGCTTCACCTTTGCAAGTAACCAAAGTTGAAAGAAGCTACTTTTAACAACAGCATTCATACGTTTCTCAAAAGTTAAAGTGCTGTCAAAGATCACTCCCAGGTGACACAGTTTGAGTACAAAAGTGGGTGCTGCACAGAAACAAACTCACAAAGCCGATAAAATGTGTTTTTCTAAAACCATCATTCTGTTTTGCTGTTCCACAGAATTTGAGTCTGTGCGGACCAAGGTTAAGATATAGACTTTATAAATGCCACCTACCAAACACAACACCAACAAAAATCTCATATTGTAGTTCACAACCATGAGCAACATTTGTGTTCTGCAGACAGTATTTCTGTGAGGCAGAGAGTGGATCATTAGCTCAGTTAACTTTGTAAGTTTGCAAGGCACATGATTAAACACTACCAAAGACTCAGTGTGGGATGCTATAATAATAACTCGCTGCTTGCTAATGTTGCTATTAATCTCTGGCTCTTTTCCTCCCTTCACCCCCAACAGGTTGCAGCAGATGGCCCCGCCCCTCCCTGAGCCTGGTTCTGCTGGAGGTTTCTTCCTCTTAAAAGGGAGTTTTTCCTTCCCACTGTCGCCAAAGTGCTTTCTCATAGGGGGTGATATAATTGTTGGGGTATTATTTTAGGGTCTTTACCTTACAATATAAAGCGCCCTGAGACAACTGTTGCTGTGATTTAGTGCTCCTTCCAAGACCCCTAAACCAAACAATAAAACAAGTTTATTATAATTTCTCTACAAATAAACCACGTCACTGTTGTCTAACCTTTCTAAACTGTTAAAGATAACATTATAGAAATTATCAACTGAGTACTTTCTGATGTGTCAACTCAGTGGTTGAGATCTGATAAGGTTTGCACATGAAAAAGCTCAATGAAAACTCATAGTTTAACTTGAGTAAAACGAAGTGCCGGAACCCTTGCCATCTCTTTGTATAAGATTAGGCTGTGTGGTTATAGTGGAATATGCTATGGACAGGAAATGGTGCATGATCTGCGGTTTACATTGTCAAATATGTTATTTAAACAATGCCACAGGTGTAAATTCTCTTTAACTTTGAAATACAGTCACGTTCACATTTTAACACAAATACTGTAGCTATAAGCCAACAATGTTGGCGGCAGGAGCGGTTAGCCTCATCCTATCAGCTGGGCTGAAGCTGTCTGTACCACTGGATTTGCAGTCACCTCTCGTCATCCTGTATGTAGACCTAATCACAGGATGCCCACCAGTCAGCAGGAGACCATAAATGCTCAAGGGCACCATACTGGAGTATGAGAGTTGCATTCCTGCACAGAGCAAAATGGCCATGAACACCACTAATAAGCCCACTCATGTTGCTGTGTACATGTGTGCTGGACTGTATATGGTTACACGCCCGAACATACTGCACATATAGTGTCTGCAGTAGCTCAACATTCACAGGCAGACAGTCTTCAGCACTCATCCGGCAACGCTCCAAAAGAGAAACCAAATAGCTTTAATCGTGGGAGAGCAGTGAAAGGCCAGTTGATTTCAGCATGGGTGTTCATTTCCTGACCATCAATCCCACAGTCCCTTTGGCTCACAACACACCGGTGATGCTAACCATGCAAAAAATAAAAAATAAAAAAATAAAAAAATATGTGTATACATATTGTCCTCATTTTTGATAAAGGAATTACCATTCAAGGGGGAATTACAAAGGAAAGCAATGATTGGCTGTTATTTCTAATCCCATAAACAGACTGGGAATAGTTCTCAGAGAAAAGTATCAAATATGTTTTTAGTCTTGTGTTTAAATGCCTGCAATTAAATTTTCAATGTTAACTTCAAACACTGTAATCAACTAAGGAAGCCACAAAAAATAAAATAAAATAAATAGACTTATGAACTACTTTGTTCCCATTGTTGAAAATACCAGAGCAATTGTAGATAGATAGAACATTTAATTAATATTTTGTTCTTGTTGCATGGCTTTGTTTCTGTTGTGCTATGCTCAGCTTTTATTGTTCTCGTCCGAACCAAGAGTGGTATATCCTTTTGAAGTGTTTGTTTTTCATTCAGCTGCAATAGTATTCAATTTTTATGCAAATTAATTTCACTATTAAGGCTTTTCTGGGTATTTGGGCAAACGGGCAAAAAAATATATAAAAATAAGAAAGAACATTATTATCGACAAACAAGCCATTTAATGACGCACCTTCAGAAGTAATTCACCAGTTTGTGAATGTCTCTAGTTTTCAGAGTCGCTGTCTGGAGAGAGGAGCAACACATCAATACATATTTACTTTCTAATTTTATGCATTTACTTGGTGAGTGTGTATGGATGAGACAGCAGGAGAAGATGAAAGACAAGGTGAAAAGAGAGGCTCTAGTCTTAGGGGAGACCGAGAGATTGTAAGACCACAAATAAAAGCCCAAATCATGATGCTTTTCTGAAACGTTTATGTAAGAAATGACTCGTATACACACAGTAAAGTGAAAAAGAACGTTTGCATAGGATTCTATGAGCTATTATATGAAGTCATGTAAAAAATGAAGTACACCTCGTGATTCAATAGTTTGGCAGCAATAACTTGAAGTAATTGCCTTTCATATAGTCTCTCACATCTGCTGGAGAGATTTTGGAGAAATCTTGTGGAGAAATTTTGGCTCAGTCTTCTTCAGAACTTAATTCAGTGTCGTAGACATTCATTCACACAACTTCTTAAAGTTGTTCCACAGAAATTAGCATAGCAATTCTCTGCAAAGCAAGCCCGAAGCATCACCACTCCACCACTGTGGCGTGAGGTGCTTGTTTTGCCAAATGTAGTGCTGTGGATTACGGCCAAACATCTCCACTTTAGTTTGCTCTGTTCAAAAGACATCGTTCCAGGAATCTTACTTACACTCTTGATTTCATGCAACCAGTAAAGGCATATTTCATTTTTCCCAGAATCACATGGAGTGCTTTGGAAACATCCTTTTGCACATGGCTGTGTGTCAAGGTTTACTATTCAGCTATAGTACAAAAAAATGTCTCCAGAAAGCCTCAACAAAGTAACGGCAAAGGTCTGCGAGGCTTCAGCTGCTGTTAAAAGTTAAAAGCTCGAGGGACAAAGTGTAATATTTTTCAAGCACGATCAAGTAAAAAGCATTCTGGAACTTACCTGATGAAAAAAATAGTCCTCCTAAAAATGTGAAATTTACTTGACACAAGTCTTGTGTGAAAGAGTATCTTAGCTGTATTGTATTTAACTGGATGAATTCATACTGTAGTAGTTTGTAATGCTCCATAGCCTCAGAATGAACTAATCCATAAAAAAAGCAATTAAAGCAAATTTCTACACGTTTACATAGCACACAGATATAATATTGTTTATTCAGTATTTGAGTATGATAAAGTATGTTTTAGACAGGGAATAAATAACAAAAAAAATTATTTAATTTGCAGAATGTGGAGAGAAACCAAGATTAAGAACTCAAAACTTCAAAAGTTGTTTCAAAACTTTGTTAACAAAACTTTTAAATTCAAGGAAAGAACTTTTTTGCTAAGTTAATATTAAATGAGCTAGTTTGTTAATTTATTGCGCAATAGTCTCTGTGATGATAGTGTGTCTGTCCTCACCACACCCGGGTGTTGACCCAGGTCAGGTGTCATGATGTGACTCCTATGCAAATTCACATTCAGTCCCCATGATCCCAACAGGTCCATAAAAGTCATTTTCACTTGGATGCTCTTTATTGTGACTCTAAATTTTATTTTGATAAACATACTCCCCTACATACAGTACAATATGTACTCTATACATACATACCGAGCGCATAACGCATTTATCAGACAGACGACTGTTAAAATACTCTTACTTGTGGTTCAGTGGTTTACTGCCTTGCAATGATCTGTAAGCAACACCGTTATTTTTATAAGTAAGGAATTTCAGTGTACTAGATATGTCTCTGATGAAAAGAGATTTATAGTGAGAAAGACTGGGTTGCAATTTTAGCGTATAACCTCTGTAACCTTAGGTATCTCCTTTGGTCTGGTTGCAAATACTGAACAGATCTTGCCCCTAATGCACATTCCAAAGGCTCTTTTCTGGCACTTATTCACAGGCATCTTTGATGCAGGCAGTTTTGAGGTGGAAACAAAAGAAGGGTGTAGGTAATTTAACACACTAATGTAAGTACAGCTTTTTTCTGCAGTCACCGAAAATCCTTCATTAGCGAGCAAAATAGTTGAGAGGTTGTTGTGCGTGAGAGACCGCCTTGTTCCCGATTGTAGTAAATTAAAGTCTGCTGCTCTAGGTATTAATCTGCCCTGCTTATCTCGCTGTGTTGATCAAGGTGGAGGACTTTCCTTCCTTTCTGGACCCAAGTTCTCTTTAACCTTTAAATCCCTGAGAATAGTTTTTCTTCCTCTCTGTCTCATTACAGAGAGATGCAGTTGCACCTCTTCAGAAGCTAATGACAGTTAAGTTTACTGTAGTAAAGCTGAGAAAATAAGCAGATTAAATATTGTATCATCATCCAGCAGGCAAGTTGATAGCTCCCTTTTTCATACTGGCCAACCTCAGTAGTCTTTGGTCATTTTCACCCACTCAGATTTCGAGGTTGTACTGGGAAGAAAATATGCCGTCCACTATTTATTTCTTCTTTCAATGCAACCATTTTTTATGCCTGATGTTAACTAAGATCCACTCTGTTCTTATCTACAATTAACATGACTCGTGGGATGGAGTTCATCGTGTGTTTACAGTATAGCTTTCAGAGCTCAGTTAGGGAATGTGTGAGAAAGACAAGTATTTATCTTTGCTGTTCATACAGTGGCTCTTTTCCAAGCCATTGTATTAATGATAGCTGCACTGCAGGAAAAGGAAGGAGGGTTACCACCTTTTTTCTGTCTTTCCTTTTTGATCTGAGTTCTTGTCTTTTCTTTTTTTCCCCCCACTGATACCAGTTAACAAAGTCAGTCACATCACTAGGTGGAAATAAATTACAGAAAGCAGAGGCAGCATTAAAAATAATTCACCTGACAGCTTTCCCAAGTAATCCACCCACGGCTTTAACAGTGAAAAGGTTTAAGAGAACAGAGGAGACTCGAGGTCTGCTGTTTCTGCTTCTTTAAAACCTGAAGCATCCTAAAAGGATAACATTCAATCATTTGCGTCTCTCATTCATTTTTTTCTGTTATGGCTCAATGGATCATGCTTCACACGCTCCACCCACACAAGAGATTCAGGAAATCAGGTGTCACTCACAACACCGCAGATTGGGGCGGAAAAAAAACTGCCAGTTCCATACAGCTTTCCAAAAAATGTGATTTATACATTAATCATTTTCCATGTTTGTTTTCGCTTCAGTCTGGCCACCTGGAACGGCCATTTTGCTAACAGCATTAGGGATCACCATCTGGGGATACTTGCCGTCTGGCCCAATCACCCCATTCATACAGTATCCACGCACACTGGTTTCTAGTCTCACCTTTAAATAACTCTACCAAGCCCTGTTCCTTGCACCTACAGCAAAGGATTATGAAGCATAAATGTCCATACCATTTAGCCAAAGCTGCTATGATTAAAATCTTTAAATCATTTGACCAGTGTTGACTATGTCCTTGTTACTCCGTTAACTTCAGAACAAAAAGCATGCTGCCAAGAGTCATTTGCCAAAAATAAATAAATAAGAAAACCGCTGACTTCTCTGTTTTGCCCACACTGTTGTGTCCCACCAGCCACATAAATGCCCCTATGGTATGATACCCTTGCTGTTTAGTCCCTGCCCTTGGATTTTAAAGTCCTTGGTAGCCACAGATATGGCTTCCAGATGTTTTAAGGGAAAAGGAAGGAACTAATCTAATAATAAGGCAGGGCAGCACAGGATAAGCCTGCAAGGTAGGGGAATAATATTAGCACATCTTCGAAAATCAAAGCTCTGGATCGAGCACATATTTTGTTAAGGCGGCCAGACCACCTCTGTCACAACAAATTACCTGGTGTGAAAGCACACAGCACAGATTGCCAGAAACCCCTCTGCAATGTTCTGTCTTCTCGTTAAAATTATACAACGGCAGAGTGTGTCGAAACCAACGCAAGTGCAGATCGTGGCGATTGTTGTTATCAGTCATGAATCACGAATGATTAAAACATTGTTTTCCCCTTTGCTTCATCATACCAATTCCTTATTTGGAAGTTTTCTCCCACTCTTTCCCCGAGATATTTTTCTAGCCCTCCATATGGCTCTTTTATCGACAGAAAGAGCAAGTTGTATGTATTTATTCATTTATTTTGGGGAATGGAGTGGAAAATAGTGTTTCCGTGCTAATTTAACCAGTTCAAAGGGATCAGTCTGGGGAGAGAAATTCCCTAGAAATAGCATTAAATTGTCTCAATGAGCATGATCCTTATCATGAGGCTCTGGCCCATGTTGCGCACAATCACGAGAAGTGCTGTGGAAACTGTGAGTGGGGGCTTTGAACCTAAACAATATCACATTAATAAAGAAAGGTTGGTTTTTTTCCTTGTTCTTGTGTGTGGACTTCAAAAAGTGTTTAATCACAACAAATGTAGGAGAAGATGGGATATTTATAACTCCGTCAGTCCTGCTCTGCATTCCTCTGCAGTAAGCCTGAAGGACTGCCTGGGACTGGGCTGAAGGCTCAGCGCTGTCAAGACAGTTGTGTTTGAGAGCGCCAAAGAGAATAATTGAGATTCAACAGCCCAACTGAGTTTGTCATATAATTTTTTTCTTTCTTCCAAAAAAACACCCCAACTGTCATTCTCTTATGCTAACCCAGGGGAAGGCTACCTTTCTCTCCAGAGGCTGTCGAAGAAGAAAAGCGTTATTTAGAAATTCACAGGAGGAAAATTCATGGTATGCATTCAAGACAGACAGGACCCAAACGCTACCCTGTGCCATCAAGAAGACACAGCTGTCCTCACCCTCTCCAAGTGTCACATTCTCTGTTTCTCATCTTCAAGGACTTCTGGCTCTGCCAGATTTCTCTTCCTCTCCATCTTCCACACTCTCAGCCACTTCCTCTTTGCAAAACTCTTTTACGTTTTTCTGTCACTGACTTAATTTCCTCTCCCCAATTTCCTTTTCACTTCCTCCCTTTCAGCCTCCAAGTTTCTCTCACACTAACCACCTCTTCTCTTTCTGCCTCCAGACTTTCCCCTTCATGCTTTCCTCCCAGTGGAATTAGGCTGCGCTGTAGTTTGCTGGTGAGATGCTAATGAGCAGGTGGTGTAGAAAGAAGCATGGGCAACGGTTCACATAAACATGGAGAAACGTGCTGACACCAAGGCCACATGGACTATCAATACTGTTTACAGCAATCATCTGAAGGTCTGATTTATGTTTGCATTAATCAGTGGGGCAGGAAGGAATTTGGCTTTGGGTGTAGATGTGACAGAGCGCTGGAAAAAAAAGAGACTGGTGATGTGTACGTTATGTATGAAATGATTGGTTTTATAGCCTTCAGTTATTGCAGCGTGTGTATGCGACGCATATATTTAAATTGATTTAAGTATCTCTGTGTTATTTTAGTGAAAATTTGTTTTATTAATGTTTAATATACGACCAAGGTTTAGCATCATTTTCAAACTGTGGCTCAGGCTCCAGGCTGGAACAGCCAATGCAAGCTGAGTTTCAACGACCGAAGATTATGGCGTGAAACTATGATGAAACACAATGAAATCTGTAAAAAATGACTTTGCCATGATGCCATGTTCATAGTGTTTTTGATAGTACCAAAAATCTGTGGCAAAAGGTCATTTTGAGTAATTCATCCAAACTTGAAACATCATCCATATGTATGGAGGAGATCAGATGGGAGCTGGAACAGTGAGTGTCTGTAAAACATAGTAGAGGCTCTGCATTTCAGCCAGTGGTTTTGGAGATCTTCTCAAAATTGATGAAATTTGACCAGAAAAAACAGCATCAGATTTTAAGCCACCATGCAATATTATCTGGAAAGCATCTGATTGGCAATTGCTTCATTTTTTCAGCTCGATAATGATGCCAAACATTCTGCCAATGCAGTAAGGATAGAAAAACCCCAGTGAAACACTATCTTTTATGGATTGGTTTTCCCAGAGGCTGGACCTCAACATTACTGAAGCAGTGTAGGATCATTTTGATAGGGAACGGAGTAAAACGCAGCCAACATCCAAAGAAGAGCTTTGAATGGGTGGCTCGAGATTTTTGAACAGCATGGTAAATAAAGTATATTTGTCTCTCTATCTGAAATAAAAATCTATTAAAGGTTCTTTTGTTTCTTTTGGCATGGTCTGGTTTCATCATGATTACCATTACATCTGTTGTCTGAGGCTTGAAGGTGTAGTTGAAGACAACCCACAGCTTTTAGCTTAAAATGTTAAACACCACTGTGGAAAAATACCATTTCCTAATTTCATTGTTTAGTTTCTCTAAAAACAGCTCACGGGAAACTCTTTTAATCTTATTCTTATTTTATAAATAAGTTCAAAGATTTGTTTCCTGACTCTTTTTAGCATAAAGTTCTACTTTTCTTGAAATGTTGACACAATGGAGACTTGATATGACCACAGGAGACAGAAATTATGCTTCATTGGAGATGTTACTTCCAGTATTACTTGGATAAGTATGCAGTGCCATCCCCAAATCGTGATTATTTTTCATGGGTTAACAGCTCTGGCATAATAGCTACAGCCCATGAGGCCACTGGTTAATAATCTTGGATCATCACTGACAAAGAATACTTGCTCTCTTAATATTAGTCAAATTCCAAATGTATTTCCACGTTCTGGCCACAGCATGGCACTCTTCAAATTGAAATGTGACTTCTTTCCTGACAGCCCTGATCTTTGCTGTGACATTCTCACTCAGTTTCTGGGGAGCATCATGTCAGACTCTCAGCGTCTCATTAAAATAAAACAAAAAACCTCAGTGTATTTAGATTTCATGATGGATCTCATCCATGACAAACCAAAGGGACAATGCTACCAGTGCTCAGCAGGGTTTAGGAGCAGCTGTCTTCGAAATCAGAAAACCACTTGACTGAAATTAATCCCCTTTTGTCCCCACTCTCTTTTTATTACAGAGCAACTTTCTTGAAGATCCTCACTAGATGGTTTGTCTTTGAGTCTTAACAGGGAGATCAGTTCAGTCATCTCATTACTCGCCAAGGGATCTGAGAGGTCAGTGCTATCAAGTGGAGTGGTGCTATAAAATAAATTGAATGATCGCTGAGGCAAATGTTGAAGGTGATGGACAGAGGGCCCTTGCTTGGAACCGACACTCTCTCTAGCTCCCCTGGTGCTCCAGACTGAAGCCTGGGCTGAGCACCTGGATGACTGGCTGTGAAAAAGGTTGCAATCAGAATTAAACATGAGCACACCCGACCAGTGGGGTACGTTGGCTATCCGTCATCCTCTGCAGCTTAAAGAGGCTGCCTGTACACTTTCAGTGGGCCTGTCAGGCACTGGAATGGACACACTTGGCTGCACAGAAGTGGAATCAGAATTGCAGATGGGTTAGCAGAGGGGGAAAAAAGGGAAATATAGCCAATTGATGTGAAGCGAATGGTTACAGTATAACACCGCATAAGAATCGTCTGTAGTTCTCTACAGTCTTAGGGCCAAAGATAATGTTAGTCTACAGTTTTACATGTAACTGCAAATTGATTATTGAGCTCTGATTTTGAAAAGTACAGAGTGTGACAGAAAACGGCTTTAATTCACCAATAGGGCTAAAAATTGTCTTTATGTATTAGTTTAATGTAAAGCTCGGCCTATCTTCAGTCTGGATCTTATTAGATGTCCAGTTCTTTATCTCTGACTGTGCAAAGTCTGCAGAAATGCCTTTATTTACAGATTTGTTTTCTTGATTTACCATACTTTAAGAGTCACTTAATGCTTGCATAGCATGAGACTGCAGTGATATAAGCGGTTATGTTGGATAAATATGAAAAATTTGTAGACCAAGCAATAAAACAGGCAAAAGGACAAATTGTACAACTCTATATTTTGGGATTTAGAACTGAAGAAGCATCTTGGATGAGAGGTGAACTATCCAGTGGCCTTCTTAAGACTACTACAACCTGGTTGACTGAGTACCTACAGGGACAAGGACAAACCCTAATTTAGCAAATTTTAGTCTAAGTCGACTTGGATTGAATTGTGTTTGAAGTTCAACTCAGTTCTAAAACATTATTTAAATATAACCTTTGATCTGAACCTATAGCCTGGAGGAATTTTCTTACCTTTATATAATCTTTAATGTATCTATCAAGTCAAAATGTCAGTTCTTGTTCTTGACTGCGTGGAGCTTTTGCCTGTCTTGCAATGCGTGGTTTTGATTCTTTGAGCTTGTAAATTACTCTGTTTCATTTTTACGAGGGTGTAGGTGTAAAAATAAGCTACATACCATTTTCTATTTGCATGTTTTCACCACAAAATCACATTAATAATTCATGTAAAGAGAGAAAAGTTGACTTTGCTTAAAAAAAAAGAGTGCTTTTGTCACAGTCTCGGATTTGCTCGTAAACAGCCGGTGACACAGCAGTGTTGAGACATTTTGAAAGGTGAGCTCAATGATATGTATTCATTCCCTCATAAATATGTTATCAATTACTGCATGTAACTGGTTCAGACACAGATATGCTTTGGCAAACAGTTGCGAGATTATTTGGCTGTAAAGACTGAAACAAAGCACGATGGGTTAGACAAACAGTTTAAGAATTGAATTTTTTCTCACAGGGCATTTTTACCGGAAGAACATATTGTGCCCAATGAATAGCTAAGCTTTAGATAAAAAAAAAAAAAGAAATGTAAAAACGCATTAAGTCTCCAAAAGAAATATCTGAATTGCCTGTTCGTTTCCCAGAAAGTATCCACAATAGACTGCATGAGAAGCAATTTTTTGGAAGAAGTTAGTCGATTTAGCCCCATCAGAAAGGTGGCGAGCAGACTTAATTGAGGTCTCTGACTATATTTAAAAGGAGTAAATATTTTTTGACACAGCAGATTATTTTGAGCACAGGTCAAACGAGTGAATACACATTTCAGTAATGGAAAGCCTGCTTGAGCTGAAGTTTGTTTTCTCATGTCTGGGCTACACAAGCTCAACACTTTCTTGTCATATCTTGAAAGATGTTTCCAGGCTGCCGTTCTCCTCTGCTTGACACCACACTTTTAACACATATCTGCTATTGTCTCTAAGAGGGCTAAGACGTCTGCTCTGTCAGAGCAAACACATGTTGCAAATGAATAGCATGTTGCTTTTAAATAAATGTGTATGGAAATGCAAAATGCTTAATAGCTCAACAATGAGTAAGCTATTTTATTAAGTAATTTCCTCCCTTTAGGGTTGAGAAAAATCCACAAAAACTCTCTGAAGTGTGTGCACGCTGTTGGACATGCACACACTGCAAACACACAATGACTTCTTACTGTAAAACACCTGCCTGGAGGTTTAGACTGAGATGGTCCAGAGTCTTTGGCTCACTTCCTCTAACACCGCAACAGGAAAATCACCATGCAGTTCTCCTGGCCTAAAATCCCTGGGACTTTTATGACGGGCGCTATATAATTGTGCCGTCTGGTCTAGATTGCTTAGTGTCTCCCGAAGATTTAATGGTTATTTGTCTTCAGCTTGCCCTCCTGGCCTCCTTTTCCCTCTTATCTGCTATTTCCTGATTTATATGTCGCCTCGCTGGCATGCCGAGTTAGCCCGGTGCTTTTGATTATGTTTCCATCAGTGTTTTTCTAATGCATCAACTTGTAAACCAATTTAGCTGCTGGCGCCCTAAAACTATTCTGGCATGAAACAGCTATTGCAGCATTTAGTTTCCCACCCCTCATTTTCTTCTTCTGCTGCCAGTAAATGGTAAAATGTGTTGCAGTTTTGTTTGAAAGACCGTGTCTCCGCACATGGCGCGTCAGCAGATACATTCGCGATAAGAGCACACCTTTTACTTAGGATCTCCAAGCAAACTTCATTCCTATGTTGTGGTTAGACCAATCAGCAGTAAAAGACTGGAGCTTTCCATTGCAGAAACAAATGCTTTTCCAGCACACACACAGTAAGCACACGTCACACTTGTGGAAGTATTCTGGAAAAAACCCAGCAGTAGATCTGATGATAAACTGAGTGGAAACAGGAGATGGTCTAGGTCGGTCTTGTCACTTTTATTCCCCTAACTTTAGTTATTGGCTGTTTGAAACCCATCACTGATGAAAAGGATCCATAAGTGTAACAGTGCACCAGATATTTTTATTTAAACATTTAATCCATCGATTCTTATTTTTATTTTTTCAGTGTCTCGTCTAAATCCAATGTGGTTGAATCTGCTCGATGAAATACTGTCAGGCTGAACAATATCATATATATTTTTATCCATTTGTTTTTACCCAGTTTTTGGATTTTTGAAATATGGCACTTGCGCATAAAGCAAAATTGTCAATTGTTAGAATCGGAAATTAAGGCTTTGTTCAGTTTATGGCTTGGTTTTCCTTTTGTCTTTATGATACCTATTATCCCAGGACCAGAAAATGACAAGTGACATCCTCTAGTTAAAAGGCCAGCTGTAACAGAAGTCCATCAATAGATCTAGATGGATGACGCTGCTGTTGCAGACACTAGGGGCTTTCCTTTGTTTGGAGCGCTACAGACTTCTTTACAAGTTCCAAATGTCACCCGCTTCATCACTGCCATCCTTTGATTACTTCTTGCTTATTAGTCCTTTATCCAGAAGGCCATAACTCTTCAGTTGAGTGTCATTATTTTGAGTGCGACATTAAGAAAATCAATATTTTGACACCTTGCCTTCCCAATGAAGGTAATTGAAGTCACAGGTATAGAGGATAATCGAGTTGTGGGAGGACATGATTGACAGGTAATAGGATAAGAACTCTTCAAGCTCCAAGGCTCTGACATTGTCCCGGAACCTATTCTGAGCTTCATGAAAAATGGATTTTAGTTGAGATGGTTTGTTCATACACTTCTCACTATACATTAGGATCATTTTTCAGAAAAAGAGTTTGAGCCCTACTTTCAGTTAGTTTATTGATATTTTAACACTATGTTGTGTTCATCTGGCCCTGCGACAGACTGGCGACCTGTCCAGGGCGTACCCCGCCTCTCGTCCTATGACAGCTGGGATAGGCTCCAGTACCCCCCGCGACCCTGAAAAGGATAAACGGAAGTGAATGGATGGATGGATGTGTTCATCTGATGTTTTCATTCTTTTTTCTCGATGTTTGCTTTTCTGTGAATGCACATTTTTATTTAATCACACAGTACAGGAAAAGAGGCATGCTAGTTTTAACAGCACATATAATATATGCTGATAAACAAATATCATGACTAATAACTGATATAGAATGGATGCAACATATTCTTGATTTGTTAGCACAGCTTGCAAGCCTGACAAGGGCAAAATGAAATTATATATTATTTAAAACATTGGATCATACAGACACAGCCTTTAAAAAGCATGTGTTGGCATTAGTCTCAAATTCATTGTTATTATTTAGCCTTTATTTAACAAGACAGTATAGAGAAGACGGGAAAACAGAGAAAGAGTAACAGGAGTGACTTTCAGTCAACCAAGTGAGCTATAGCAGCACCCTTTAAGATTATTTTGTTTTTCTGGGAAGCTTCAAAATGTACCCAAACACTAGCTAGCTCATTAAACTGACATTTATTCCATTACATCTTGATATTCCTGACCTTAGCTGATAAGGATGATACGTTTTGATAACTCTTGCTAATCATGGGACACAGTAAATGTCAAATGCATGTCAAGCATCCCACAAGGCATCTGGAGCATTAAGCAAGCTAATAGCAAGCGGTCAGCAGTATGCAGGTATGTCACTTACAACAAACAGGTCCAGAGAGTTAATGATAACTGAAAAGCTCAGCTGACAATGCTTTTCATTAGAAGAAGCACAAAGGTTGTAGATATTTTTCAGCCTGTAACGGTGGGCAGAGCAGTATTTTTCCAAGTTTTTCAGGGTTTTTTTCTTCATATTTCTACAAATGGATAGCTCCATAATGAAAAATACAGAGTTCAAAAGCTTCACTTCACGTCTTTAGTCAGCAGGAGTGTGCACGCACAGAGCTGATCAACATCTCAAATCAAATTTCAATTATTTTGCTTCTTCGACTTCTCTCTCGGCTCGTGTCTGTAATGTGTCTGTCAAAATCCAGCTATTAATGGGATTTAGGTCTGACATGTAACTCTTTTTTTTTTCAAATTACCCAGCCCTAGATTGTACAGTACATATTTAAGATAAATGCCGAAGTCTTTTGGGCTTGTTAGAATTTATCCAGAAGTGTCCCCAACTTCAAGAGCCTAACTAGTCTTTGTCTTTGTCTGCCTGAAGATTTTGCACTTGTAGCAGAAGACACTGCGTCCTCTGCCTCGTTCTCCTCCTGGTCTGTGTTTTAGTGAGAGAAAAACCGATGATAGCTTTCTATGTACTACAAAGCCGATCACATTACAAGTATTTTTAGTTGGTCGTCCCACCCTCCTCAGTCCTGCTTGCTAGTTTGCACTGCTTTTGGTATATTGGCCTTGCATTATTGAAAAGAACAAGCTGTGTCAGTTTTCATAACTTTGTGTGCTGTCGGTTGATCACCCACAGAACAGGGCACTCCCATCTTCTTTTTTTTAATTGTGACCTCATGCTAACTCTCGTTGCTCAGTAAATATGACCCTTTGAGTCAAAACAGAGACATGGAGGAAGAAGAGAAAACACAGAAAGGGAGGGCATCAGCAAAAACCGACTGCTTCAGCACACACTGTGACGTGCACAATCATGTACACATACAGCCTGGTTTACAAATAACTCTGTCATCTGGCAACTACAAGTGGTTCCTTGATCATATCATTGTTGGAACATAAAGAGCTCATACTGGTCCTCCACCTCCGTGTCGACTCACAAAGTCACCTCACTTATTACCTAGCAGCACCTGCTTCTCTGGAGGCATCTTGCAGCAGGCACTATACCTCATCTGTGGCAGTCGGTGAGATTTAATATAAATGATTCATGAACACACACTAGTAAGGTTTAGTTTTAAAAAATGAACAGGCTTGGCTTGACATATTCATCATGTATTCCATACTACTTTAGATGCTGTAATAAGTACAAGAACCCTACTGACATGAAAGTCTAATATGAGCCTGCATATTCAGCTAGAGTGCATGCTGCATTGATTACTATGTTATTATCTTTGCATAAATCATTCTCTAACTCAATTATTGATTACTTTTAAAGGCCTTTTTTAAATAACTGATTTTTAAAGTTGAGATTATCTGAATATCTGCACACTGATGCAGGTTTGAATCTACCAGTCAGCTCAGGTCTTTCTGAGAATAGTTTGGATGTTCACAGTCCAAAGACGTGCATGTTAGGTTACTTAGTGATTTGTCTGTTGACTGGTGACCTGTCCAGGTGGTTGCCTGTTTGTATGTAGGGTCCCAGATTACCCAGAGTTGGATAAATGGAAGAAAACAGATGGATGGTTATCTGAATATTTGCCTTTGGACCTAAATAGTTGCTCCATTAACATCATTATGACTTTATATAATGAATTACTTCAGATTCTTTTCTACTTAGTAACATTAGGAGGAGGTGGAGAGGTTATAGAGAAGCTTGTTAATCAAATTCTTTATTTCTTTTTTTTACTGGTGTCACAGCGGTTGGGCTTATCTCGTTTTTTTACAGCGTCAACTTTAATCTTATCTGAACCTGTAGTGTTGCAGTTAAATGTTGAAGTGCTTACAGCACAGGGCTACACAGGGTTATGTGAAAAGCTATGTCTCATACCTACATGCCTGAGTAATGCGCTTACTCATTATGTGTAGGTTACACTAATTTCTCAAGTTCAACTTTTTCTGGAAAATCCAAGATCCATGTTTAGAGGAGACGTCTCGTCTAACCTCTCAGCAAATTCATCAACTTAGACAGACGCTGCAGTTCTTATTTTTTATCGTTCCTTCTAAAAGTGCCTGCACCTTTAGTTAACAAAAAAGAATAAATACTGTACTGCAGGTCTGAGCGCTGCACCGGACCACACCTGGACCGCTAGATCGTGTTTTGTTGAAAGCTACAAACGGCTAAGTCGTCAAAGAATCCTGATTCGAGTTGGCAGTCAAACAAAACACGTTTCATTCCAGTGACTTAAGTTAGACTTGAGGTGGCCTTGACTGGGCTTATTCCCAACTGCACAAAAAAAACCTTTCATGTGGAAGGCATACGCCTCGCTATTACAAGTAATGCGTTCCCCATCTTTTTCTTACACACAGAGCATAAAGTGTTTATGACCCCGTGTTTTAGAGGTCACATTCAGACTTTTATTCATTACTCTGTCATGTCAAATGAGTCTATCAGCTTTCCCCATCCCATGTATTTATGTGACTGAGATTGTTAAACAAAAATGCGGTGAAAGGTGGTGACCATGACCTTTGACCCAATAGAAACGTAGATACAAATGTCAAGCCAATAACTAGCTTCCTTCTCAAAGCAACCGATTGCCTAAACAGAAGCAGTTGCTGACGAGTAATTCATCGGCCACATTGAGCAAGAAAGGGGGAAAGACACGGATAAAACAAATGGGCTGCTTATCTGGCTCACAATGCGAGCATTTTTAATGAAGCCTTTATTAGTTTGTTGAAAATTACATTTTCTTTTCCACAATTAAGGGGAAGTTGCGCTTCCTTTTATCAAGGTTCCCCATCCACGCGCCAGGTTTATAACCTCGAAACCTACAGAGCATTCATATGAACAATTACTAGGTAGAACATAAGCACTCAAAGGCCTTTAGATAGCAATAGTGCAATATATCCGCTTTCTGTGTTTCCAGTGTGACAACTGATAAACTAATTGTGCATAGACTATAATAACACATGGTAATATAATTAATGGACTCCAGATGTGGGAACAAGCAGGAAATCTTTTATATAACCTCTCTACCCAATTTCAGTTTATGAATGTGCTTGTTGCCAGATGATCATATTTCAAGTCTTTGAACCATGTCGTTTGAGGTATTTTAAGTGTTTTAGGGGTAAAACTGGAGGACCCTCATGTTTGTTCCTTCCATCTAGAGCTGGTTTTAAAATTCACCATGGGCAGAGGGTTAGGGGGCCCTAAGCAGGGAATAAAGGGGCACTACTAACACCACGCTTTCTCCAGCTGGGAGAGTGGACTCAAGCCTGCAGGCTGGAGGCACAACGTCTAATAAGTTCAATTCAAAGGGATTTATAGATTTTAACATTCAAATTTATAATGTCTGGTTTGCATTTGGGAGGTCGGCTTTTTAACAAAAGCACGACTTTATAAATGCTCACGAGAAAAGAAAAGGAAGCCGATTGAGACAAGAAGCACGGCGGGACAGATTGTATCATAAATCTGAGGGAGAAACTGGACTGCAGACAAGTCAGAAATGCATAGCCATTCAAAATGATATGTTTATTTTATTTTGTTAACTATTATCCCAAAATTGCAATTTGTATTTTGCCCATTTACCCCTTCAACTATTTTCAAGCAAATTTGTGTGCTTAGTGCACTTTATAAATTAAATTGTCCCAGTTTCTACTCTGCTTTTCCTTCTGAGTTGGGATTACAATTTAGAGGGAAAAGTGTGGATTCAGTGGACGAACAGAACAAGGCCATACAATTTAACAGAGCCACAGCCGTACCCATGTGAGCTACCACAACACAATATACTGTACAGACTCAAGTACAGTACAGGAGGAGTATGGCTAGAATGCGTGGTATAAAATATGCATCATTATTTGTTTTTGGAGCATAGACAATGTGGGCTGTTCAATATTTCATACAGTCTTGCTGAAATGAAAGTTAAACTCTGAAACCCAGATGTTAGGCTAATGAGCAGGTCTTTGATAAACACCAAAAGAATAGCAACACCAACATAATGCTGTGCTGGGCGGTGACAGTTTGATACGAGTGGCGAAAACAGCACTTTTCTTTGTTTTTGCCTTTCAGTCGGTACAACAGACAAACTCTAACAAGCATGTGTGCCATCTGGTACAGGCTGTATAAACACTTTTTCATGCTTTTCTCTTGAATTGTGCATTTTGACCTGTGAATCTGGACCCAACAGCAGGACTCGGGAATACAGTTATGGTTTAATTTGAGTCTGATTTATTGTAGTAAGAGAAGAAACTGAGGAGAATGGCAGATGGCCTTGGTTGGCTGTCTGCAGTTGCAGACTGAACTGAATGGCTGGAGAGGGGGGCTGGTGTGGTGAACTAGAGCAGGTAATAGAACACAGGAGAGATGGGTTACTAAAAGCTCAAAGTAAACAAAGCACAAAACTAAAAGTTGGCTGTAGCCACAAGTCCTACACGACAAATGAAACATCTTGGAACCCAGTAGAGGAGAGAGTTATCCAGAAGATAAGCCTCAGGTGTGCAGTTTGATCAAGCAGTTGGAGAGCTTGCAGCCACACCCAGCGTACACAGTGACTTACACATACACATGCACACACAAACCTATCCCCTGGCATAAACACACACAATAGGAAAAGACAGAAGGGGCAATCCAATGGGAAACAAAAGGAGAAAACAAAAGGGAAATACAGGGGGAAAAGGAGGAAATCATGCCAACACTGCAATACTGTATCAGCCCGCATCCCATTCATACACAAATACTATATATTCACACCTGACAGCTGCTTCATACATCTGCTTTATTTTGCAAGCCAGGAAACTCACATTTGACCGTTCATGCTCAGTGATCATGCTTAAGGGGACGTTAACAAAAACTATACATATAGTATGTATAGCTTTTTAGCTTCACTGTCTTCACTCAGTTCTACAGCAAATTTTGGTAACATTTGAAGGACTCTATTTTCTGTTTAAAATGACATTTTTCACATAATCACATGAGGGTTCAAATGTAATGTACACTTCTTTTTTTTTTGCTCAGACCAGTAATTGAAAAATAAATGTTCCATAATATGCAGATATATGGCTGCAGGAGCACCAATATTACAGAAGCAACGGTACTGAGGCAGCTATTGTCAGCTAAGACAGAAAAGATGATGGGGTTTTTAATCTCCAGGCACCACTACCATAACGGTAGTGGTGCCTGGAGACTTGTCCATTTTGACTTAGCTTTTAATTGGAATTCTAGAATCTAATAATACACCTATGTCCTGTAGTGTCACAGCGAAGGTGGTTTTAAATCTTACACTTTAGGAGGGATGAACACAAAACATAAAAGTATGAGAGGCTAAAATAAATCTTGTGATAAGTCTTGTGTACACCCTTTTTCAGTTCAAGGATTTATGTATCAGGAAGTGATTAAAATTTAAAAAATAAATACTCCTTACAAGGTCCTAAAATTACTGAAACACAACCTCAGATGAACAGCAACACATGACCTGTTACACTGTGTCATTAAAGGAAACCAAAGTTCCTTTGGGTACATTTGGCCACTCTTCTTTTACAACAGTGGTCCCCAACCCCTGGGCCACGGACCAATATTGGACCGTGAGTGGTTTAGTACCGGGCCGCGAGAGTTGAGACTCAGGTGTGAAGTTTATGGTTTTCAGGGTTTTTATCGTCAACTCGGTTTCCCTGGGTCTTTTCCTGTGTTGTAGTTGTGTCTTATTTTGAAAGAAATATTTACACGTTACTATAGTGACCAGAGAGCATTAAGGGGCAGAGAGGAGGATGTTACTTTCAATGTTGTAGGTGCATTTCAGGAGGACGCTGCTAATAAAGTTACGCAATCACAGAGTGCATTCGCGTTTATTATTACATTTACAAAATTCCACAGTTTTTGTCTTGGTCATATCACTTTATTTTGTTGTATTAATCCTCGACACCTTAAAGGCTGGTCCATGAAAATATTATCTGACATTACTGGTCCGTGGCACAAAAAAGGTTGGGGACCGCTGTTCTACAACACTGATTCAGTTCATTGAGTTTAGTGGGGATTTGTTTGTACACAGCTCTCTTAAAGCCCTGCTACAGCATTTCGGTCTGCTTGTCTGGATGTTGACTGGGCCATTGCAGCACCTTAATTATTTTCTTTGAGTCATTCTGTTGGAGATTTGCGGCTTTGCTTGGGATCATTGTCCTGTTGCATGATTTTACTTTGGCCATGCTTTAGCTGTCTGACAGGAGTCCACGGTCAGCTCATTGACTGCAAGGTGTCCAGGTCTGTGACTGCAAAACGAACCCAAATCATCAGCCCTCCACCACCGTGCTTGACAGTTTGTATGAGGTGTTTGTGACATGCTGTGTTTGATTTTTGCCCAACGTGGTGTTGTACATTTAGACAAACATCTCCACTTTGGTCTCATCTGCCCAGAGGTGATTGTTCCAGACGTCTTGTGGTTTGCTCAGATGCAGCTTTGCAAACCTAAGCTGTGCTGACGTTTTCTATCAGAGAGATGCTTTCTCTTGTCAACCCTTCAAAACAAGCCATATTTGTCCAGTTTTCTTCTAAATGTACGGTCGTGACCTTTAATATTTAACATGCTAACCAAAGTTTGGAAAGTCTAAGATGTAGCACTTGCATAGTTGGAATTTGCTGTGGTGTCTTGTGAAAATACTGGCAACTGTCTTGAATGCTTCTCATTTGTGAGTAAGCCTTACCACTGTAGGATGATGGACTTGAACTTGTTTAGAAATGGCCTTATAACCCTTCCCACATTGATAGGCAGAAAACTTTTTTCAAGGTTAAAAACAAAACTGTGATGATCTGCTTAAAAACATATAAACTAAAATCTAGCAGGAAAAACATCCAAGTCACACGGCGCACTATTATCACACAGCAGCACGGCGAGGTTTAAGACTGTTTTTGTACTGTGACGTGGACACGCGGTGCCTATAGTCCATAGGGAACAATAACATAGTCATCACCTCTGACACATGTGTTTATGCAGCCCAAATGCTTTCCACAAATGTCTGAAACCAAGATTTATGTATGTGTGTGCTTTTATCTTCACATGTGCATGAGTGTACCATTCTGTTTTTTTAGTTATGGGGAAGAGTGAAGACAAATAAGACAGAGGCATTATACTTTTGAATGAATACATGCAAATACTGGGTGAGATGATTTAGTGGCTTCAAGGAGTAATGGCTTTGGATCAGGCTCATGGCATCATCCAGTATAATGTACTTAAGTGTTCAAAAACCATCCACAAAATTCTACCCACACCAGTAATTAACAGTTTTATTTATTGGCATTTGCTAATGTAGTCTAGAGTGTCTTAGCTTTATCCACTCTTTTCTGAGAGCAAGGGATGTGGCATGGCCTAGCAGTATAAAGTAACACCTTGTACTGTCTGCTAAAAACATGACCCAGAGTGCAGTAGGTTGGCTCCATGGGGGAAAATACAGACACGGAAACCATTCAGCTTCTTTCCCTTCAGAAAGGACCCCACTCATGTGTCGAAGGCTCTGTAAAAGGGACAGTAAATGTCTCTTGGCTTGTTTACCTGCACCTAAGTGCACCTATAAAACAATGGGGATGTAGTTTTGGTAAGGTGAGCAAGCGAAATGCTGAGGTTTTAGGAGAAGGTACGCATTCATGTTCCTTGTACAGCTCTTTGGATTAAAGTTCCTGTAAATGGCATTTGTTTTGTTCTCCAAAGAAAAATGAGGTGCTATCATGCTACTGCATCTACAAGTCTAATTAAGTGTTTCACTCAAAGTAATTTGACTTGTAAATTGATAAATACTGTGCAAGAATTCCTTTCTAACTTGTGGGAAGCTAGGGAATAAAGGAGTTCCTCTAAGAGATGACAAAACGGTTTGTAAATAGGTTTGGATGAGTTGTTCCCAGCACATCATCTAATAAATGCAACATTTTGCTCTACCATTTCTTTATTCTTTCCTTCAGCTTTGCTGTTCCTGCCTCCAGGTGTAAATCATGTTGAATCTGTAAAACTTATATATATATTCGATACAGAGCATTGCCAGACAGATTTACAGTTTAAAAAATGCAGTTCAAAAGGCACAATACACAGACAAACCCCACTATAATGAGTAGAAATGCGAACCTAGGGGGCATTTAGAGTTCACTTCAACACTCCAATTCATCTTGCGTCAACCCTCCGCTTGTTTATATCTTCCTGTCACTTTCTCAAGCTCCATCCTCACGCTTGTCGTTGCGATTTGACGAATCCTCTTATTATCGGCGATGCATTTCAAAAATTTCTCACCGCACACAAACCTTTTCTGATGTAACCGGCTCCTGACATTGTTTCATGACTCAGAGTCTCAGCATAAACACTGACAATGCATTCCATAAATAACTGGCTTAAACTGTGAATTACCAAACAAACAGTGTAGCTGCTGAGCATTCAGCCGTATATCACAGTAGTTCGGAAAAACCTCTAACTCTGCTAGCGTGCAAAGGGACCCAGTTTTGTGTCTCTAAATTAGATAGACATAAGTTCTAAAGAATGAAAGGACAGAAAAAAAAAGAAAAGAAAAGAGATGGTGCCCTTGGTATTATCACTGTGGTATATGAGGGTCATTTTTAAGCAGAACATTCTGTGTGTGGGTTTCTCCTCTAACACCAACAAGCATGGGTGCTGCAGTCACAGCAACATTGTCATGCTTTTATGTGGTCAGGCATTACCATTGTATGGGCCTCAAATGCATTCTCTCTGGCTCTTAATGGGCCTGATGGTTTTATATTAAATGAAGAGAAGAGGGGCAGTTAGAAGCCACAAAGCCACAGTCTGGCTGGCTATCAGTCTGTTAAGTCATAATTATATGCTTTTGTTTAGAAAGGCATGCTTTTGGGTGGGGCTTACTCCATCTATTGTTGCAACATCAATAAATCCTTGCAGCGCTTGCTAATGAACAATAATCCCCCACACCCTTCTTACTACTGTTTAATTGGTTAATTTATTAGTGCAATTTGATAG
>NW_005187437.1:3570912-3638700 GCF_000239375.1 Pundamilia nyererei | reverse complement strand
GAATTTGTTTATTTAAGCTGTTCTTATGTGTTGTTTTTATGGTTTTCAATCAGTTAAATCAGTTCAGTTCCCACCAGATGCTACTCTCCCATTGCTCCTCCTCGTCTTACTAAAAAATAATTTTTGTATACAAGCCATATACATTTTCTATGTTAGTCAGTAGATTGTTTTTCTGTGTACAGTGGTCCCTCGTTTATCGCGGGAGTTATGTTCCAAAAATAACCTGCGATAGGTGAAATACGTGAAGTAGCCCGCTTAATTTTTTACAATTATTATAGATGTTTTAAGGCGGTAAAACCCCTCACTACACACTTTATACACTTTTCTGAGACAGGCATCAACATTTTCACTCTTTTCTCTCTTGTTCACACACTCTCAAAGTTCAAACCTTCGTAGAAAAATAAGTCCAGTATTATAGAATGAAACCAAAGATCAAACCCAGTTTTCAGGTCCAGAACAAGGGAATAGAGCGAGAGAATTCAACATTAATGAATCAATGGTATGGAAGTGGAGGAAGAAAGAAGAATGAGTTGAGTAACGTTTGACTTATCTGACTGTTTTGTTTGGCTTAATGCACCTTATAATCCGGTGCGCCTTATGGTCTGAAATATACGATAACTTCTACCTTCCTTTAGCATGTCCAGAAGTCCAATTTTTTGTGCGATTATTAGCATCTTCCTCTGGCTTATGAGGGTGCTACCACAGGTGCCTTTGATGGTGCAACATGTTTTGTCGACATTGTTGTGTTTGTTGGGGAGAAAACTCACAAGCATACAGTACAGCACTTCAGCGAAAAGTAAACCGAGCGATATAGCAAGGGACCACTGTATATTGAAATATCAGTTTATTTCAGCATTACTTTTTTATATGGGTGTCTATGGGATAGTTATCCACAGGATGACTGCTGTTACAGTTACAGAGACATTTTTACCAGACAGCAAGATATCAAGATATCAAGAAAAGTCAGCATTTTCAATTTATCCGTAGGGAAAATCCGACCTTAACTAAATTATTTACACTGAATTGCTAATGAGCAATCTAAAAAATGTCTTCAGTACCATATTAAAGTTAGGTTACACATGCATTTACACCTACAGCTATGTGTAGGTGACTTGCCAACATGAAATAGGCAACTACACAGATCTGAGTGTACTTTAATGCTGACAGTTAATTGATGGCTGTTTGGTTCTTGTTGGGTGCTCTTTACATTCTGATCATTTTACTTGTGCTAATATCGATCTGGCAGCAATATCAGTTTTTGATCTTTGTGTATCTCTGCAGAAAAATCCCCTTCTATGTTTGGTTCCCCACTTTCCTCTATATTTATTTTTTTTTCTTTCTCTCACTCCCAAAAGCTGATAATTATCTCACATTGGCATTGGAAGCTCATTAATACCTCGTCAGCATCCACAGAGAGAGCACACATCATTGATTAGATTCTCACCAAGGGTAGACTGAGATCCCCGGACTCTGTTTGTTTCCATATCCCTGGCTCGACATTAATGAGATAGTGAAAGGCAGCAGGATTTTGCTGACTCCATCCATGCTCAGAAGATGTGAACCATCCTTATAATTGCTAATTTACCCTTCCACACACCCAGCAAGTTTCTAAGATGCTGTTGAGACGCACCAGTAGGAAAAGCCTGCCCTTAATATCTCTTCAAAGCAACAGAGAAATGTTGGAGGGAGGAAGATGACATTTACTTTATGAAAAAAAGAAAACCCCAAACTGAGATCCACAAGTTAGATCAAACCAAGTATTTCAGACATGCAAACAAGAAGTACAGATTGTTTATTTTGTTTTTATCAAATATTCCTTTAGATGATAAAGGTTTGCAGTTGCAGACAGCCATAGGCTGAGACAAAAAAAAAAAGACCCATGCTTTTAAGTCAGCACAAATTCCTGCAATCCCATAATGAAAATAGTTTGACATTTAAAAAACAAAAATGGTAATATAGTGGCAAAACCAAAAGCTGTACACCACTTCTAAGTTAGCTGTTTGGAAAAAATTTAAAGAAAATCTTTGCTGACAGCACGGGCTATGCAGCCAAAGCAGGATTTGGCAGGTGGGCAAACCCTAAGCTCAGGTGTAGTGGGACAGCAGGGGCCCTGTATACATTTACAGTATACAGGGCCGTGTTACACGATCCTTTATGGCTGCTTTCCAACCCACAGTCAGTATAAAGGTTATTAAAGAACACAATCAGCTTAAATTTAAAGTGAGGAATCTGTCTAGAAGCAAGCGATTTTACTTAAAAGCCATATTGAAATGCATCTGAACACAAATATTTGCATTTATTTTGAAGCATTAACTAAATTAAAGAGAAAAAGATCCCCCCGAAAACGTCTTGTACAGAATATACAGTCAAATGTCACAAAAAATGATTCAAAAGTTTGCTGCATCCAAATAAGGTTTAGTAGCAGTATCTTTCTATCTACATTTCATTCCAGTATTTAATGCCATCTCTCTCTTTTTTAATGTCTCTGCTGCTACCCAGGACCTACTCTGGCAGTGACCACTGCACCAGAAATTCCACAGTCTGCACTTTACCGGCAACATTCATCAAACTGAGCCACAACGCTGCAAGCCTGTGCTTACTGTCTAGTATGAAATTATTGTCAAATTAGTTATTATCATTTAATTTACTTAAAAAATGAATTAAAACATTTCATGTAAACTTTAAATTTGCTCAGCCTTTACCTTAGAGAAGAGTCTCATCTTCCTCATATGTCCTCTTTTTCTTATATTTTTCTTTATATCAGAAACTGAAATTATCACACATTGTACTGTACACTCTACAGCACAAAACTAAAAACTTTATGTGTCATATATATTGAACTGTTGGGGAAAAACGTTAATCCAGCTATGCTCACTCCTTTTCTGTAGAGCTAGCTAGAAGCTGAAGTACAGCAAGCACAACTTTGCATCTGAACTATGAACGTATCATAGGTATGAGGGAAAAGTATGTATGCAGGCAGGATCATGTGCTGACTTAATTGTCTCTGTGGCATCAGCTAAAAGGCCCATCAGACTGCAGCTCATAAAAATGTCAACCCCTGGCTCTATGAATCACACAAAAGCTGTATTATAGATGCTTTTTTTCTTTCTTTTTTCTTTCTTTCTTTTTTTTAGAATTTCAATGAAAACAAACTTATTAAATTAAGAAAAAATCCAGATGTGACAGAGGAAAAATTCATAAGAGCAGGAAATGTTTTGAAAATTAGGTCTTTATAAAACAATTTTAAGCAAGTGTGTTAAAAGTAGTTGAGCGTGCAATCTGTGTTTAACCATTTCTGTAAAACTCTGTAGACAATACATACATTTTATATATTGATTTGGCAGCTGGAAGCAATTAAGGAGCCATGATTTTAACTTCTATCTCTACTTCTATTCATTTCACCTCTCTCAGGTTCCATATGAACAACTGGTACTATGAATGCATTTGTTAAAATACAGTCTTTTTGAAAATAAGATATCACCAATCATTGTAGGGTCTTTACCTAAGTGCCTCGAGGTGACTGCTGTGATTTGGTGCTGTATGAAGAAAACTGAATTGAACTGAATCTCTATCTGCTCTATAAGCACTGGCATGTCTTTTTGTAATTGATCCTGTTACACCCACCTGTGTTTTAAGTGGTCAAAACCCAAGAAATGTGATTTTAGAAAGACTGAAGACCCCATGACAACCTCAGGTTGCTAGGGAAACATGTATTTCACCACCTAACATGGAGTGGGTGCTGGTTATGGTGGCTGTTGCTAGGTGAAATGTATCTCAAAGACAGTTCTCCACCAAAAACGTCTTTGTGATTGCTTCAGTCGCTGCCTGGTTGCCACAATTAACTATAGTCTGCATGGAAGTCGCAGAACTGTCTGCAAACAGTTGCTAACTACTCTCCTAGCTGTAGTGAAAGTAAATGAACTTTCAGTTTTACTGTAAACCGTCTCCATTTCTGTTTTTTGTTCCACTTTTGACAACTTCACTACCACTTGGTGTAGACAAGTTAATATCTTCTATGCAAACTACTGCAGCAGCCTGCTAACAACTAAAGCAATCACAAGGATTTTTTTGATGCAGCACCTTTTACCTCTCTGTGACCAATTTAACCATCTCATTGCTGGATACACATTTTTCAATAGCAACCAGTGGTTGCCAAAGGGTCACTGACCAGTCTGTGGGCCTGCTTGAATTAGGCGTTAGCAGCAACTTCCAGCAACCACTCCCAGCTGATCACACGGAGCACACATTTTTGACTTGTGACCTATGGTTGACAGATGGCCATTGGCCTCTGGGCCAGTGTGATTAGGCTGTTATATATTTAATATCTGGTTGCTTCTCTCTTTCTCTCTGTGCTCACTTAAACTGTATTTTAATAAAGCCAAATTCACAGTGTTCTCCTGTAAATATTTTTTTACTCCTGTTTTCTGATCTGACAGCGATGAAATATTAACTTTAGGGTTCTGGTAAACTAATAGGTTTCAGTCATCCTTGTTTCTCACCTCACAGTGTTAGCACATGCATGCTCACACACTCTGAGCATGTATGTATGTGTAAAAGCTGCACTATTTCCTCTCCCTCTTTCTTACCCCAGCCTGACAGGATAAGGTACCCATCCTCCCTTTCTTTCTCACCCTCTTCTTTAATACTTCATCCACTCCTCAACACCACCACCTTCATCTGCATTTGTTCATCTATGTCTTATTTATCCATTCCTCTCAGATAAAGTCTCCGGGGATGAGAAACATCTGCTGCATGTACTTTGAAGATGCATTGCGTTGCTCAATTATGTGCGGGGCAAGTGTCTCGTTTGCATTCAGTGGCATGGAGAGTGCATCGCTAACAGGTGGCGGGAAGAACATGCATGGCAGTCCGTTTGATAAATAAAATATATTATGCTAATGTCACAGAGGAAAGTGAGAGATGTGACTATTAGTAAATTGGTTTGCACTGCATTCACAAGCAGACAGAGAATGAGGTGCGAGGAGATGGAGACTTGACAAACTCACGCACAGGCACTAAAAACATACTGACCTATTGTGAAATATAAATACATGTCCCCTTGTTATTCTAGCTGTGTGTGTGTCTTTGTTTACTTTCCTGCAATAAGTAAATTTGCATTTGAATACATACTCAAAAGTGCTTATTTGTGGAAATAAATGTCAATGAATGTTGATGGATTTGCTTGAGGTTTGACTGGTGCTGGCAGATGGAGTTTAGCTTCTTCTGTGGGTGTATCCCATTACCTTTCTGAAATCCTCGGTCTTGTGCTAGACAGAAGTTGGACATGCACTCTACCATCAACCCAAATGAAAAATGTATCTTTAATGAGGAAAAAAAAGGGGGTCTGGGGGTGGTGATGGGAGAGGATAAAATTAATCATTGTCTTCAAATCTGTTACACATCCAGGCATGCAGACACAAACAGAGACACACATTTAGACTCATGTGAGATAAAACATGCACAACAAGGACCACAGATCAACTTCTCCCCAAGATGCACTCAAAAACACTAAATCTGAGACGTGACCTGAGGTCAAAGGTCTTAAGACCAGAGGCCATCTCATCTGAAAAATGGGAGCCGTGCAATTCATCATGAGTTTCCAGCAGGAATTATCAGTCTTTTGTCTCGGACACTTTGGGATTGGTTTCACGTTAAGAATGAAAATCAAAAATCGATCGGAAATGCAACACTAATTCTATGGTAGCAATGATGCGGCTGTGGCATGACATGATAATAAATAATACCCAGTCGTTTTGTTCAGTAATAGTGACCGTGGGCTGGGGTTACTGGTACAAACAAGGGTTCAAAGTGTTTGATTCTTGTAATTTGTTATTTTTTAACATTTTTTGGCGCGGGATTGCAGGACGCGGTCGGCATTTTGAGTTGTCAATCACAGCTCTAATGAGAAGGACACAGAGAGGTTAGGATGAGGTCAATACATGACAAACAAACAAGAGAGAAGGGGGTCTTCTGTTCTGCCGTGATACCTGCCTGCTAGTGGGAATCAGGCCCAGATGTGTTATGGGTAACTCCCAGTGGAAGCGGTGACTTTAGGGGTCATGCTAGACAGCTTCATACCCTCTTCATTACACACAGCTGTGCTTGCCATGCAGAAACGCCTCACCTTTGACACCCCAACCCCCCTACCTTTGATAGGAATATTGGGTGATTGGCTACTTCACTCCCCTTTTCATTTCCTGCCGCTTCAGTTTTCACTTACAGCTTTACAAGTCTCCTGATGCCTCCCTGCTCATGTCTTAAAGGGATTTTCTGAACAATCAAAGAAGCGCCTACAGCTTAAATGTGAATTCTGGACAGATTTGACACTAACATTAAATCAATAATGTCTGCACAGGAAAGTATTAAGTGCATGTAAGTCAGTCTTCAGTAGACAAAAATGGGCTTCTAATCAGATACAACTGTGATCTACTTTGAGTTAGAAATTAAAGGTCACATATGGTTTGATATTGCCACAGAGGATGAATGAAAATTGATTGCAATGATATCCAGTGGATATCAGTGCTAGACCATGGCTAGCAAATGACATCAGTCATTGTAAACTGCAGCAAACTTCAACACAATAACAAACAATTTGCCACAAGTAAGACAGAAATTAGAATTTGATGGTGTTTAGGGACAAAGAGTTGGTCAGATCACGTAAAAGTCAAAATACAAGCTTGGCAGCTCTTTTCACATCCCCTAAACCTCAGAACCAGTGAATCATTTTCACACAAGCACACCAGATTTTATACTGGTGCAAAACCCTCATTTGATGTCAGAAAATTACTTACTTACTTATTTATTTACTAAAGAAGCGCATTCTTAGTTTTGCAAATAAAAGGCATCAGCACTGGTGTTTTGTAGCTGTACTGCATATTTATTTAAAGTTTTCCTTTTAGAGGACAACATTTGGAAGGAGAGTATTTAAATTAGTCATAAAAACAACAGCTGACTAAGATTTTGAACAGACAACTTAATGCAAACTGAGTTAAATTTTCACAGAAGAAAGGTATGTCTTATTCTTGTGTGGCTGTGATAGTTGGCATTTATTTAGAATGAAAGGGGGAGCATTAAAGAGAACAAGGGCATTACTATAGCAGGTGACTGACCCAAAGCTGTGAGCGAGATGCCAAAGCTTCCTTAAAAGCTTCCTGTAATTCTAATTCTCAGTAATACTGTTATCTTGATTAAAAAAGCACAATTTAACTGAACTGAACATAGAAGAAGGGACAAAACAAGATGCAAGAACACAGTGTATACAAGCGCATACTGTGTCCTGCAGGCAGCCAGGTTACTTTTTACAGTGAGCTGACGTGTTTGTAGTATTTCAGTATCACTCACGTCTCCACACAGAGATCAGATCTATTTCCAGCCAAACTGAAATATCTCTCAAAATGCAATCAGACTGATCTGAGATGTTTTCCATTGTATCTCGTGTTTTTATTGTCACCCTTATTAACCCACGGTCTCACGTCTCACATTTATTCTCAGTGCTGATTGGTCGCTGAATGCTCGCTACACAAATATAAACCAGAGAAAGGTTTCAACAAAGAATGGGGGTTTGGCAAGTGGTGTCTTCCTCCCTTTGTCTTAACTTTATCTTTCCCTTGCTTCTACATATTTGTTTAATAAGTAGAGACTGAGTTGGGAGTTTTGTTTCTGTTAGTCTTGTTTACCGAAACTAGTTTAGGGGAGAAGCCTGAATGTGATGGCCCATCATGGTCTTCTTCCTCTTTTGTTAATTTTAACCAGGGCTCCCATTACTTCGGTTTCTCTTTGTTTCTCATGAGTGATCACACTCTCATTATTAAAAGATTGTTGAATGGCATCTGATTTGTTAGGTTCCTTTGAGCTATAAATATAAGGACCATATTTGGGTCCCCAAACACAGGATACATCATCCATGTCTGTTTTTTAATGTGCTGATATCAAGTTTCTACAGCAGAATAGTTTACAATAATGAGGCCCTCCTGTAGTTGGATCCTCTGTTTCACCTCAGCTGTAAGATGTATCTGTAGAATGGCTGGCTTAGCCTATGAGAAAGCACGCTGTCCCCTGCATAAGACAAGTTTGCCTTATGTCAAAAACATATTGATTCTTCTTGTGCTTCCTCTCACTGATGCTGTTTCCAGAGAGAAACACAACCGTGACACCCGTGCTAACACTGGCTCATTTTTGTGCTACTCTTAAGAGAATGATGCACATTAATGAAATTAACGTGTGTGAGAAGAAACTAGTGGATTGCTAGTAGAAATGTTAACTTTGCAATGCATTCACTTTCACCCTTTCCATCTCGTAATGTGGACTGTCCGAAGAGTCTCTAAAAGGATCCTGATATTGGTGTGGACACCATTAAATCAGACCTCAGGATGAGAACACAGCACACTGTTCAACAAGTAAAACAGACCAGTAACTAAGCTTGGCTGACGTCCACTGGATTCACTTTTTTGGAGTATAAATGTGTCCTCAGTTGCAATTTGTTTAGGGATATGCATCTCATTGGTTTACTAAAAGATAATAGTTTCTTTTCAAGTTTAATTTCCCACAAGGCAACTTTCTCTGGTCTTCAGCATGCTTGTCCTCCAAGTTCTTGCTTAGCGCGGAGATGATTCTGCCTCTTTAACCTCCTAAAACCTGAACTCTTTCATGGCATGCATTTAATATTTCTCTTTGCTATTTGGGCTGTTTTTACATTCATCGGGTCCCAAAGAATTACCTTTTTTTTTTTACCTAATTTTTATTTCGAAAAGAAATGAGATCCACATATGAGGACATCCGTTTTAAATTAGACTGATAGAACAGCGGCAGTATAATGTCCTTGTAAGTGGATATCAGGCCCTTGTAGAGCAAAATTTAATATTTTGGTCTAGACAACCCAAAATGTGATGTCCACATATATGGAACGCCAGGTCCTAGGAGGTTAAAAAAAAAGATTAGACATTTTATTTATATTGAAGAATCAACAGTCGATGTTCAATCTGTTTTTTTTTTTTTAGCATTTTTTCTTGTAATTTTTTCTTGTTTTTCTTTTTTTTTTAAGCATTAATAGATAAATCAACAATAAATCACACAGCTTCCTCAAGTTTAGTTCCAACTGTGATCCTGGTTCTGAAGCTGATACAATATTTGAGTCTGTCATCCATCACATGTTTATAAATCCTAACCCCAAGCTGGGCCTGTACTCAGCAGCTGGGTATATATGCATGAAAAAGAACACACATGTTGCTTGAAGTTTTATCACAAATCAGGTAAAATGTGTCATTCAGGTGGAATGGAGTGAGCTTCTTTTAAAGCTTTTCCTCTCCGAGACTATATAAAAATACCCCTTTTTACTTTAAGAATCCTCTCCTCATTATAAACACGCCTCCTTTAGGGAAATGGAAGGATGGGGATTTAGGCTGCCATGGATGATGGATGGATGCTGTTGTGTAGATGAGGTGAGATGTGAGACGTTCGCTCACTTTTCCTTTTTGTCTCTTCTGAGGCCAAATGAAGATTAAGGAGGCTGCCTTTTAAACTCTCTGCCTTTGTGCTTCATCCCGTTTGAGGCTGGGTTCAGTTGTCTCTTAGATGCCTGGGACAAATCCATTAGCTCTGCTGTATCTCAGCTCCTGCAGGCGTCACCTTAGTTGGTGTCACTCTGGAGGCGACTGAGGGAGACAGACACAGATAGACTTAAAGACACAGAGACAGAAAGGTTGGCAAGAGTTAATTAAAAATAGCATCATGCACAGGGCAGCTGAGCACTGAAACTATGATTACTTCCACGAGCTTTGTCTTTAGTATTGATGTAAATACTACATCAATACTATAGGAATATAAAAGAAATCTTTGGCTAATATGAGCTTTTAAACAATTAATACCTGGCCTAAAGAAAACAAAGGCTTTGAGCCTGATTATCATGCATACAAAATCAGTAAAAGTAAGCTAAGTAATCCTACACTGAACACTCACACTCTAAGAAAACAGAAAATGTGTTCTATCTTCTATAGCAGATCATAGCCTCTCTTCCTATACACTGAAAAGTTAGAGTTCACTTTAGAATAATGGTAGTGTCAGACGTTGCAGAGGACTGTGACTGGTGCTGCAAAATGGTTACAGAGCTAAAGTAGTCTTTGCTTTTCTTGTAAATCACAGCTGTATAAATGGAAAAGACGTGTAAGTCTATAACAATGAAAAGGGAAATGGACTCGGTTAACGGTTAACTCTCAGCTGTACAATGTGACGTGACTATTAATTGTCTTCTGCCAGTAAAACAAAAATATTTTCATTAGGCTTTAAATAAACCTAAACTTTTGCCAAAAATGGTTGTTTAACTTTGTTGTGGCAGCCTGCTGGTATCATGAAATTGAATGGAACGTGTCAGAAGAAAGAAAAAAAAGGGGAAACATCTGAGGCCTCAACCGGAAATTCTGATTCTTGCAAATCATCTTCTCCCCTTCCCCGACCACCTCTGTCAGAATGAGGAAACGGTGACAGCGAGGTCTTGACTTGTTGAAAAGAATGTATCGCAGCTCTGTGACAGAACAAAAAGCACGATGTGAGACCGAGGTCAGACTACCTGTATACATGCACTGCTACATTACTATAGATTGGCAGTGCAAATTTAATATTTTATATATAAATCAGTATTTATAAAAGAATATATCTGATTTATGGTGATATTTAAAACGTTTAGACATGTCCTGCAGTTTTATGGGAAAAATATTTCATGTAGATGTATTCAAATTACGTTTTTTTGCAACTGAATCATAAAAACTGTAATAAAAAAATGTGCACTTGATTTCTTATTATCATTTATTAAAAGACTATAATAATAATAATAATAATAATAAAAATGAAAAAAAATACTATACAAAAATCAATACATTTCAATATAGCTACCGTTCTGATTAATTTACATGTTGAAAGGGAAGAAGAAGTAAACACTTATTTAATCCAACCCCTTTGCCATAAATTATCAATTTATATTTACTCAGCTTCCTTACTGATACAATTTGTAATAAAAATAGTGAACAGATTTTTGATGTACTATATACTATAATATCACATCATGATTTTTTTTTTTTTTTAATAGAGACATTCACTTAATTTCAATATTTTCATTTTCTTTATAGTTAGAGAAGATCATATTTTTATAACTATTTTTGAACAGTTTTATGTTTGGACATAGCTTTAATTCCATATTCACACTGTTCCACAGTTTCACTCCATGAACAGAAACACAAAAGCTTTTTCTTGTAGTACGGACCTTCCCTGTTTTGAAGTTACAAAAGCTTCCTTCTTTCAAAAAAAAACATACTCTGAATATTACCTGGCAGTTCTTTATTTTTTGCCTTGAATAGAATTTGTGCTCTTTGGAATTTCACTAGATCGTCAATTTTCAATATTTCAGACTGCAAAAATAGAGAGTTTGTATGTTCCTGTAACCTGCAATGTGGATGATTCGAATTGCTTTTTTTTTCGAAGAGTAAAAAGTGAATTTAATGTGGTTTTATAGTTATTGCCCCAGACCTCTGCACACTAGCTTAAATATGGTGAAACCCGTGAACAGTAGAGAATATGAAGTGATGTTCTGTCTAATACCTGTTTTGCCTTGTTTAGTGTTGCAATGCTTCGTGATACTTTGGCATGAATATATACGTGAGCTCTCCAGTTAAGTTTTTCATCTATTATTACCCCCAGAAATTTATTTTCACTGACTCTTTCAATATCAACACCATTTATTTGAATCTTTGCATTTGTATTTAAACTACTATTTCCAATTAACATAAGTTTAGATTTATTCAAATTTAATGATAATTTGGTTTTATCAAGCCAGAACTTCACTTTACTTATTTCATTAGTCATATCCTCCAATAAATTCTGAAGATCATCGCCAGAGAAAAAAATGTTTGTATCGTCAGCAAAGAGAACCATTTTTAATACTTTGGACACTTTACAGATGTCGTTAACGTACAAGTTGAAGAATTTTGGACCCTAAACTGACCCTTGGGGTACACCACAAGCAATGCCCATACATAAGGAGCAACCACCATTTAATTTCACAAACTGATTCCTGTCACCTAAATAACTCCGGACCCAATCTGACACCATAACGGTCCAGTTTTCTTATTAATACATCATGATCTATAGTGTCAAATGCCTTTGTCAAGTCTATGAATAACCCAGCCACATATTGCTTTTTGTCTATGGAATTTGTGATGTATTCTATTGAATCTAATATTGCCAATGATGTTGATCTGCTTGATCTAAACAGTTTTTCAAGAATTTTTGAGAATTGAGGTAGTATGAAGTACATGCAAGTCTATCTTGATATATTAAACTCCAGCTGGTTCTCTGAACAGATTAAAACAAATATTAAAACACGACTTGACCCAAACCTGAAGTTAGAACTTTAAAAAAAGAAAGAAAAGAAAAAAACAAAAACAAAAAACCTCTGCAAATCTCCAAAACGTCAGTAAAAGACCGATTATCATGACGAAGTGAGCATGTTGCTGTACACCTCATTCACTGGACCTTTGTTTCTTCAGCTCCATGATAGCTTTAGACAAATAGTGACCTAATATTTTAACTGCATAATAGAGTTGTAGTTGGCAGTGGGAATATTGTCTTTGTGCAAAATAAAACTGGCACTGAGGGCATATCAAATACAACAGTCAGGTCCTTCAAAATGAGAATTAACAATGGTTTTTGACAGTTACAACCTTCTACATCATGGGAACATACAGAAGAAAAAACAATTCTTAATGACCAGCTAGTCATAACTGTTTCCCGCTGCCTCGTGCCTCAAAATTGCATTTGCAAAAACTGCATTTGTTTAATTGTGACATATGTAGAGAAGTTTTTTTTTTTGCAAAATTTTAAGGGGCAAAGGTCAGATTTGGGTTATTAAGGCAATAACCGTTTTGTTTCTCTTTAAACAGTTTCTGTAGTTTCAAAGAGTTGTCTTTCAGTGTCCTGAAATCTAATCATCCTGACCCGAAGAGCGCCCCTCAGTTTGTTTGTAAATCCAGTCCTTAAATCAGGGTTCATCTTTAACCACTGGGAATGGTGAGTTCATGGCATCCTATGATAGTGGGAACGATTGCATACTTTTTCTAATTCATTGCGCTTACCGTATATGCCACTGGCCCACCGGGACTGTGAGAGTATACTGAAACCTGCTTTTCTCTCATCACTTTAATGGAAGCAGAACGATGGAATTACCAGAGTCACCGTAATCAGGACCGAATTCAGCTCTTTAAATCTGTCATTAAGATGTTCTTGTTGAGCACTTAAACAGACTCAAATGGTAACATAAAATTTATGATACAATTTTCCAAAAGTGCATTGTTCCCCATCCAAATTGTCATAAGATTAAAAGAAGCTTTCAGGAGTATATGATTATCCGGTCGGATGTGCAGTAATTCTCACAATCATGCAGTCGCTCCTATTTTTTTTTTTTTTTTTGCTAACAAGAAAGTGGTTATTATTAAGTGCAAAAACTGTCTCAACTAGAATAGTAAGACTGCCTCGACCAACAGTTTCACTCTCCCACACTCTTATTCGCTGATTCATATACTGACAATGTTTCCACTGTCTGCATTTCCTCCCACTAGAAGATTCATGTTTCATGCATAGGTGCTGTTTCGGCCGACAGAGCTCTCTGCATTACCCTCTCTCGTCCTGCTATGTGTGATATGCTAAAGTTACATGATTATGTGTGCTCCACAGCCTGTCACAGATAAGCGCCGAGCTTTGCAACTTTTCGTGTCATCTCTTCTTTAACTCTGATGTCCGGTGTCTGATACGGTTTATTGATGTAGTCACGATACAGCCGTTCCCGTGATTGATACTTCCTTCTGGGATGCCATGTTTTCACAGAAGGAAAAGGGTGAACAGTTTTGTTTCTCCAAATGAAAAACAAATGGAGCTGGATGGAAAATTGTAGAGAGATGGAACAGGATCACTACTTTTGTGGTTCCATGTCAACCACAAGGTCACATACCAGAAATCATGATCCCCCGCAGTGGAGCAAACATTTCGTTTCAACAGCAGCACATTTTAGCCCCGTCAGTGTTGCCATAATCATTGAAATTGACCAGTTAAAAATGCCTGAGTGGCTGCTGCTGGCAAACGCTGCCCTTGACATTCACAGTACCATAAACTCAGGATTGCCAGATTTTTTTTTAAATTTAAGAGAAAAGAAAAAAAAGAAAAAAAAAACCCTAAAAAAAGAAAAAAAAGACTCGAAGCTGTGAATGACAAGCCAAGATCCTGACATCCAGAAATGCTTCATAGAGTCTGACTTTAGGTTGAAACTTGACCACAATGGCATGCTGTACTGTGGCATTTTTCATTGTACCCCAGAGACATTAGACCAATTACCTCATTAAGTAATGCATCTTCCTAACTGAACTGGTCTGGTGAGGGAGACACAGGCAGCAAAAGAAAAGGGGGAAAAAGAAAAGAAGGGAAAGGATAAGAGACATCCACAAATAGAGGAGGGGCAGGGAGCTACAGTGAGAGGGAACGAGTGTGTGTATAATGAGTAAGCTATGGGCTCTTTTTCAAAGTATCCAAAACAGTGTTCAATAGCTACCAGATGGCCGAGGGAAAATACAGTCAGGGAACTTGATTACTTCTAAGCATTTTCTCTTAATCTCACTGAATCTGTGATGTTCCTAATACCACAAAGGCTGTGTTTCTTTACAGTGCATTATAAAACGAGTGCATAAAAGCCATAAGCAGTGCTATCAGGTATTCCTTATGAGCAGAGGGATTTATTGAAAGAAATAACAAAATATGGCGCAAGCGAGCTTGTAGTCGGTATATTAAGCCAGCGTCGTTCTGCAGCTAAAAGTGTTAATATTTTAATACCTTGCATAATTTTGGTTTCTAGAGTACCCCATTGGGGAGATAAAACCGCCTCACCCCCAATGACAACTTCTTTGTCTTCTTAATATGCTGGGTAATGGAGGTGGTGGAGGTTTCATCAGTCTGCTTTTCAAAAAGCATTGAAGCATTGAAGCATTGACAGCATTAACAGGTAATTTCCACTTCCTTAGCGTATGTGTGTGCCCAGGAAGCTAGGTTCAGGGCTTATGTTAGCCAATGACAAGAGTCAGAGAGATGAGGTCAGAAAGTCAGAAAATGCTGAATGATGTCTCTTGAGTATCCCATATATGTCAACGGGGGTCCTGTATACCCAACACTTTGCTGATAGATCGCCACTCTGGCAGGGAAAATGTTTTAAAAGAAGTGCTGAGCTGTTGATGGAGACCACGCCGCATAATTGACATATCTTCCTGACAAAAATGTCTATAGCTGAAAAGCAGGGGGAAGTGTTTGAGAAAAATTTCTCTTTAGATCTCTGGTTTGCTTTATGTTGTTGCGCACGGAGGGCAAAGCATTTCTACACTGCTACAAGTGATCTGAACAGATATATAGACTAAATCGTGCTAAATTACTCAAAGTGCTTGCCTCGTTGTCTCGTCACAGAAAGCGGCTACGTAGCGCTCCAGTTGTTTCTGGCTGCCAGGCTGGCGGTGTCGAGGAGTCTGCCTTCTACCTTCTGTTGCAAACAAAAGTCAATTATGTCAATTAATCTGGCAGGAGAATGGAATGGCGATGGAGATTGTTTTGCTCGAGTCAAAATAAACACAGTCCTTTTCCTTTTGGCGTTGCGCAGATTACAGTTAATGAGTACAGGTCATTGCATTTTTGACTATTTTAGCAGGATAAATGTGCACATTTAGTAGATGGAGATCATGTTATGCATTAAGTGCTGGCAAGATATGCACGAAGCTTGTTTATACTCTCAGCCTTGAGCTCTCTTCGGGCATTATCAACTGCAGACAAAGTGAATGGGTGAAGACAGACATTAAGAATGAGTCGGTTACATATGGAGAGGATTGTATCTTCAAAGGGACAGAAACACATTTGGGTTCTAAGAAGAACGCTTTTACAAGAATGGCATGTTTTAAATCATCCTCCAAGCAGGAAGAGCAAAAGGATCTAGTGCCATAAAAATAAATATAAAATGATTTTTTTTTTAAGATACATGAAGGAGATATGAACCATGCTTTAGAGAAACATTCCTCGGGCCGCTCAGGTGGTGGATTTCATTGGCTGGATTTCCACTGGTCCGTACAGCATCCCAGTGAAAGCCAGGACCATTTGGTTTCAGTCTGTGCAGGTCATTGTAAGATACCCAGCTGGTGGTTTATTATCCGCTGCATTTGGTGGAGTACTCCTGTGAAACCCCCGTGATGTGCAGTTGACAGTGAAGTCATATTTACTTATAGATGACCATGTAAAACACAGACATGGCAAACATGATGAACCTGGGGAGAAATGGATCAAAGATTTCAGTGACCGGGAATGTGGACTCATCGCTTCCAGACATCCAGAATTTTTATTCCTTTTTTTCTTTTGAGCACATGAAGTCTCTGTTCATGTGAACAACTACAAAGAGAGAGTTGAGCTTTGACATTCATAAAATATTTACTTTATAGTACTGCCTTTTAGAGGGATTGGTCTCGCTGTAAGCCACTCATCGTGAATTATTGACATTTGTCAGTGAGCTGAAACCTCATATTTCTGTCTCATTGTTTGCATATTCATATTTCAATAAAAGCTTCTCTTACTGAGAAAATGAATTCTCCTTCCCTTAATTCTGGCATCTTTCTCAGTAATGTGGCTAGTTGCCACTAACTGTCATTCCAGCTTTAGGGGAATGAACTTAAAAGTCTGGGGCATCTTGGTAGCTGACCTAATAACCGGTTCACAGATTTAAAAAAAAAAAAAAGAAAAAAAATGAAGATGAGGTTTGGAGGGTTGAGCCAGAGGCAGAAAGATGACAAACTCAATATTGGGTCTGCTCACCAGCTACTTTATTAGGTATTAGTACTGATTTGGACCCCCCGCCCCCATTTACTTTCTTGCCTTAATTCTCCATGCCAGAAAGTCAACAAGGTGCTGGAAACGATCCTCAGAGGTTTCCGCCTATATTGACATGATAGAATCACAGTTGCTGCAGATTTGTTGGGTTCCCATCCATGCTACAAATCTCCTGTTCCATCGCATCCGAAAAAGTTGCTATGTTAGATTGAGATGTAGTGACTGTGGAGGCCATTTGAGTACATTGAACTTATTGTCATTTTCAAGAAACTAGTTTGAAGTGATTTGAGCTTTGGGACAACCATCAAAAGATGGGTACACTGTGGTCATGAAAAGATTGACATATGTAGCTACAAAATGATGCTCATTAGGAACTGAGGGCCCTAAAATGTTCCAAGAAAATATAGGCTAATTATTACACCAACAGCCTGAACAGTTGATAGGAGTCGCACCAAATGTCATACTCATTAGACAAGGCAATATTTTTTCAGTCTTCAATTGTCCAATTTTGGTGAGTCCATGCAAACTGTAGCTTGCGTTTCCTGTTATTAGCTGATAGAAGTAGCACCTGGTGTGGTCTTCTGTGGCTGTAGTGCATTAGTTTCTAGGTTTGATTTGTTGTGCATTCAGAGATGCATTCCTCGGGTGTAATAAGTGGTTATTTAAGGTTATTTACTGTTGTCTTCCTGTCCTGCCATTCTTGTCTGAATTCTCAGGCCATGTCCACACTGATACGTTTTTGTTTGAAACGTATCAGTTTTGGCTTCCCGTCCACACTGAGACGGCATTTTTGGTCAAGGAAAACTGAGCTTTTTGAAAACGTCTCCAAAGCGGATACATTTGAATGAAAACGCTGTTTTTGCGTCGCAGTGTGGACTGCGAAAACGGAGGCTTTTGAAAACGATGATGTCATATGATGCAGTCATGTGACCAATTCAACTAAGGCTACTTTCATACTGCAGGTCTTAATGCTCAATTCAGATTTTTTGATCAAATCCGATTTTTTTGTCTGCTTGTTCACACTACAAATAAAATGCGACAGCAAACGCTCTCTAGTGTGAACGCTCAAAGCGGCTCGCATGCGCAAAAGAAGACGTCACACACAACGCGCTCTGTTTAGACCCAGAGCAAACAGTATTGTTTGACTGATGGCCCTTAATATAAAGACTTCAGACTTTACGTTTCCCAATTTTTGCTTTAAGTTATTTTGTTATTTACATAATAATGTAAATAACCTAATAATGATCCTTATTGCTGTTTTAGAGGAGCGGTGCTTCAAAGGATAGTTGCAGATTTCTGTCAGAATCTGCAGATTATACAGTACAAATAAAATGTTCACATTGTCTTCCCAACAGTTTCACTAACATCTATGCTGGATGGCCAGGAAGCGTTTGCGATGTCTTCTCCGGCGCTGATAATTGGCGTCTGTCTTGTGTCAGTGACATAAAAGACGGATTTAATGCGACATAACCATTCAAACAGCAGTCACTTTCTAAAACATCGGATATGTATCGGATTCAGTACCACATACGAAAGTGACCCAGATCGGATTTGAAAATATCGGATTTGTGCCGTTCACACTGTCATACCATGATCGGATATGGGTCGCATAGGGCTTTCGCCTGCAGTGTGAACGTTGCCTAAGATGGCGGATGGCATTGTACAGCAGTTTTGTTTGCTCTCAATTTTGACAGCCTATTAAAGATTAATATCAGTTTGTACATGCTTCAGATAGCACCAGATAAAACGCGACACCTTTTCTCAACATTTTGCCGCGACGGAAAGGACGCAGGTCAAATCATCTTACATTTCGCGCATGCACAGTACAGGAACGTAGCGTTTTCAGTGTGGATGAAAACGATTGAAAACCATAGTGTGGACGAAAACACTGTTTTCAAAGTTATCCGGATTAGTGTAGACGTAGCCTAACAACACACTTTTGCTTAGAGAACTGCCACTTGATGGATATTTTCTCACCCTAAAAATGGTTGTGTGGGACAACCAGCAGATGAAACAATCAGACCAGCTCATCTGGCATCAGCAACCACATAAAGTCACTGTTATTAATCTCTGTCTCTCTTCCACAGCATGTCTTTATCCTGTTTTCCTTTCCTCACACAAACCGGTCGCAGCAGATGGCCCCGCCCCTCCCTGAGCTTGGTTCTGCCGGGGGTTTCTTCCTGTTAAAAGGGAGTTTTTCCTTCCCACTGTCGCCAAAGTGCTTGCTCATAGGGGGTCATGTGATTGTTGGGTTTTTCTCTGTATCTACTGTACAATATAAAGCGCCTTGAGGCGACTTTTGTTGTATTTGGCGCTATATAAATAAAATTGAATTGAAAATTACCATTTTTCCATTCTGATACTCAGTTTACACTACAGCAGGTTGTCTTGGCCCTGTCTATATGCCTAAAAGCTTTATAGGTTGCCTCCATGTGATTAGCAGACTAAATATGTGTTAACGAGCAGTTGACCAGGTGTACCTAATATAGTGGTCAATGAGCATATATTTGTACTGTACTTGTCTGTAAAAAGGTTCCTGCTGATTCACCGTAGAGTACTTTATGCGTTAAAATTATTCTAATACAGTCACACCCTTCTGCGGCTGGGTCTGAATATTTTAAAAGATCCCCGATAAAGAAATCTGTGAAATAAGACTTCAATTCATGACCTTTGCTCTCCCACTCTGCACTGAACTCTCTCGACTTCTGAAAAAAGAGCCGCCAGTATCCTCAGCTGTTCCCGGGCCATCTGATAAGCTGATCCGGCAGGCTCATTCCTTCCTCCCCTACTCCCTGACCTCTCAGCTCTCAGTGTAATTGCCTGAGAGTTTGATGGACCAGTGTCTCTGAAGCAGATGATGTGTCTCTGCACCTTCTGATAACAGATAGAAGGCCTGGTACTCCCTGACCTCCACAAAACCGTTTTAATGAACACGTTAGCGTTAGTGGTAAAAGGAAACAGTTTAGCCATCTGTTCAGGAAATAAAGCCTCTGTTAGTCAGCTCTACAAAACTCTGGTTTTCATTTCCACTTGTGGGATAACTAAGCTTTCCAACATGCACCTTTTAGCAACACTTATGGTGTATGGTTACTGTACGTGACTTGTTATTTGTAGATTTCTGCTTAATAAAGATGTCAGAATCCTTTTCTTACCCAAAACTTCTGAAAGTCTGCCTTCCATTATTAGAGAAGGTTTTTGTTTTCCACACTGTAGGATACCTCTCAGCCTTCTGCACAAATTGCATTTGGATCGAAATAATAACAGGATATTCATAATAGCATTTAAGTGAGCAGATTGAGTTAATTAGCAAACCAGATAATGCAAAAAAAATGCACGCTTATGCAATGGATTGCATACAGCAGAAAGCTAATAAGTGCCCACAAGCGGAAAACACATATTTGCAAAGACAGCTGAATTTGATCCGGTTTCCAAATCAGAGCACTTTTTATCTCATCAAACATATAATCCCAGACATTCAGGACTTCATTAAGAAAATGTAGATCTGCAGGATATCTTTAGGGAGCTTATACTTACCTTTGGAAGGCCCTCGAACAGATATAGACGGACTGATGGATGCTTTGGCGCTGAGTCATGAAATCCTCATGCAGAAAGGAGTTTACCCTGTCTGGCTTCAGGACTGCCCCTGAGCCACGGTGCTGACGGACAGGAAGGTGGATGATAAATGAAGATGTACGACTGCAGATGGACCATCAGATTAGTGGTTTGTTATATCTAATGTTTTGGTGTAATCAATCCCATTCATCTCCTCGCTGTCCCCCATTTAAGAGTTAGATCTACTTGCCCTGAATGTAAAGCCCCGACGATGTCCAGGTACTCACGCTAAACTGAATCACGGTGCAGTCATCTCTCTTTTGATCTCATTCTTAAATTTATTTCCTCTATAATAAAAGACAGCCAGTTCCACTGCTTGGTCACACATCTTTTGCTGATTATTTTCATCCTTTTGTTTTTTCCATCTTCTGAACAGAATAGCGCATATTTGGAACTTTTGCCCATCACCATGGTGCACTAAAGTCCTGTTATTTCCGTTACTGAGTTAATTGCTAATAGGACAGTTAAAGTGTCCAGGACACAGCCGCTTTTGGATTTGAGAAGTAAAATGTGTAAGGCATATGTTGACAAGATTTTGGAGCCAGATAAGTTTGGAAAACAGCTGCAGCCACCTACACGAATACATCCATAAAGTTTCGCATGACTGCAGTGACTCAGTGTTGGCATACATACCCAGAAAAACACAAAATTAATTAAAATCTCAGACGAGAGCTTAAGTATCTGATCTTAAAACCTCTCCATTATAAACAATAACAAAAGCCCTAACACATTTTCAGTTTAACTCTGTGCCTAATAAATGTAGCCTGCTATTATTTTTACAGCAGTTTTTCTTTGTCTTACATAATTAAGGTCAAGGTGCACGATTCCTTTCAACAAACTCAAATCTATCTCTGTGTTAAGTGGTCTAATAGAAAGTGATGTAGGGCAATGTGTTTCATAAGCAAATGCTTCAGGGAAGGTTGAAATAAATCGAAAGCAAGAAAGAAGGAAAAATCTGTTTTTCTAAAAGATAAGTTGCTCGTGCTTTCCAATGGAGTGAGAAATCCACACGAAAACCAATTAGCTCCACACTTGGGGCTATGCCTTTGACTCTCTTGTCAGCGTTGTCGTCGCGGAGTGCGACAGGCCTACATCTGGCAGCCATGACAGGTAAAAGAAGAATAAAGCACTATTTCACAATCAGCACTAATGGGAATAAATGGCTTACCTGAGCAAGCTAACAGCAAACCACATCCTGCCAACAGCACCCAAAGTCTCCCAGTCAATCGTAGAGGCCTTAATATGCATTCTGGAGAAGAAAAGAGTGTCTCAAAGCAAAGTGAAATGTTTACGTTATGAAAATAACTTTTTTTTGCTAAGTTGCTTAGTGTGCAGAAGTGGAAAGAAGAAAGGAGACGCACCTCATACGTGACTGTGCCCACTACGCTGGCGGGGGAGCTATAGAAAGACATGGCTGACAGTCTGAAAGCAGCTTCACAAAACTGTAGATGTGAGCAACTTTTTCCTGGCATGACTTCTGGGGAATTTGGTCAAAGTGGGCAACATATTTGGCTTAAATCATTCCAAAATCATTCCAGTTCTTCGAGCGAGATTAGCACAAGTACCAGTACTAATTAATAACACATGGAAGAGGAACTCAGTCACTGGGGTTTGGGAGTGCCATCCTTAGGTGATGACAATGTAAAACATCTTGGAGTGTTTTGCGGTGTGGGAAAACTCCCTGCAAACAATTCTGTCCACGACCCAAAAACCAAATGATTCGTTTTCTCTCTTTCTCTACCAAGAATTCCACCGAAGAACAAAATAAATAAGTAAAAGTAAATAAATAAATAAACAAGAAAGAAGGGATTGAAGTGGAATAAGCAATGCAGAAAGCAGAATTGCTCATGTTGTGCATGCTCAATTTCCTGTTTCTCATTTATCTCCTGGACATTACAATCAACTCTGAGCATTCTGAAGGATTTTATTTCCTCTTTTCATCTAAGTCCTATAGAATAAAAAACTGCAGTTAGAGATCCTAGTTATTGATCACTTGGCTGACCCAGTTGTTTTTGTTGCTGTTATTTCGAAGATTCATTCTTGTAATCATCAACTTTTTGGGTGGATCCGCCCAGCCTTATGGCCGTTTCCAGTCTCGTTTAACCCAGCCTTTTTGCTCTCATCTGCAGTTCTTGTTGTTGCGTTTCCTGCTCGGTCACGGCTCTGAGTCCTCTCGTCCATCAGTGCTGTCATTCTCGGTCAGTTGGTGGCTCGGAGTCTCGTTATACAGTGGCTCTATGTCAATAAATGGGCAACTAGATGAAACTTTGACTCTAGCTGTGGCTCTCCACTCTGTAGTCAAATCAGCAAATGCATGAAGGGGAACATTGTCACAATGTCATCATGTTTTTCAGACTTGTTGTTCGCAGAAACCATGGTAATGCACAGAAGGAATTTGTGAATGAAAACCAAGAGGAATCATTCAATCTTCCAAGTGAAAAAACAAAGTGTTACATAATCAATAAAATAAATAAATAACAAGTTCCTAATGAATGATCAGTCAAGAATGTATAACAAGCACAATTAGAGGATTTCTAAATTTCTCTTCCTGTTAGTAAGATAGCAGTGTCAGTATGCTGTTTCTCAGTCATTCATGACATGTTAGTCTTCAGCACTTGAGTTGAAAGGCTCACGATGACATGTCATGAGAGTACCAGGTACTGAACCCATTATGAGTTTGTCCTGGGAGTTGGTGGTGTTACGGTCACATGAGCCAAGGTGTGAACAGCTTGAATCAAACAAATTTCCATTGGAAGCCTTCAAACTAGACTTTCTTTTGAGCCCATTTTTAAGAAAAGAACTCTTTCATGACTCAGTAGTTCATAATTAACTGCCACTGTGAGGGTTAATGAGTTACAATGTAACTCGTTAATAAGGTTTTTGTTTAACATACTATGAGTTTGCAATTAAAGTAATACATAATAAGTACAGATGCACCAATTACAAAGTGTGACCTGCTGATTCTTGCTGACTCTGGGTTTCGTTCTATAACTGACAGTAACTGTAACTTTCATAATAAAAGAAATTATGAAACCTTACATTTTCCACCAAACTGCAGTTACAGTATCTTCTCTTACTGAAACGGCTGAAAATAAAGTGCTCTGCTACTGGAAACAGGACCAAATAATTAATCCCAATGAATGAATAAGTAAATAAATGAATAAATGAATAAATAATTAGTTATACTTATAATAGAAAATGAGCTACTGTACACCCAGTGATCCGACATATTTCACCAAAAACAGGTGAAACAGATTTTTTAACAGAAGAATGTCAGGTAATCACATCATTTTTACTCATTTTCCTTTTTGAGCGCTTTGATCCTCATACTGAGGCTGATTCTGTGGCTGCTGACTTGTGGTTGGCTTTGTGCTCTGAATACTTTTAGCTTGAGTCACTTTTCCTTTGTTAGCTTCTTTAAAATCTCCATGTTCAGCTGGGTGAGCGTGATTTAATTGTGTGATTATGTTTGTTTGTTTTGCTTCCAACGTGGTTTACTCTGACAAACGTTCACTTTCACAGTGAGGAGCTCCCATGCTAACAATATGTTCGGATGAGGTTGCGAGTGTATGCGTGACTATTTGTTTGTGCTGCTGTGCATATGTTGCAGTTGCAATAAACAGACGAGCTTGTAATTGGACTTATATGAGGCTGACTGGCAGGTCACCGGTCGGGGCTGAGAATCTCCAAACTGGCCGATTTCAGTGGATGCGTCTCTAATCACTTACGTTTTCTAACAAGTATCACAAAGGTATTTTATTAGTTATTTGTTTGGCAAAATAAACAAATTACATAAGACCATCTAAGTGACTCTGTCACATCCAGATTAAAAATATATATAACTATTATGAGAAATCAGCAGCCATGGTAGCATGGTAGGGCTTGCTTACCGAGTTGCTGAGAAAATGAGTTGATGTAATGGATTTTTATCTAACATACTCCCGTACCCCATCCTCCAGCCTTCAGCTGTTTCTGCTGTGTTAGCTGCAACAATCAAATCCACATGTGAGAGCTCTCAAAAGAAGTAAGAAGAGGATTTTGAGAGGAGGAGAAAAACACAGGATAGAGCACTATGAGAAAAGGAAAGACTGCCTGATAAAGAGATAGAGGGAGACTGGTTTTAGAGAGATACTGATGTATGACTGTGTCTGATTAGAGAAGTGGGTGGAGGGCAAAAGGGGATAAAGATTTTGGAACGGGAGAAGAAATACATGAGGGTGAGAGGGAGAAAAATGCCTTGGAAGAGGGGAGCTGTGTGAGGAATGAGTATAAAAAAATGGGAGAGAGAGGGAAAGTGCTTGACAGGAGAGAGGGGGAGCTGGAGTACTATGACTGAGGCAACGCTCGCTCTGCAGCTCAAAGTGTCCCAGTTTTTGATTCCTCTAAGAATGATCTTTCTTATTAGCTGCTGATAAAGAGAAAAACCATCACTAATGCACAGAGACAACTATTCATGCTTTACAATATAAGAACAACAAAAACTGTGGAGTGCTTATGTTGTAATGAACATATTGCCGCTGGCATCAGTCAGTTGTAGTCTTTCTTCTAGTTGGGAACCAGTATAATAGCTATATATAGAACATAATAAAAACACACTGAGAAAAGATATGTTGCATGTAAAAAAAAAAAGCCCTCATATCTTTCCAAGACAAACAGGCAAATATTATTGAGAGCAGTGAATGACTCAGCTGTGCCAAACAGAGTGACAACATCATATAGGCACATATTTCATTAGTTATTAACAAAAGCCGTCCGCAGATCTGGCTCAAACTTTTTGGACTGAATGCAACCTGTGTTGCTGTAAAGGCGTGTTTAGTGACAGTAAGATCTTGGTGAAGAGTATGCATCTTTCTATAGGCAAAAATAATAAAGATACATACACAAGGAATTAATACTTCGATTGTAATGCTGTAGAAACACATCAGTTATGTGATTTAGCTTCTGCATATATTTAAATGTGCTTTCCTCATGGTGTAAAAAGCTTTGAGTGGTTGATAAGAGTAGATATCGAATTGTAGTGTGGACATAGAAAGAAAAAAGAAGTATAAAGTAGCTGAAGTGAATGGTTCGAATTAGCTTTTCTTCTCCACACTTGATAAGTTTCTAATTCTGGCAATAGTAACTTTTCTTTCTCATAAAGTCTCATGTAACTGTAGAAGTGCCAGTATTTCCATAAAACGTTTAATTTTATTAGGAAGAGAGATTCAGTATGAACAGTTTCATGGCATTTTTCCCAGTAGGGAAAAATAGGCATAGAGATAAGTGACCCAATACATATGTCATGCACTGGGTTGATTAGAACACAATTTTGTTATCAAAATGTGTAAAAGACAACAAATATGTTATCGTATAATCTTATTTGGCACAATCAGTACCGAAATAGTTTGGACTTTAATCTGATACCTGTGTTTCCTATGTTAAGCTGCTACCCAAGAGATTTGGGTGGCAAAACCTTTGGTGCCCTTTATACAAGAACAGCTCATAAAGTCTCCTAAATTCACAAGCCTGTTACAGCAATAATTTGTCTTTCTAATAGATAGTAGATACCATAATCATCCATTACAGGAGGCCATGAAGGAGGCTTTATCCACCTTGAATGAAATCCAACTTTGGAAGTAGAACTTTAGGCTTTTCTTGGAAATGTTTGAAAGATACAAATGAGTACAGTGTTTGGTTTTTGATAAGCAGTCTCTCTCTTATCATGTCCCTTTTCCTGGAAGAGTGAGATATACTGCAGATGATGGATCGCAGTTAATTTGAGTTTAAGAGTGTTAAGCCACCCAGCTCCATTTTCACATGTATGCAAGATTAATGAGCGCTTACCCACCTCTGCACGGGGATTCATAATTTGTCAAAGAATTTACACTCAACTAATTCACTGATAATCTTATTCAGGCCAGTTTGAATAATCGGCTGTGTGCAGTAAAACATTCTTAGTATGACTTGTGGCACTAAACCTGCTTCTTTGAATAGCTGTAATAATAATGCTATTTATAGCCGGCTCTTGAAAATACAATAATAGATATATGTAAGAGGCAGGATAAAACTCTTATTAAAGAGAGCTGTTTGTAAAAGAGGCCCTTCTTTCTTGTCGGTAAAAAGTACCATCTTTGTGACCGGTTAAACAGACTGATGTCTGCTGAAAATAACCTCTTAGGTGTTGTGATTGCGTGGGAGAGTCTGGATCACTTAGACCTAATCCATCTGAGAGTCATCTATGCTTTTCCCTCACTCACCTTTGGCCTTTCTCAAGCTCTCTGGTCCCAAATCCATTGCCGGTAAAGACGTGAGGAGAGGAGGGGCCGAGGGCGGGAGTAAAGGGGGACGTTTTCCTCTGGATGTTTCCTGTAGTTCTGAGTGTTCATAAATGTTTCCAAGCCTCAAGGTCTCGCAGGGGTTTTTCAGCAAACACTGCAGGGCGAGCACATGATTTGTTTCTGACTGACCATGAACAGAGAGAGGCACATTCCTTTATAGCCACTAGAGTCAAATGCTGTGAGAAACACTGAGTCAAAGGAGCACTGACATCACTTTAGCATCTAAGGAAACAAGAGCATTAATCTGTCATGCTGAGTGCCTCCTTTTTCTATGTCAAGCATTTGGTTTGCTTAAATTTGGTGCTTAGGGACAATGGCTTTGGGAAATTAACACCAAATCTGTTTAAAAACAGAGCCCATAAATTGTTCAAAAGACGTTTTAATTGTTTACATCTAGTGGCAAAAAGATAAGTGAGTGGTAAGCACTGCGGAACAGTTTGCGGTGGACAGAGGGAGGCTTTTAAATTAAGACCTGCTTTGACATTTTTGAGGGAGCCCGTGCAAGTGGTGTGAGATGAGATTCTGTCTAGGCCACATCAGGCAGGAAGGGGAGTGGGGAAGTTGGTATGCAGAGAGAGAGAGAGAGGTAGATGGAAGTTTCAGTGAGGGTTAGACGACTAAACTGACCCTGCACCGACCCTTTTGTGCATTTGCAGGGAAAGCAACACAGGATTGGGAGCACTGGGGAGGGAAACGGTGTGGGGGGGTTGACCATACAAAGTTCAGAGTGACACAGGACAACGTCTCCATTATCACAGCAAAAAAGCAGCTGCTTCTAAATGTCCCCACAGTAAGCCCAGGAGACGATGCTTCACGAGCCCTCGATAAGCCCTGCTGCGCTGCTAACACCCCAGCCCCCATCCACACACACACACACACCACTGTCTCAACACTAGCCTCACAAACCAAACTTCCACATCCTCCTATTGATTTATACAGACTATTCTACAACTTCCAGTCTCACCGTTGCTGCAGAAAGTGCATTCAGGAGAAGAGGTGCTCAGTAAACATTCCCTGTGGACCACCCCGGTTCTCCCCGGCTCTCCTCCTGAGCCCCAGTGTCTTACACAAACAAACGAGCAGATTTAATGACAAAAGGGTTTCAGGATGTCTTCCACTCACTTCAGCAGTGGATCAGATATTCATGAAGGGCCTGCAAATGTGTGATTGTGGGAGTTTTTCTGATTATCTCAGCATGGCATCCAGTGGTAGCCCATAGTTATGAATATAATGGTGTGAATACACTGGCTTTAGTCATAAAGAGAGACTCTGTTAATAGGTTATGCCTATAGAGGTGCCCTGGAAGCCTAATGGGAAACACGCATTTGTTGCACGCCATAGTCCTCTCTATCTGTACGTCAAATCAGGAAATGATATGGAGTTTAACTGTTTAAGTCTTCCAGAGATGTATGCATTTTTTAAAAATCCTATCAATAGTTTTACATATCTATATCCATTCGCTTCCACTTATCCTTTATTTTCAGGGTTGCGGGGGGCGCTGGAGCTTATCCCAGCTGTCATAGGGCGAGAGGCGGGGTACGCCCTGGACAGGTCGCCAGTCTGTCACAGGGCCAACACACAGGGACAGACAACCATTCTCGCTCACATTCACACCTACGGGCAATTTGGATTAACCAATTAAGCTATCCCCACTACATATCTATATTTAAATCTTAATGCTGCTTAAGGAATACTCCAAAAATGCATATAAAACATTTTTTCACAGCCAAGAAGTGCATACGTATAAATTTTCTAAGGATTCTGTGGATTTTGTTCCCTGTCCTGTATACGAAAGGGAGATATGGAAGTTTCAGTGATTGATTTCCATTTTTTCCCCACTCCTTTCATGAAGCTGTTTATTTTCAGGACTACTTTAGTATACAAGTAGGATTGAGATCCTCTAACATAAACCAGTGACATTAATAAAGATGGATGCTTGAGTTTATATTACTCAGCACTGATGACTTTTGTTGTTGATATTCACACCTCCCTTAGGAATACATACAGCATATATTTCAGCACATCTCTAAGATGAACACTTGTAGCACAGCAAAGTGGAACCACTGACCTACTCCAAACTGTTTACTTAAATTAATCATCACCCAGGCTGTAGAGTTCGTGTTGTGAATACTGACTTGGACTATTATTTCTAGGCCACGGATAAGAAAGCGGTTCCATTTATTGTTAGCAGTAGCAATACCACCACAGCTTTGGTATTTAAACATCACAGTAGTCTAAAGGGATCACACTTGAGAAAATAAATGTATTATTCACTGTTGACTACATTTGCAATTCTCATTTATTTTGAATCTAAAATGTAATCAGGATTTCTAAATGCTGAATGTAGCAGCTAATTTCCCAAGTTTAAAGTTGGCATTTCAAATTCCAAATAAGCGCTCATTGTGTTTTGCACCGTGTTAAACAGATGATGTCTGCACGGACTTTCCCAGATACTGTACTGATTATGTAGATATGATATGAAAAACCTGAAATACTTTGCAAACGTTTCTTTATCTTTCTATATGGAAATAGCATAGACTACAGCATAAGGAAAAGGCAAAGTTGCTTAGAAGTCAACATTTGGTATGAACATGTTTATTCTTCCTTTGTTATAATTCCCTTAAACAGTTTTCAGGAATAGTTCTCGAGACTCCTTGGAGGACATTCAAAGCTCCTCTTTGGATGTTGGCATTCAATAATGTGGTTAGGGTTTGAATAATGTTGAGGTCCAGACTCTGGGGAGGCCAGTCCATGTTCCACTGTGTGTCTTTATTGCATTTGCAGATTTGCATTTGGCATCATTGTCATGCTGAAAAACTAAGCCACTGCCAGTCAGACAACTTTCAGATGAGATTGATTGGTGGACCATAATCGGACTTTTTTGTGTTCAGAATTCAATCAATTTGCCAAAATCCCCAAAACCAGCGGATGAAATGCAGCTTCGAACCATGACTGATCCTGTACCGTGTTTTACAGATGACTGTCTCTGTCTACAATCTTTCCTGACCTCCTCCATACAAACAAATTAGACCAAAAACGTTGGGCCATAATTAATTCTGTTATACGTGTTGCCACTGATTTTCAGTCCAGTTCTTTCATCATTTGCTATGCTTCAGACTTTTCCTTTCCCTTGTTGTTTATTTAAAGCCATCCTTCCACTGAGAACATTTCAAATGAATCTCTCAGGTTCTTTGTCAGGTCTTTGCTGTATTTCTTACAATTTCTTAAAAACGTGGCTTTCAGATACTGTTTATCTGCTGTACATAGCTTTAGCATCCACCTGTGGAGATATATCTTGGTATATCTTGGAGACTGTGACAAGATATAGCAGGTTTTTAGCCAATAGCACCATGGGAATCACCTCATTGGTCCAAAAACACAATTTCATGTCTGTGAAATCTTTAGCATTTTTCATAGATATAGCTTAAGAAATTGTCTGATGCATGTGTAGACGCAACATGGGTAATTCCTTCATTTTGGTGCCTTTTTTACTTCATTGATTCATTCATCAGCATAAGGGGTTAAAAAAAAACGAGAAAAGAAATGATCTTTAGAAAGTCTGCAAAAGGATTTCCCTATGACCACTTTTACAACAATGACTTTTTTTCTTTTTTTTTCTTATCAGATAATTTAATTTAAAGGCACCAACAGTACAAGTTTCTTTTTCTTTTTTATTGTTATTTAATGCAGTGCAAAGAGAACTGATGGCATCATGACGGGCTAACATTTTGGTCTAATTTCTCTTCATGCTTTTATTGTTGCCATTTCATTGCTGGTATTCTTTTTTCTTTTCTTTTTTTTAATTGACATTTTGGAATCACTATACAATACCATCAACTTCAGCAATTTGTCACTACATATATTTTTCTTTTTTTTCTATATTTAAACAACTAAAATATCCATACAAAAAGAATGAAAGAAGAAGAAGAAAGAAAAGAAAAGAAAAAGAAGCAAAACAGGAAACAATAAATAAATAAAGATATATAAGGAAAAAGAAAAAAGAAAGAAAAAAATGTAGGGAGTGTGTTTTTGTTTGTTTGTTTATAACTAATATTTCCTCTAGTCTTCTAGTAGTTAACAACAGAGATGGGCAGTAACGCGTTACAAGTAACGCGTAAAAAAAAGTGCGTGGGAAGAAAACTTATTTTTACAGCGGAAAAAAAACCCCTAAACTTCCAAGCAAGCACCGAGTGCGCTACGACGTAATGGGAAATTCACAGAGAAACTCGCGGATTCTTCCACTAACCGCTGCGGCACACCTGCACCAGGGTAAACCTCTGCCTACCCAACTCCTGCTTTACAGGTGAAAATAGAGCAAAAGGACCGCTAGTCTTTGATGTTATTTATTTTCTGCTGTGTTTTACTTGCATCTATTTGAAAGACTGAGTGTAAACACAAAAAATAAAATAAAATTATGTGCTGGAATGTGCAGAAAATAGGTTTAAATGTTAAACTAATTTCTTCCAGTCAGAGAATGTTGCATACAATGAAATTTTTGCTTGATGCATAAAGTTAAAAGGTTAAAACTAATAAAACAAGTTTTAAAAAGGGTCTTTTTCATTTGATTACATTTTGTATGATGGATTATGCAGAAAAAGTAGAATTGGGCTGAAAGATCATTCGCTTTATCATCTATTCAGGTTGTAAATCGTGTTTTTACAAGTAACTAAGTAGCTAAGTAATTAATTACTTTTGAAAATAAGTAATCAGTTAAGTAACAGGATTACTTTTTTGGGGAGGTAATCAATAATTAGTTACTGATTACTTTTTTCAAGTAACTTGACCAACACTGGTTAACAAAGTCAAAATCTAAAGCAAAAGCAAAAACTGGCCTGCGTTTTTTAATGTAGCCCATCCATTTATTCCATCGTGATACAAACAGGTCCCTCTTGTAGTTCACATCTGCTGTCATTTTCTCCATTCTGTAAATGTCCATTGTGATGTTCATCCACATGTTCATAGTTGGGCTCTCTGAAGAAAGCCATTTTTTGTGATGGCTTTTTTGCCGGCTGCCAGTAAAATATTAAACAAGTATTTATCGTTCTTTGTCCATCCTTCTGGCATAAGTCCAAAAAAATAGAGTTTTACTTTCCAAAGGTAAATATCTTCCAAATGTCTCTTGTATTGCTGCATGTATTCTTTTCCAATACGTTTTAATAACATGACAGTCCCAGAAAATATGATAGTGATTTGCATTTGTATTTCCACAATTTCTCCAGCAAGCGGGAGGGTTACCTTCATAGTGAGATTTTTGGTGAGGTGTAATAAAATATCTTATCAGGCATTTCCAACCAAACAACAATTACAACAAGGTCTGACTTATTGGAACCAGATTTAAAGAAATGAGGGATAACTCTAGACTTTTGCAGTGTACGGAAAACTGCTACTGCTACATTTTTAAGACTATGCAATTTATTTAATAGCTACATATTACATGCAGCATGCTGATTATGCTAAAAACAGATCTAGGCTAATGTTGTGTGTTCTTAGAACTCATAAAAAAGTATACTTGGAATATTTCCCCATTCACAATCCCACTAGTTTAACCTCGTCTTCTCAGGTTCAAGTACCGATATGACTGCTGCCAATTCAACTCCACAAATCACAGATCAGTATGGTTACAGCATGGTTGTGTCAGGAGCAATTATCTTTGAAAGTATTCAGTTAACAGGTGACAGAAGAAAGAGTGAAATCAAAGCATGTGATTTACGCAGGTTAAGACAACCTCAACCCATACAGGAAGTGGATACTGTTTTGTGACCAACGATCTGCGAGGCACCTACTACACTTAACCTCTTGAAATTTATGCGAGTGGCTGCTGTGAAGTGAGAGTGTGAACGTTTCTAAGGGAAGTCCAATTAAAGCTAATCAGAACACCCACAACAGGGGGAGTTAACAATGGTGTGAATATCACTGCACTCTACACAGCTTAGCTGGTGGTCTGAGGTCTTGCAAGTGAGCAAATTCACTTCTGTTCATTTTCATCGCCTACAGAAGGAATGCAAGTGGGATACTCTCATAGAATCGGGTTTTGCATTTATGCAGAGGCACACGGATTTTTACACAAACTCTCCAGATTTCTTTTGGCCCAAACTCACAGAAACACATCTTATTCAAATATGTTTTAATATGCTTTTAATGGTATCACAGTAATAAATGAAGGTTTGAGTCAATACTTGTTTTAATAATAAGCAACTACCCGTCCTAGAAAAACAATTTTCTAGTAAATGTTGAGGAAGTTGAGAATATGATAGCATTAGTGTGGTGAAGTCATCAAGGCACACACCATTATAATGTCTGAAAATATCATTTTTCTGTAGTTTCAGCCTCATTATAAGCAGATTCTGTGCTGTCTGAGACCATTTCAGGGCACAGTCAGTGTTGTATGCACACGTCGTCAATGCTAGCGGTGAGTAGTGATACTTTCCAGATTCTGACTGACTGCTGACACACCAGCAAAGCAAGGCAGCCACCCCGACCCTTCCTGCCGCCCCTCACACTCACACATAATCACGTAACCACAAACTCAGACCCTTTTTCTGTCACATGTGTACACTAATTTTTACACATGCTGTCCTCAAAGGCACACATGCAGACGCCCGTGTCAAACTGTGCCAACGGCAGTGGAAATATGAAACACATTTTTAAGGCATTCACCGTGTCCTCAAGTAGAAATTCATATGAAATGACCCCACCTTAAATGCTTTCAAAAGAGGTGCAACAGTTTTGTGTTGCTTATCAGCAAAGGCTATGACTAGACCTGCTTTGAATGATTTCAAACAATGCAAAGCCGAGGCCCCGGAAGAGCATCGGGCACCATTTGTAAGAGCAGTATTTCCAAAGGTGGGCTGGAGGCGGGGCTGTGTGCGAATACAATTATAATGTTATTATTGCATGGGCAAGATAGCACTAGGCTTTCACTTTGGTAATTGAATCCAAGAGAGTAGCTAATTGGTTTTCAAATGAAGCATTAAGAAACAAAACCAAGGACTAGCAATTATAAAGTGCGTCCAGTTGCTCTGACTGCAAGGGTGGAGAATAAGTCACCAAAATAGGGAAAAGAAACTGCTACACTGAAGAGACGCTTTGTGGTGAGAATTAAGATTATTAATCAAGTAAATTAAACAATGCTGATAATGTGGACAAAGGCCAAGATAACCTGAAATCAGTTGCTTAGCTTGTTTACGTGACTGGATGGAGAAGACCAAGTAAAACATACTGAAACCCCCAAAGCGCTACAGCATTAAAACAGAAAAGTCCATCTGTCCAGCAGTCTTTGGTGGAGCAGCAATTGTGAGCTGCCTTTCACTAATCAAGTATGGCTGTGGATTGCCAGGCTTTTGATCCTAGCGCAGGCATTTACAAACTCAGCTGCGTGTGTGGGCCACAGCCACAGCATAGCTCTACATGGACACACACTTACACACACACACATACACCAGCAAGCCAGAGTCTGCAGCCACCGAGGCACCTACCCACAGTAACTGCTCAGCATATGTTGTTAGCTGCATGACTGCTCGCTCCATAAAGGGGCTGCTGAATCTTTTTTTTCAAGCTGTATGAGACTTCCATACAACCGTGACCGGCATGTGAGGTACATTTGTTGTAGTCATCATTTTCATTCATCTGAAAACAATGGAAAAGGGAAAAAAAGAGGGGGGGGGGAATTCCCAATCCATGCATACAAAAGTAGATGGACTGGGACCGTGGTGGTTTTACCCATGGGGCATGCGCTAAACTTCCTTTAAAATTTTATTTTGAGATGGCCACCACACTTGTGTCCATTGTAACATCCACAGGGTCTACAGTATTAGACAGAAAAGCCCAACAATCAGATGGTCTCCCCTGTGAACAAACATTAGGTGATGGTGGAAAGGAAAAACTCCCTTTTAACTGTAAGAAACATCTAGAAAAACCAGGTCAGGAAGGGGCAGCAACCTGTCTCAACCAGTTGAGCTGAGGGGAATTGAGACCCAAACTTCTTGGAGAGACACAAAGGGCCGTAACATTTGCTAGATAAAGTCCATCAAAATGTTCCTAAAAGCAGGATGAGTTTGGTGATTCAAATTAGCAGAGATGAAGCCTACTAACTGACTACAGCCACCTCTGTCAACATACCTGTAAACCAAAGTATCCATGGCCCTAATTTTAATCCTTAGCAAAATCCAAATAGCTGATATATATATAAAAAAAATGCAATATTTACTGTGTCCAGATAAATTAGGTATTTTATTGTTATATGAGGCAGAGGAAAGTTTCAAAAGAATGTGGCTTTTCATCTCTAACTATGGTGATAGTTACATAAAGAAGATGCTTATGCAGAAATGATAACGTGGGAACTGCTCTAACATCAAAGTGCATGCACTTATGGTTTATTGAACAGTCACAAAGCGCAGATGTTCTTTCAAACCTGAACCAGATTTAAGGATAAATTATATTCGAAAAAAATATGGTGAGATGTACGTGAGATGTAGTGTCAGTGTCCTTTGTGGAATTTAAATCAACTTTGTCAGCGATAGAGCCTTGTTATGGTACCTCCTTGACGCTACAGCAAAACATTTATTTTTCTTTAAGAGGATCGAGAAACACACCAGGCCTAGTGCGACCCATAACAAGCACGCTCTCAAAGAAAACCTCAGCACCTGTTGCTTACTCCTGATAGCAGCAAACCTGGGTGGAGGTCTTGTCAACCAGTTCCTCTGGGATACTGGGTTTGGTTGAAAGAGCCACGGTCCGCTAACTGTCACTGGTTGGAGACGTACGACTGACTAGGGGCTGCCCCTGCGGCCATCACCACTGCGCTGCATTCTCGCCCATTCTTCATCTGATATATAATATAGGGGAAAAAAAGAAAAACACATTTCCTTCCTGACTCAATGGCTCGCGCTGCCATGCTGCCTGAGCCTTTTGACAGGTGTCATAGCCCAACACCACGCTGCCATTTTCCAGCACCTGTGACTGACCACACTAAGGAGCTCCCTCTGGTTTCAATAAAACATTACTTGGGCAGAAAAAGATGTTTTCTGTGAGCGCTGGATCAAATCGTTGGATGTGATACTTTCTATTGTCTCAGTTTAATTTCATACCAGCAGTTTTTTGGGCGTTTCGACCCTGTAATATTGATTGCAGCTAATACACTGAAGCTATTATTGGCTCCCAGACAGAACAACTTAGCATTGGCATGCTTGCTTTGTAACATTGCCAATGATGTGGCACGAGTTGACAGCTAATATACTACAAATACTTGTACTTGTGTCCCCTTGGCTCCTTCTACTCTCGGTTATAGTGATCCTACTGTAAGGCCTTAATAACATATATTTCTTTCCACCTTCCTTGTGATGTGCTTACACGGCGAATAACATTTTAAGTGCATTTTTTAAGTTTTTAACTTTGACCTCTCGCTTCTGGTTTGCTCTAGGTCAGTGTTATAACAACTGGTCACATTTGATTTTGTTCCACTGTTTGGCCATCTTGACTGCACGGCACTACCGTGATATTATTCATTCATTGTGATATGCCAGTAATTTTTGGGGTTCACTTTACTCCCTTTACATAATGCATCTTTCACATTCCAGCTGTGTCTGTCACTCCCTGAGAGACCCGCTCTGGAAAATTAACAGAAAGTAACATGAGAATCTGCAGGATGCAGAACGTCCAACACTGAACGCCTGTGCCACATTTTCATGGCAAATCATTCTGAAGTGCAGTGGATGGCTTACAATGAGCACGGTAAATTATGCACATTATAGTAGTAAGCTTCTGTAGAATGCAGCCGAGCTGTCTGGCAGCTTTTCCTCAGGAATATCAATCAGAATTGTTACAATATGACGACAGGTCCAGCTAAAGCAACACGGTGGAGATGATTCCAGGGTTGAATGATTTCACAGTTTACAGTGGGAAAGTTGCTTTGCAGACCGACTCTGCTTAAGCATATTAACCAAAGCAGGCTTTGTTTTTTAGGTTAATGTGGAATGTAGAGAGACAATGTGTTCTTTTTTTCGCATTAAAAAAACTCTGTTTTATTTAAGAGGTACTTTAAAGAAACCAATATCTACACCAAACATTTAAAGAGAAAAGGCAGAAGTGAGCGACCCTTCACAGTTATGCTGTTCGTGCACTGCAGTGCTCCTTTACCAGTCATGAATCCACAGACTCCCTCACGTCTCTGTCCCATTAGCTTCGTCACACATGTATGCACACTTTAGAAATTCTCTAGCTTCTTCTTTTCATTCAAGCCACATAATCACAGTGCAGGTAGGCACATAAACAAGCACAGGCATAAACTCAGAGGGTTTTTTGGAGGTAGCTTTGTTGATATTTATTTCTCCTTTTTTGTGTTTTATTCATGTTTTTTTTTCTTTTTTAAATTCATCTCACCCCTCTTACTCCCAAATCCTTTTCTACCTACATCAAGCAGAATTACTGAAGAGACGGAAATGGAGCGGGAGAGAAAGCGAAAAAACCAAGGAAATGGACAACAATTATGATCAGAACGTGGAAAAAAAACTGTGATATAAACAAAAACCCACAGAAAGCACGAAAAGTTGTTCACAGCTTCTTTCAGAAAATAATATAGTATTGTTTGGATGTGGGCAAAGCAGGATTTCTCTGTCAGCACCACACTGAGAATTATGGTATCAGCCAAACCCAAGAGGAAATGAGAAAAGACAAGGCTACAAACAGAGATTAGCGTGTTTATTTGTCATGAGGAGAAAAACTGCAGTTTCAGTATGGTGCACAGGCTTTCTGGTTCTTGAACAGTGAATGTACAGCATTGCAAGTTGTGTTCGCTAGTATCTATTTGCGCATAAGTGAAGTCAGATTAGTTTGTCAGAAAATCCGTAAAAGAGTCTGCACAGTTCTGAGAGAAATTCTTTGGACAGATGAAACCAAGATTGAGTTGTATGAGAATGATGGGAGGAGAAAGGTTTTGAGGACGAGAGAAATATATTGTGAGCCAAAGCACGCCGTGTCATCTGTCAACCACGGTGCAGGCAATGTTATGGTATGAGCTGCCTGCTGATAGAAGCAGCAGGATGAGCTGTGAAGTGTACAGGCCTATACTCTCTGCACCGATTAAGGCAAATGCTGCAAAACTGAGCAGACACTGGTTGACAGTGAACATGAATGATAACCCAAAGGAAAGTATAGAAAGCAATCCAAGAGTTTCTCAAAGAAATGACAGTCACCTGATCTCAGCCCATGCAAAACTGAATGTGGATAGACCCACAAACAAACATCAGCTGAAGGTGGCTGCAGTAAAGGCCTGTCGGTGCATCTCGATAGAGTAAAAAGAGCATTTGGTGATGCCCATGGCTTCAGGCAGTCATTCACTGCAAACGATTTTTATCCAAGTACTAAAACTAATTCTTACATATAAAATTCTTGTCCAACTACTCTTGAGCATCTGAAAACAGGAGCTGTCAATAAAAATGGTTGTTTTTTTCTAAACCGTGAGGAAAAATTACAGTTAACCTTTTTACCCCTGTAATTTTAAGCAGGCCGCCTGGAATTGTTTTGTTCTTTTAGCTGTAAAAGTGTCATAAAATCTGCTGTGAGTATGTGCTTTTGTCCATTTTTTCAGCAGTACTGAAACAGAAAACTTTGAATCAACTTTAGAAATCACGTTTGCTTCATTTGTCGTGGAATAACAACAAAGGGCCTCATGTTGCAACAGGAATTTGTATCTTATACGAGTGTATTTATTTGTAGTATGTATCTATGTGCAAGATTGTGTATTCAAATCAGATACAATAAAGAATATTATTTAGATGGAGACAGGAATTAATAAGAATTTGGTTGCTCCTACTCCTTTTTAAATGGGATTTGAAGAATTGTTACTTATATCCTCAAAATAATAATTTGATTGATTGATTAATGTTGTATCAATTTTAGCATATCCCTTAGTTTTTCCTTGATTGGAAATATAAGTATTTGAATCCTTTCCCTGCCCCATTTTGGTCTTTTGGGAACCACTAAAAAGTTGATTTTCATTTTTTGTCAGTAATTCCGATCATGTCATGGCCTGGATTACTCTCCGGTAGTCTTGAGCAACATCAGCTAGACTAGACGAACTCTGCAGCATTGAATGTTTATGTTACATATTTACACTGTGACTCAAAAGAATTTAAAAACTATACCAGACGTTGCCCAAACACACCTTACAGATATCAGAAAATCCTCATTCATCAGCTTCTACTGTCCCTGAATCTTTATCAGACTTCTAGTTAGCTTAACAGAATTCAGAGGATGGCCTAAGGTGTTAGGCCGACTGTGTTAAAATCATGCTTCTCATATGGAGAAGGAGCTGAAAAGCTTCATGCATTAGAAACTATGTCTGGATGGGTGTTTAATCATGCAGAAGCAAGGACGGGTTTTGGTCAAGCACATTTGGAGAAGCAGAGAAACCCTCTCGGGTTTCAGCTGTCCACCAGCAGCCCTGAGCCGCTCTGGAGTGAACGTGAGGGGAAGGCCAAAATGTGAGCCACCCTCACACAGAGACTCCACATTTGAGCTGAGGAGTTAATCCTGTTTCAAGCAAGCTAGGTTTAACCCTTGTCAACTCCGCCACCAGCTCTGCTGACACCACCACCCAAAAAGATATATTGGGATTTTTAAGTTATGCATGTGCGAACATCTGCACAAAGCTATTGATTTACAAGGCAACCCACAAACCGATTAGGTCTGCACATAGCATGGCTATGTTGTTTGTTTGGTGGTATCATTGAAACAACTGTGTTGGTGGTCAAGCAGCAATGTTGACAGCTGAAAGGCTGTTGTTCCATGAAATCATACCTCAGCGTTTAACGGTAACTAATGTTCCTAACACACAAACACACACAGAACAGGTGCTACGCAACCTCCCATGGAAAAAAAAATATTATATTTCTGCCATGAATGTCATCAAACTTGAATACACATACACACGCTTACACGACTAGGTAAGTAATCCGGCCTCCCCCATAGCCAGCACTGCCAGAGTGTTAACCCACGCATGCCCCCACCCATAATTCCGTACCTCATAACCGCTTAATGGAGAGAAAAAAATACAACGATGCCTTCTTTAGCTGTATTGATGGAGGACTCATAACTCTCCCCATCTTAGTTTAATACCATTTCTGGTAAATTTCAAGGATGTCAGAAGGTCGTCTCTTGTAACATTGTAAAATATTCAGTTTTACAATTCTACCTCTGATTCCAAAACTGAATGAAAAATGACTTTGAGTTTGCTGACCTTGCGTATTTTACCGAGAAAGCTCTACCTAAAAGTGAGAATCTGTGAAACAAAAGGGACTTTCAGTGCTTCCAGCATACATCCCCCTTTCTCACTGAGCTGTGCACCTCCATTAAGCACACTTGCTTATTTAACCTTGTCTGATTCTAAAGAAGAGGGTTTTTTATTTATTTTTTTATTTTGGTGTGTGTTTGTGGGTGTGTATTAGACAAAGATTTCTTTCAAAGAGGAGGAGAAAAGAAGTCAGGGCACATGCATTTGTCAGAATAGAAGTTCTGTGCAATATTTGCTTACAGAAACCTGCATGTGTGTTCAGACACAAAGGCATCTGCGTGTTTAGTAGGCCTATCTATTGTCAAAGGAAACAACTGCATTAATATGGCATTAAATTGAAATACTGGTATTTCACATAAGGAAAGATAATGCAATTTTGTCTCTTCTACCTGCCTCGTGCTTGCAAACTTCTGCCCTGTGCGTTCTGTCAAAATCTCATCCTGGAGGAAACCACTCATCAAATTGTTCTCCAGTATGTGCACAAAAGATGCCTGAATTTTAGATGACTTTGTGGTTGTTAAATGAGTTTTGAAAAGACTGACAATGAATGAATTCCACACATCAAAGCCACTTCCAGTCTCACTAAGGGGAGGTGTTTCTTCTAATATGCTAGACTTTCGAAATTGTAAGTCTACTTTTCCTGGGGACGATGCAAAATTGTATTATAGAGAACAAATCAGTTAATAGCTTCTTTATGGAATATCCTAAATGTCTCTTTAAAAAAAAAAGGCTTTCAACTCAATAGCAGTCCCCCATGTGGTCTTACTGCATACATAGATAATTAACAGACACTCCACCATATTAGCTCAAATTAGGAAAGGATGTTTTTAATCATCCGTTCAGTGTTTGCCAACCATTGTTATACAGCGCAGTCATTTCCCCCCTGCTTCTCCCTTTGTGAGCCTTTGTTTTACAGGCACTGCCGCAACTGACTCTGTTTTGTATCTATAAATTCTTTATAAGTGTACATTTAGACACTGCTAGATAGTGACAAAATTTAACAAACAGAGGCGGGAGGAGTAGTCAGTACGTTACGGCGTCCCTAAAATGCGGCTAACAGCACATTCCTCTTCCTCTTACATGTTTCCTTTCTCCCAATGAAATCGCAGCTATGATGTGATATACTGTCACCTGTCGTTTCAAAAAATAGCGTAAAGATTTGTTATGATTGATGCAAATATTATTTAAAGTTAATTTAATATAATTATTTGCAATTTTTTTTTTCAACTGGATTTCTGTTACTGGGAATGAAAGACAGTTAAATCATTTTTTTGACACGTTTGTAAGAGCAGCTTTCCACCTGCAGACTTTCGGGTGGGTATTTCTCAACCAAAGCTATTGACTGACATCTGAGGTCAGGGATTTGGGAAATCTGCTGTCAACTTAACACAGTGTTCTATGACTGCAGGACCCTAGAGCTCTCAGCTATCAGCCTCCTCTCTACTTTTAACATAAGGCTTAACACTTTCCCTTTTAATACAGCTTATAGTTATGGCTGGATCGGGTGACCCTGAGCCATCCCTATAGGCTAAAGCTGCCGGGGGACCTCCCATAATGCATTGATGACCTTTCCACTTCCCTGTCTCACTCCTCGTGCATTCATATGACAATTTTCCATGTCCTCTCTTTGTGTCGTCTCTCCCGTACTTTGTGTTTTGTTGTGTTTTTTGTTTGTTGTGTCATCATGACAGACGTGCACCTTACCTTTTACTGCTGGAGGATTCCTTCAGTTAAAAGATTTTAATACCTGCTGTTGTCACTTGCTTGTTCACAGGGGATTGTTTATTTGTTGGGTTTCTATATTTAATGCATATGCGCTTTTACCTTACCAAAGTGCACTGAGTTATTGTGATTTCTTTTTATATGAATACAAGATAAATCACATAAAAGACTCCATTTGTGCTGTACTGTGGCATACTTTTATTCTTTTTCTACATCTACATGAGGTTGGATCCATCCATCCATCCATCTTCTTCGCTTTATCAAATTCACAGGGGAGCTGGAGCCTACACAAACTGTAATAGGGTAGGGGGTGGGGTGCATCCTAGTCACCAGTCTATCACAGGGTTAACCCAGAGGGACGGACAATTTTTCTCATCTACAGTAAGTTCTAATCATCATTTGACATTTGACCTAGCATGGACCTACGCAGGCATGGGGACAACTCCACACGGACAGACTCCAGTGGATTCAAACCCAGGCCCCTCCTAATGTGAGATGAAAGTGATAACCACCACAGTTGTGCAAGACCCCGTTATCTCTGCACTTTCAGTAAAATTACAGAGATTACGTTAATTAACTGATCCAAACTTTCATGTGACGTTGTCACATAGGACATAGGAACATAAAATATCACATACAATTGTGGTTTTCACAATAAAAGAAAGAAAGAGTTCACATTCATGTATTGTACATATCAGAATGTGAATGAACTTGACATATTTTGCAGTAGAGGAATGTCAGTAAAAGGAGCAGAAGTAGACAAAAACAAAACGTTTGTGAGAAAAAAAATGAAAACAAGGTCAGATCTGGGAGTAATTGGTGAACTGGGTGTAATTAACCTCTACTCATCCAGACAAACAGTGTTGGACAGGGCACTGAGAAGGAGAGCCGTGCAGTCTCTCAGCTGAAGCTGCTAGTTTAGAGACTAATTAGGGATATATTGTGGTATAGTGTGAAGGGGTTCCCATGTGGGTTTCTGATTCGTTGGCTGTGTGCACATCCAGACTGCTTATTTGTGGTGGGGTATGACAGCCTGAAACCCAAGGAGTTGATGAGAAGACGTGCAGGATAAGAGAGAAATAAGCACTTTGGCATGAGTGCAGGAGTGAAAATGAAAGAAAAAAGTGAGAGAGAAGTGAAATTAAACAGCGGAAATCAAAGGAAGGAAGAATGATTCTGGTTCCAGAAGCACTCAGAAGAAGAGACGGAGGGAAAAAAAACAGAGTATTAGATTGGTAGGTCTGGGAAGGTTAATCTGCTTCTCTTCACAGTTGTGTCTGTCAAGTGGTGCAGCTTCTACAAATAAGACCTCTCCTTTGAGATCCTGTTGCAACAAAACAATATAGCCTCTACAGCAGAGGTTTAGCTCAGTGGCTTGGAAATAGTTTATGAAGCCTTGGCAATAAACCACCACAATGCAACATCAAGATGACTTTTAGTACTGTATATCATGTTTTGTTTTTATAGCAATTATTTGGCAATCAAGTCATTTGTATGACAAAGCCTGTTGCTGTTAAATTTCAAGGAGCTGCACATCACAATCAGAAATAATGTTGAACTAGTAGAGTGGTAACTATTGGTCTCATCCAAACTCCACTATTAAATACTTTAAATTTATATCAACTATATCTGTTAAATAAATAAGGCTCCTTATTTACGTCTATTTTCTCCAATGTGTATTCTGAAACACTGAAACATCAGTGCGTCCAGATGGTTAAATCGAAGGGGAAAAAAAGTTAAAAAGTATAAAATGAGTCCACACTTGTTATAAATAGAACTTTTAAATGCTGGGGGAGATTGTGTGTACTTTTCTATGGCATACCCACTACAGGGCAGTGTGTAGGGTATCTATTATGCTGGTCTCTATGCTTTTTACACTTAACTGGTAACAGTCCACAGCAGCCCAGGTTCATATCCTCTTCTGGGCTTTGATCTCTTTTACAACCTTAAAGCAATCTCACGCACACCACATTAAAATCTTAGTAATGTCAGCAGAGAGAGGAAGTGCCATCTAATGTGAATCATGCAAGACTCTCATATATGCATATATCAACACAGAGTAAAGATGAAGAGCCCTTCAGATTCACTTTCCTACTAAGGCAGCAAGGTTGATGTGTGGGAGATGAGCGGCGGTGATTCAGTAACACACATTCTCTTTTAAGTGTATTCATGTTACACTGGCTTTTCTGTTAAATTATGTGGCTCCTAACCAACAGGATTACAAGAAGGGCTCTCAGAGCACTCTCCTCTAACACAGCAAATGCCCCATGTCCCAATCTGAAACAAAGCAATTTGGATAAATAGCTTAATTGAATGGTTTCTTCGTTTGTTCCACCTGAAATTTGACATGTGCTGACAAACGCTGATCACAGATCTCTGCCTAATGCACCATCGGTGTAACTTTGTGCTGAACATTAGGGGGTGGGGGTTGTGAAGATCTCTAAATAAATAAATAAATGAATAAATAAATCTGGGTAAATTCCCAGATTATTAAACATGCAACTATTTTGCTGGTAATACCTGAAACGAGTAAAGAAAATCAACGGCCTATTTATGCAAGATAATTATGAATTATCAGTGCCTGTCTGTCAGTGCGACCCAGGGCAGCTGTGGCTACAATGTAGCTTGCCATCACCACTGTCATGAACTGCCTATGTGGAGGCAGATGAGGACCCAAATGCAAAACTCACGGAGACAAAAAGCTGAACTCAAAATCCCTGCTTTATTGCAGGCTTCACAAAGAAACAGAACTAAACTGGGAATGCTAATTGAGGACCGAGGGAACACAGAAAAGCACAGGGGAGGAGCCATTGACGACGCAACACCGACCCGAGGGAGACATGCACATAAATACACAGAGGGTTAACGAGGGAAGTGGGAGCACACGGGGAACACAGCTGACACAGATAATCATAACGAGACACGGCAGGAGTAACACAACACTGACGGGAGACTGTCAAAGTAAAACAGGAAGTACACAGAGGTGCAGACAGGAGGAGAGAGACAGGAGAGCACAGGCATAGCGGGCTGGGGAAACATGGAATAAAACACAAGGAGGGGAGAGGAGGGCTCACAGATACACAGAGGGGCACACAGGGGTAAAAGTCACAAGGGGAAATCAAATAAGAAACAACTTAACAGAGCAACCCAGGAACCATGGCCTAAATAAAGAACGAAATACAAAAATACATGAAAACTAAGAATGCTGGGCCAACATGGCCCAGGATCATGACAACCAGTGTATGAATGTGTGTGTGAATGGGTGAATGACTGAATGTAATGTAAAGCGCTTTGGGATCCTTAGGGACTAAGTAAAGCGCTATACAAATACAGGCCATTTACCATAATTTTATGGGCGGGGTTATATTGGTTGGGTCTGATTATTGGGGGGGTCATAATCCCCCTAACCCCCCTGGAAATTACGCCCCTGTAATGCAGTGATGACAAAACAAAAAATCTACAGTCTCTACACTAGTGTAACACAGAGAAGCTACATTGTTACCCAGTTTGTGAGATGCAGTGCTGGAAAGTAAATTAAAAGAAAAAATAGTCTTATGTTTTATGTATTTTCTGACCAATCTTCTATAACTCATCCGATTTTAATCATTTTATGCATTAACTAGCAAGCCGGTGATGTACAGTGCTCAAAAAATTTATTAGACTACCAGTCATAAGATCAAAAGGAGAAAAAACACCCCAAAAATGATGTTGTTATTTATTGGTCAAGTAACAAGCTAAATGTATGTTTTATACCCACATTTAACCTGGCACACTGGAGTTCTTGGAGTAATCATAAAATAATCGAGTATAACCAATTAATAAAATAATAATGTGCTTCACTATTTTGAAATCTGAAAATTCATGGAGCCCAAAAATAATAATAACCATTCCAGATTAGATCTATCTTTCATATTAACATTTTGGTCTAAATTGAATTTAAATTATTTTATTCTTGTTACAGTGAAGTTCATTTTCTGACACATTTCATGTCTTGTATGAAAAACACACTCATCACTTTCTGATTTTTTTTAAAGACAGATATTCTGCTCGTTAGATAAGGAAGGGAGTGTTCAACATTAAAATAAATTAAGATTTTGTACAAAGGGTCCTTGAAATATGCTGAGCAATATCTTTTCAGTCAAAGAGTTTCTTAACCGTGATATTACAAAGATAAATTAATTGTTCCTTCTGCCTAAAATGATTCTGCCAGGATTCAGTTTCAGTTCTTTAGTCATTTTCGGCATAAGTCTGTTTACCCAATTTTTGATATCACTTAAATTCACTGCAGTGCTTTTTTCAGTCATCCTCATTCACGTGTTACTTTATCCAGTAGCTGTAACTTGAAGATAAGTGATAAAATAACTCTGCACCATGCTATACAGTTTTCTCACAATCATTTTTAAACAAACCCAGGAGCTACATCTCCACCCAGTATGGACTGTACAATCTAGAAATGAACAATTGCTTCCTCGATTACCCTACATTTCCTCAGGATATCTACCATAAAATGATTCTAAATGACCATGAACTCCAGACTAATCCTACAACCTTCAGCTGCTTGGTTACACCTGGAAAGCAACATTGTGAAAATTACTTGTGATAGTCCAAGTTCCATCAAATCTAACCAACTCTCCCAATGCAACCTGAACTCTCATTAGGATTGGACAAGGATGGCTCCCCTCAAATAACCAGTGAGGTGGTGAACATGGTGCAAAACATAAGTGATTTAGCTTCATCGTTTCCGGCCTCTTTCAGAATGGTTGTGCCAGAGGGAGACTTTGATCCTGACCGGGCCCTCTGTCATACCCTCCCAGCGCACCCTAACGATATATTTAGGTGTACCAGGCCTGTGTATCAGTGTGCCCCGACAGCATAAAACAATTGACTAGTTGACAGCTCAGCTACTTTCTTAACCCAAGTGTCCAAGTCGTACGGTCATAGATCCAATGATAGTATCACAGCCTAAGATGTCCTGCTTCAATATGCAGTTATGAAGACCTTTACTTTGTGCTGTCCTCGGGAATTCCCATATCGTTAGCTTCATAGCATAAGTGCCTAAGTCATTTTTTTGTGTTTTCGGAAAACAAGAAAAAACTAATTTTCTAAATATCACATGCATAAGTTAGGCAAAAATCTCAATTTGACCAAAAAATGACTTAGGCACTTATGCTATGAAGCTAACGATATACTTGTTTACCATTCACCTAGGGGTCATTTTTGACCCGAGGACAACATAAGGGTTAAAACAGTTTAAAACAACCGTCTCTCTAATAGGTTTCTTCCTGTTAATGGGGGAGTTTTTCCTTCCCACTGTTGGGGATTGTTAGATTGCTGGGGTTTCCTTACAATATGAAGCTGTTGTTTTGATTTAAATGTGAATGAAATAAGTGTGCTATAAACCACAGCAAAACAGAAAACTTTTCTTTTTCCCAAATGGATATAAAATCCAGCAGCATTGCATTATTCAAAATGTGTAAAATGCTATGGGCTGGACTTCAGGTATGCATTTCTCCAGCAGGCGGGTCAGTGGGGGGTTGAGAACCCACTAAACATGTCAAGGTTGTGGTTGTATCTCGACATCTAGTGACGCTGAAAAATCAATCCAAATCCAAGTTGAAACAATGTTTTGATTTAAATGTGAATGAAATAAAATCAAATTGGAGTAAACTGAATTAAATTCTTACGTTCATCTTTCAAAATTGTGACCTTTAAGTTAATTAAGTTGTATTACTATAACGCAACAAAAGTGTGTGTATGAAACATAATGGAGTTGTACTGCGAGCCTCTAGATGTGATACGTATAAATCAGGGATTAAAGAATTAAACTGTTTGAGCTAATTGGTCTAATTTTAGCTTGAAACATCCATGGCTAAATGAGAGCTGCTACATAACTTCAAAGTGCCTCTAGTGCCTGTTGGGTACCAACTGCTGTTACACACAGAAAACTTTAAGGGAAAATGTTCTCGAGTCCAAGAATTAAGTTTGAAAACACTGTTTATCTGCAACAGTATCCACCCGAGTTATGTTGTCAAAGCCAGATCTTAGCTAGAGCTTATTACATCGTTGTGCCATCAACCCACTGACCACAGCGCTGATTGCATAGCCAAAAGTAGCAATTTCAGGATTTTAGAGCAATTGATTGAGCGGTTTTAAACCAGATGTTTAGTATCTGTCCCCTCACTTCCACAAAACTTCCTTTTATGAAAAGATCTAAAAATCCAGACTTGTAGGTCATGTTGCAGCAGGGCTGTGACTGTGACTGTATTAGCATTTTGATAGCATGGTATAGCCCACAGCCATCTCCACCTCTTCTCACTTTAGTTTTGCAGGGTGAATTAACACACAAGAGGGGTGATGGAGTGCCGAGTAGTCTCAGATGACTTTTTACAGTCAAAAAATATGTATCCATCACAATGGAAACGGCAGATTCCCTACACAGTGAACCATGTAAATACAGTAATGGCATATTTACTCAAGTCAAACAGAGACTGCTGCCTTAGATTATGTTGTGTGATTACTGCAGGCACGACTGGGATCTTGTGTCCTATAGTAATGTGCATACTGTAATGTGCCCTCTTACAAAGGTCCCTTTGTTTCAGTGGCTGGGGGGTCTGTGCACTCTGATCTCTCCCTTGTTTCCTCCTCTACTTCCCCCAACCCCCCATTCAAACCTCCCTCTATTAAGCACCCTGATTCCCAGTTCAAATTGGCCCCCTGTTATTAATCCCAATCACCCAGAACACATCGACCACAGCGTACAACGAAAACACATGTGCCCACCGCCCCCACTCCTCAGCTCGGCGCACTGATTCTAATTAATTAATTACATCCCAGGTGATTTCACTTTGAGATGGAGAGGAGAAAAATAGAAGAGGGGAGAAAAAAACCTGCATCCCACAGGCACCACCAAATTGGCAACAAACGCTTCCGAGCAAAAGAAGGAAAAAAAAAAGAGAACCCAGTTCATTACTTCTGGGAGAGTCAGCTTCTTGTAGCTACTTCCTAACTACTGCTCTGCTATCCAAGACCAAAATACACTGTTTCCCCTTCCTTTTTTTCCTTGCTTGCCTGTCTGCCACCCACAAAACCCTTTCCAAAAGCACAGACAGGAACAACCTCTCAACAAATTGATAGCATATTTAGGTATTCAGGATTATATCTCCAAGAGAATGGATAGTGGAAAGGAGAGGGGGTTGTGTAAATCATATTTCTGGCCAGGAGTTTAACAGGTTAGCAGGGGAGCTATTTAACATTGCACTGGCACGTTCTTAAATAAAACAGGTCTACATATCTGCTATATCTCATTCATTTGAAAGTCAAAGGCTTTGCAAATTCTTTCATGTCTTTCCAATTTGCTTTCCTCCTCGTTCAGGATATTTCATTCCCCCCAACGCTGAAAAACTTTTTGACATTATCGGAGCAATCTGCTGACGTGAGAATGTTTGACTCGGCACTTTTGTTAGGCACCATGTTTAAATAATATCTATCAACAATCAGCATCTTCATCTGTAAAGTTCAGTTTGAGCTGAATTTGACATTGCAGAAGTTTGGAGAGGCCTGAAACATTCAGCTGAGTAGAGTCTCAATCAGAAATGAAATATGAGCATTGGTGGCATCTGTGCCGACAAAGTAATTCGAAAAATTATTCAAATATAATTTGAAATCGATATTTCTTGAATTTCTTAAAAATGATTGATGTGAACTTTAATCTTGGCTGATTGTTGAAAAGTTAAATAAATAGGATTGTATAAACTTAACAATGGCAGTCAAGTCTGTACAATCAATACAGCAAGAAAATTAATTTTGAAAGTGTGCTATAAACCACAGCATGTAACAAAAACCATTTAGCAGAGAAAACTTTGCTTTTTTCCCAAATGGATATAAAATCCAGCAGCATTGCATAATACAAAATGTGTAAAATGCTATGGGCTGGACTTCTCCAGCAGGGTGTCAGTGGGGGGTTGAGAACCCACTAAACATGTCAAGGTTGTGGTCGTATCTCGACATCTAGTGACGCTGAAAAATCAATCCAAATCCAAGTTGAAACAATGTTGCAGATGTTAGTTTGAGGCACTTGTTAAATATCACCTAGAATGTTCAAGAACTGCTTTCTACTGTCTATTAGAATAAAACAAAATACACAAATAAGAACGTTTAATGAGAAAAAATAAAGTCTCAATGGCAATTTGAACTCATAACCTCACAACTCTGTATCCACCATTTAATCTATTGAGGTAACAGCTTCATAGACAAAAAACGTTTCCCTGACTTTTTGATCCTTACGTCGCACAAAGAGAAGGGGTAAAGAGTCCGTTAAGTTCATTAAGTAACAAATAAAAGAGAATTTAGATGTTCAAAACTTTTAATTGCTTGAAAGCCTTTCTTTGAAAACAGTCTCTTTTAATGCTAGTGAACAAAAGAAGTCAGGAAAGACGAGGAAAATAAGTTATATGTCTTTTCTCAACCATGTACTAACCATATTAGTTCTGATAATAAAAAAGGACAAATGCATTTGATTCCTTTTTGCTATAATCTGATCTATATTTCTCACTTTCTAACAGATGGTCTAGCACAAACTCTGTTTTACGTGGAAACAACATCAACATCTGTTTTTCTACAGTTCAGTTTTAGGCGTAGTGACATTGATTGGATATTTCCACCCCATATAAAATTACATTTTTTCCAATAGTTTTTCTTCAGTAAAGGTTTTTAGCCGTTTAAAGAAAATTACAAGAGTCTTCCAAATTGTCATAACTGGAGGTCTAAACTTGTTGAATACAGGTTCCTATACAACACTGCTTTCCCTCAGAGGTAGCTAGCCAGAGCAGAACAACAGCCGGTGTAGGCAGGTTGTATATTCCCTATTTCTCTTCATGTGGATCGATGCCACCTACTTTTCTCACCTCTCTATGAGTTTGCAAAATGCTTCAGATGACCTGATAATCTCTTGGCATGTTCTTTTGCCCAGCCCTCCTCAGGCACTTCCTCACCTACATTAGCACTCGTGGGGACTCTGGCAGCCTTTTACTACGTGACAGTGCCAGGTCAGGAAAGACTGGAGACTGACCAGACAGGGAGGTTTCTCCCCTTTGCCTTCTCTAAGTCAAAGTGAAAAATGAAGAGTCTTCATGCAGATAAGTATAGTAAACAAGCTGGTAGTATTCATATAAAGAATGTATTCTTCTTCCCTTTCCTTTATCCTTAATGGGAATAAAGCCATTAAAGATCTTGCAGAACACATGTGGCATCTGGCACAAACATGGGAGCTTAATCTACCATGTGATATTTTATGGTACTGGTAAATTACACAATCTGCCAGTTCTCCATTTTGGCACAGATGCTACATTTGAAACCAATGTCATAAGTGATGTTAGACAGTTAGGGGAAAAAAGCAGAGATTTTGTGGCTTTGGACTATATAGTGGAGAAGCTGCCTGTCTGCATAACCCCTAATGCAATGAGGTCAGAGGTCAAAGCAGAGTGCTCCTGGATATCATAGCGATTTATTGATGTGCCGAAGGCCCCCAGAGCAGCTGTTTGTCATCATAACAACTTTTAACCAGGCCATGTTATCAGCGCTAATCTTTACACTGGAGTAAATATTAACTCTTTTTTGATTAAATTAGCAAGTAACATTTCTCTGCACACCAGTGGCAATGATTTTTCACGTCCAAGCTAGCCTGAAAATGTTTATTTTTGTCAGTAAAGCAGCGACAGTGTTTTCAACAGAGGGCACCATCACCCAAAGTTTTCTTGACAGCAAGTCTAATCTGTCACCAGGTGGACTTTGAGAGGCTGTACAGAGACATGACAGATGAGCTGCTGTACAAGTGTGTCCGTGCTGAAACGGGCCACAAATAACTAGTAGCTACTGTAAGTGTACACTGACACTCAGACTGTTTTCAAGATGTCAAATCTAAATCCTGTGAGACACATGAGAGTAGCACTGAGCTACTTCTGGTTTGCATAAGACAGAAGAGCATTCGCTCCCAGTTCAGAACAACATGGTCGCAGGTTTTTAGTCAGTGTGAATCACAGCATGGGATTACAGGCGAGCATGGAGCATGTCATTTCTCCACCTCTATTTGCTGAGCTGCTCCAAATTTCAGTCTAAACCTTTGGCAGACTTGCGCAGGGACCCTGCCATGACCGTGAGCTCCAACAGCGGAATGTGGAACAGAATGCGGCTGCGTGAGGCCCAGATCCCGGACGCATATTTATTTGCTCATTCATCACGTCTTGATGGCCTCTGACCTACTACTGTGTGTTTTTACTCTCCTTCACTCCCAGGTTCACTTTTTTCTTTCCACTTAAATAAGGCAGATTCTCCACCAGTGAGATATGTTGACATGCATTGGCACATAGTAAGGACTCGTTGGCTTTCTTTCCAGTGCTCATACTGTAGTTGCTTTACCTAAAGTCCGTTCTAGTTTCTGAAAGTATATGGGAACTCAGATTAAAAACTGCTGCCGTGTCTGTAGAATCATGCTTCAGATGTCCCTCAGTGGTGGTACTCGAGTGAATGCCTGGTGGGATACTCACTTGAGTTGTATGGAAAGGAAACAGATGTTGCTCGTTCCCAGTGGAAACAAATATAAAAGACTAAGGTATATTGAAGTTTAGTGAAGGATAAATCCAAGAGTTTAATAAGGAGATGCGAATCCTCTGGTGAGAGACGTCTATTTTGGGCATTTTGTGCTGTTTGCAATGTGGAAACTGCAGGTGAAATCTCTACTGGAGGAGACACAAAACATGTTTGACAATATAAGTTTTAAAGTTATTAGCTCTTTTAAACAATAACTTGAAGTGGAATGGAACTAAAATATATAAAATACAATGTCTATTTAATCAAATAATCATTAAGGAAGATATGCTTGGTATAAACTGAATGTATATCAATCAAGTACATCAAATTGTGCACGGTAATAATTTTGAGGGTTTTTTGATTGTAGTTTAGGTATAAAAAGCACACCTGTGACCAAAGACTTTCCAGCTTCAATCAGACAGGAAAAACTAGCCAAAAGATTCGAATGACAAGGGTGAAATCCCAATCATCCTGTTGCTATCTGCGGTGATTTACAGCTTTGGTTGAAAGTGCTTCCTGTATCACTCATGGCTTAAATTTATGTTTTCAAAGCATGTGTTGCCATGCAATGAATTTTGCTGCATCACAGTTTCTGCCCTACTTTGATACCTTTCAAATAGACTGTAAATAGCAGGGATAAAATAGGGTTATGCACTATAGTCAGCTGCTGCACTGTGGAGCCATGAAACATCAAGCACTCTAAACATCTGCCAAGGGAGAGGCAGGGAGATTTGTGAGTCAATCTACTCTTAAGGGGTAAACTGCAACCATCTGCCTTTGAATATGTAAAGCATCTTACATCTCAGCATACTAACTGCATAAAATGCATCCTTGGATCCTTCTCTTCGTTTTACTTCCCAGCAAACATTTGTTTGTTGAATAAAAGCTGGCAGTGCAGCCCATGTGAACACTGGAAAACGATGTAGGGACAGAGAAGAATGAAAGATTAGAAGCTTGTAGGAGAGTAAAGTGGCATCCAAAGGCCTGTGTGCAGATAATGCATTTATGCATTACATCTCATTTAAAGCAACACTTATTCAAGACCAAATGGAATCAATCTTACTTATAGAAATTACATTTAAAAAAGTCATTCCAAACTTCCAAACTCCAAAATGCAACTTCTAATGCTGTTACTGAATGGCAGCATATGAACAATAAAACTATTGTTTAAATTAATTTTAACCTCGTGAATTATGTTGTTTTCTCCTTTATATGTTTTTTTGTAAACTACGCAGACACAGAGTAGAAAAGTGACGCGATGGTCTGTATCCATAAAGAATAATGCAAAAGAAAAAGCACTTAGTCTATTACAATGCTCAGCATTAATATCAATATTTTATTATTAAATATCCTTGTTATCAGGCCTACCTGTGTATCTCAACACTCCTCATTTGTAGAACTGACAATTCATAAGAAGTGTAGTCTAGAGCTACTGAACAACTTTGACCAAATCAGCAGCTCCTGTCTCAGAGTATCAACAAAAGACAGATAGCTGCTGCTATCAGTGACAAAGAGGCTTCCTCCTGGACATAAATTAATGGCATCGGCTTGACATCGGCTCCTGGGGTTAAGTCTATGTTGTCAACATGCTTGGGCATTCTGGAGACAAATGATGCCAAGAAGCCACACATTGTCTCCCAGCACTGCAGACACAGTCACTCTTTGTTTCTTTGTAAGTTTCCCCTGAGAGCAGAGCCTATATACTTCAGTGCATTTAAAGCTTAAAGAAAGACTATATGATATGTATAACAAAAAAGCATTTAAAATAAATATCTGAAAATGCCCCTTTTTTATGGTATATTATCACATCTGAAAAATGATATGGATGCAGGGCATAAGGAAACATGTAGGCATGCAGTTAAGGACCCCGTTATCTTGCCCTTGTTCCAAACAGCCCACAAAAGGGACTTAAAATTAAATTCATGTTCTTTTGATCATGCTCAGATTTTCTTGTGAGATATAGTGCAAGTTTCAGCAATTCAGACATAGTTATTGAGTGACTGTCAGTGTTGGACAGAAGGAGAAAAGTTTCCCTTTGAAAAGCTGATTAATAGCGCTGCTTAGTCCTTCAAAGGACTCCATAACTTTGCCAGCATCTGTTTGATACAGTAGAATCTGTTGGTCCTTTTTTAACACATACCACCAATTTGTTAACTAACTTTACATAATCAGATGTGTAATTAATAAAAAATTGGCGATTTTATTCCTAAAACACATCACCAGCTGCTTGTACGTGTCAGATTATAATTAGCTTATTGCAAGTACACAGTTAAAATAATAACACAGTGATTCTGGGTCATTACTACAAAGTCTCGTTGAGTAATACTTCCACACAACTTCATTATGTCCTGTAGTCCAAATCATTAAATTTCCAAACATAAGACAGATTTCATGGAAAATTGATGAAACAATTTTCTGTTTGATGTGTGGTAGTGCTGAGATCACACAAAAGCGGCACCAGAAACATTTAAATCACAAGCATCATAATAATTAATGCAGTACAGGGTCGATATGGTTTGAGGAATACAATTTTTTATCTAAGTTCTGAGGTTGTTAGGGGGGAAAATGAAAGCAAACAAGCAAACAAAAGAAGGAGACTGACTTCCCTGGAGGCAGAAAGAAAAAGAATCCCTAATAAATGCAGTCGCGTTCATAATTCTCAAATCTGGCAAGTTAAATGAGAAGTGAGTCATTTTTCCCAACGTAATCTTTTAAACTCCAGACGATACATCAAATCAGCCCAGAAGAAAGGAAAATAAGATCTATTCTTTGCTCAGCCTTTTTCTTTTAGACGTAACTGAGTTATGTTTAATATCAATATACGATGTTGACAACTTATCCCATCCATCTTAAATTCACCTCCTGAGAAATAGTTTTGCTATTGTCTCAACCTGATACCAATTTATTTCTCTTTCACTGCACTTATTTGTCTGAAATAATCAGCTCCGCAGACAGTAAGATCCAAATGAAATTTGATTGGGTTACACATAAACCTGCACAGTATTAGAGTTTGGCCTCGGCACATTTTATCTCATGCTTTTCTTATGTTGTTCTTGGATTGGATAATTTGTCTTAATGTGATTTATTATTGTGGGAGAAACTGGTCAGAATCCAGTAATCTCCAAACAAGAGAGAATTTATTTCTAATGTAACAAAGGCTATTGTGATCAGTAAACATTTGTCTCTGGGTGTACTTGGTGTTGAAACCAACAGGTGCTTGGATTATTCCGCTGAGGTTCCTGTATCCCTTTGTGTTGTAACACGAAAGGAATTAAGGGGCTGGATTTCCCCATGATTTATTAAACTGACACGAGAAACACGCATGCTCCACTTTAGCGGACATTTGTAGCAATTATACCTCGCCTCCTCGTGGACCAAAGGTAATGATTTTACAGTGAAAAGAGTGTTTATACAAGCTGACATGCTGTGTAATCTAGCATAAATATAGGATAAAATGTATCCCTCTAATGTAAACATGTTCTATTATTTTTAAAAGAACAGCAATATGAAGAAAATCAGGAGTAGATTTTAAAGAAAGAAATGTGGAACTATCCCCAGGTTGCATTGCTGGGCTGACACAGCATACTTAACGCTCCTCTGAAAGATCATATTTGTTATTGTTGCTCTAGGATTATCTTATTATCTACAGAATATATTTCTTGATGTAATCAGTGTTTAGATCGTCAGCGAAACATTGTTTTCTTCCACTGATTGTGGGAACTTTATGTGTGCTAAAAAGAAATCTTAGCACATCTGTTTAACATTTCCACCTAACTGCAAGATTTATTGTGCTCTACATTTTCCTCTTTTTGTTTTATTCTTTTGTTTTTTTCTCAGTATTACTTTCACAGAGTGTTTCAGGTTTGGGCAAATCACCAGAACAACAAATATTTGGCTTGTAAGACATAAAACATTCCGCCTGTATTGTCACACAGCGAAGGAGGAATTGGTAGAGTCTCATTCTCGAAGGATTAAGGGAAAACAAAAATGAAAATCCTCCAGATTGTCACGCATTTGATACTTATTTAAAAAGCAGTAGCAGCAGATTGATAGTCGTGGCCTCATAGCATTAAAGTAGGTTGTAGAATAGATGCCTGGTGGCAATGTGGAGCTAGTCCCTGTGTCCCAGGGTCCTTGGGAATTGGTCTTTAAAAAGGAAAGGGCCATTGGCAGGGTATGAGATGTGCTCAATCGGAGAATCTGACCTGGTAAAAATGGGAGCTACGCTACTGTCACTCTAGGGTCCCTCTCCAGGGATGGATCGTAATTATAAGACTGAGGGCCCTGGGGCCCCATCGCTCTAAGAGCTACCCACTAATCGCAAATCACACAGACCTGGCACAGGAGGTATCTTCCCTAAGAAGCTGAGCTCAAAAACCTTTGGCAGATAAAGGTCAGACTCGAAGGATGCATATGTGATAAATTGTCCAGACACGGACCAAACATGTTTCAAGTTTTCTTGCTTCAGTTTGTGGGAAAGGTCTTCGCCGTTTAAGAAGCCACGGTCGGTTGTTGTGCAGGGAAATTCATAAAAAATGTGTCCGAGCATATTTTGCAACTCAATTTGAAATAAATGTTTGATTTCCTTGCAAATGTGTTATTTCTGTCGGTAACTGTTAGTGACTATAAAGTGGGAGGAGATGTGCCTACACTGAGAGATGATTGTGAGGTTCAGATGCAACTTCATTTGCTTCCCTGACATCATCCTGGAGACATTTTAATTAATTGATAATGAACTGTGTAAGCTTAATTTAATGAGACAGGTGGAATGGTAATCTCTGATGAGATAAAATGCTCATAAATCAAAAGTGTGACTACTCTGAGTAAGTTTCCTTGATTTTTGTGTTTTCTTGTATTTTTTTCCTCTCAAGGCCACAGCTATTAGTCCTACCACTCACTATCTGTTATTTTGCTCCTTCGCTAAGACTAATTCCCCAGCAACTTTTGATCTTCCCTGTCATCTCTCTTTGTGATTCCTCCCGTTGCACTCCTGTAAAAGTCCTGCAGATTCCCCTTCCCCTCAAACCAGAAGGACTTTCAAGGTCTACTCAGATAACGTCACCGCGACTGTGCATCTGTTTCCAATTCTGTGCAATTAACAAGGCCGGCTTGAGAATGTTCCTTTCTATTTCATACTCCTCGATTTTTCTCCTTTTTCTGCTGGTCTCGCTGCTCCCCAGCCCACAGCTCAGTGGAACATGGCCATTCTTTATGTGTCACTCAAATCAAAACAACGTAGGATCTCTCAGCATATGTTTGTTTCTTTCCTTGGGTGGGCCACTTCATAAAAACAATCCTCCCATGCTTGTCTGCAGCAGAACATCAGTTTGCCATGGTCTGCCTTAAAAATGAAACAGGTGTGAGAAAACACACCTCAAAATGAAATAAAGAATATACTAAAATGTGCTTAACTGAACTAGCACATGCCAGATATTCCTTGAGTGATGTGTACACAGCAGTTGTATTTGCGCAGTCTGGTCTGTGGCTTCGTAAAAGTCGTCTTGTATTTTTCTTGGTAAATGTACAATAACCATCTAAAAAGTGCCTTTAATTTCTTGCTGAAATGCATGCTTTCCCAGTCTCCTCGCTCCACTTAGCTATAAATCCCAACCTTGTGTAGAGTGCTTCGAATTCAGATGCCAAAAGCAGGAGGCGAATATGGAGTAGAGGCGGAAGCGTCTTATGTTTCTGGGGTTTTTTTGCTAAGCCAGGGTACAAGCCTCAGCAAAGTCCTCTGCTGCTTTTTCGGAAGGTCAACAGGTACAGCCGAGGCAAAACTACTGGCCGGCAGAGGCTTAAGCCAACAATATCTTTGACAGTGACCAGTGACAGCTTTATGACCCTTTGGCCTTTACAGAGCACATTTTAAAGCCAAAAGGCACTTAGCCTTCCCATTTTCTGGTAAACATTTTTAGCTTCTCTCAAAAACTTTGACTTAAAAAAACAAGAACTTTATTTTAAGCTCGCAATACTTTATAATTTCGTTTTATTTTTTATGTAGCCCAAAGGCTTACTATCTCTATAGCAGAGCCCAGGCACATAAGTGATAATCCAACTAGATCTTGAAAGGCAGCCAAGAGTGAGTGTACATCATATGCCTGCTGAGGCAGTGGTTACACCGAGGCTGTCTTTCCTCCTCCTCCTCCTCCTCCTCCTTCAGGCTATCCCTCAGGTTGTCAGCCAACAGCTGGACCACTGAAGGATATTCATGTTCTGACAGAGGGGTCACCGCTCAGAAGGGTCACCTTCTTGGTGGCATTTGTAATAATCAATTTCCTGATGATATGCAATGGCCCCTGCAACCCCAAATATCAAACAGCTGTAAATGGACCCTGACCCTTGATGCACATCTGCAAAACTTTCCAATATCTCCTTTGTCATGAATATCTTCACCACAGTATGCATATATGTTTGCAAACTTTGCATGAGCATCGTTGCACACATGTGTTTTGAAAAAGATTCATTATAAATTCAAATTCTTTTGATTTTCATACAATGTGCTCAGTTTCATCATCCCTCTACAATGGCAATGTGGCGATGCATCAGACTGGTGATCTGTGAACATTTCACGTTGGAGTCGCTGTGACTTGAAACTAATAACATTAGAAAAAGAGGTCATAGAGCAAGAGAGCCCAGGGTCATTTTTCCAAAGACTTCTGCACAGCTGGTAGTCTTTTTGCAACCACAATAGTTGCCCCATATGGGTCATTAAAAAGAATCTAGTTTTAAAGCTTTGAGAAGTTGGTGCGCAAGAGCCTATTTATACCACAGTCTACAATCACACCGGGGTTACCATGGATAATGTTAGTTATTACAGTGCGTATATGTGTGGACCTCTTACTAGCCCAATCTGTGAAAACAGCAGGCACTTTTAATATTTGTTCTTTAAATGTTTGTTTAGTTTGGACATCTGAAACCTAACAAATGCGATTTGAATACACCGCCAAGAACCCACATTGTTCCCCTCAGCTCAAGTGGCTGGTAATCCAGTATGGAGTTTGTGTATTTGTCTAACACCGGTAGCTTAGGGCTTTACACATAAATTATGCATAACCAATGTATTTTATTTAAAATTAATTAGTCTGCCACATAGCTGTGGAGTGTTTGCCAATGGAAACAGTGGAACTGAGGGGAGCAGGGGGTAAGAAAAGAAAAAAAATAGAACCAGTGTGATGGCAGCTGTGACTCCACGGTTCCTCCACTGCTCTCCAGGAGAAGATTAATAGTTAATGGAAGGCCTTTAGGCAGTGGAAATACCCCTAGTGGCCCTATCCCTGTTCTGGGAAAAGTTGTGATTATTGTCAAGGTATTAGAGTGTCACAAAGCAAGCCTTCTTCCATTTCCCAACCCAAATCTTACTTCCTTTTCCTAAAAAAACTCTTCCCTACATTCGGCACATACATAGTACAGCTGGGTATTTATGTTTTACTTAGTTTGTAGCACAAAATCCCGTAGACTTAACGTCACACCACTGAGGCTCTTTTCCCTCACTCACTTATATGAGCTTTACATAGGGAGGGGGTGAGGTCAGTTTTTCAGACATGGCACAGCGTATTATCTCTGGCAAAGCGCGTCGAATCAGCCTGAGCAATTAACTTAGGCTCAGTGCCACAACACAAATCATCAGACTCGTTCAGGGTCGTGTGGATTCTTCTCTCTAGGCAATTAGCCTCCTTCATTAATTAAAAATTCTAATCAGGATGTTGGATCGATAGTATGAATCACGTGTGCTGCAAATCACAGAGGGAAGTTGCATCTTACTTCCAACCCCGGCATTGACAGAGTAATCAGCCAAACTCATGCGAAGGATTAGTGGAGCAAGAGTTGAAGTGATTGACGTGCTTGTAAATTGTCTGTGATGCTATGCTAATGTATAGCGTATACACCAGACAAATATCATGTCGTATATGTTCTCACTGAAAATACACTGTGAATTATCTAGGTACATGTACAGTAGCATGCGAGTAGCAAACAAATTAAGTGAACATTGTAAATATTTTAATTGTGCAAATGGTGCTTTTTTTTATACAGGGGGATGTGATTATGTGAAGAATGTGCTGCTTATTGGTTTAGATCAACATAGTTCTTACAAAAGATTCTCATGGCTTCAGATAATGTTACGGATACGTTAGAACTTTGTAACTTTGTAACTACAGCAAAATATAATGACTGAAAAAATCCCAGTGATATTTTTTTTCTTACTCTTAGTAGATCATCAAGTGCTGGTCAGCTCCAAGTCTTACCTCACAAGGGTAAACTCTAGGGGCCAATTATTCTCTGGCTGAAAGAAAGTTTTTTTCCCCCATTTTTCTAGTATGTGTATTTGACATATGCACATTCAGACCACGCTTAAATATGCACTCCGCCAACCTTGCCCAAGCACACATATGCATGTGTGTACACGCTGCGTGCGTGGATGACTTTTACTGTAAGACACACAAAGAACAGAATACAGTTTGTCCGCCGTTCTTTCCAATAACACATTTGTTTGTGGTCTTACAGTCGTGGTTTGACTGAGAAAATATCCCCAGTAAATGTCGCTGTTGTTCTTAGGTCAATTTGGAAGGAAAATGAAGTCATTTGGATCCCACAAGAAATCAACATAGACCCAATATTTCCCTCTCATTAGCAAGAAAATGAGTAGGAGGAGATGTCGCTGCAAGAGTTGCATTTTGTGGCTGATTCATTTCAACGGGAGGTGAATTACAACTGCGGTGTAGTGTTTCCTCAAATAGTGTCGGCGTACAGCAATATCTAGTTACTGTTTCTTGGTTCATGCTTAACTCTGAGGTCATGTGGCTTGAAGAAAATTTGATGCCGTGTACAAGTTTGGCCACAGGAAATGATCCGAGACAGACTGCAGGTGTCACTCCCACCAGTATAAAGGATACTGAAGCACCAGCAGCATTAACGCCACATGGCCCGGCATTGATTTACAGAATAAGACATTTACTTCCTGCTTATAAGTCATCAATAGCTTTTCTCTATCCACCTCTGGCTAATCCTCTTCCTGCTATACTTTGACTCTTAGGGAATTTAGCACATTTCTGGGTTTAGTCTGTTGAGTGCTGCAGCAAAAAAACGTCCTAACCCAGAGCAGCGCTGTTATATGTGAGAACAGCAGGCGGTGCAAAGTAAGTAAACTCATAATGAGCTGCAGTATTTGTGGCTTCAGCAGGTAGAAGCAGAATTTTTATGCTTTTGTTGTGTTCCTTATATATTAGGTTGAAATTTGTAGATTGTTTCTCAGCTTTCCCTCTTTTACACCCATTTATAGACATTCACGACCAGATCAGTGCCCCTGTACAATTTTAGTGTAAAAATATATTTTTTTTATGTGCAGAATGAACGTTCTCAAGCACAATCACTCATTAGATCTAATTTACCATGCATACTATTGCTGTATTAAAAAATTAAAAAGATGTTTGTGTTTTTCACAATGTCATTTTTCCCTCTGCATATTTCCTTGATAACAAATGAGGACAGATTGTCTGAATTTGCGTGGCCTGTCCCTTTATTTGTTCCAGTAAGCTCTTGTCACAAAACATCATAAGTATGTGTGGACATTTATTGGGCTCAGCTACATATTTTTTCACAAATCTTCTTTTGTTTACCAAAGAAAATATGTGCTGCTCCCATTAGCTGAGCTGGAGGGAAATCTTTATTTTATTATTTTGAATGCTTTTTCCCCCCATTCCATTCAATCAGCCCCATTGGACTGCTGTTTTCTATCGTCTGTTTGGCTGTTTACTATTTCTCTATTGTGTGTTTCCGCTCGACTAACGCAAAGTTTTCTTGTATACTAGCCAGGCATATGCGCCCTCTTATTCCCACGTAGGACTAAGTCTTATTGATTTGATTTTTTTTTCTCAAGCCGAAATGAATGCCACACAAGAAGTCATCAATAAATCAGGCTTTCTCAGCATCAGCAGCAGGGAATTTCACCGGAGTCAAACCTGTGTTCAACTAGCTGATTTTCTTTGAAATTTATGGCATTGCTGATAGCATGTCAGCTGTTGCTGAGGTGCTGTATATCACATTACCATGCCTATTGACGATAAACAGAGCTGCAGAGCTGGAAGGCAGCGGCTGAAAGAAAGTTAGTTGGGTCTGAGTCATACCTAGAGATTGTTTAAATTAATCTGGCATGGTTCAACGCTAAAAAAATATGTGTTTTTTAATCTCTCTCAAGACACTGCTGCTTCAGGCTTCCTGTCAGTTTGATCTATGACCTGAATGATGAAGCCCTTCTTTAGCATCTGCAGTGTGGGCCAAAGTTTTTTGTGGTTTTCATCCATAATGCTCATCCCAGTTCTCTAGCACAGTGCATCAAGAGCTGCACATTAAGCTAAAAGCACCCTTTTGTCTAAAATGGTGGGAGAAGTCCTTGATGTACTTAAAGATAGTTTATGATGTAATTCTGAAAGAACATGTCAAGTTCAAGCAGTGCAGTATGCAGTGTTAAAAAAGAGCTTTATGTGTTATAAATACATAGTGAGTCAGAGCTTTGCACAAATGTATGTTCATCCAAACATCCAAACATCCATAACTATGCTGCAAATGGCCCTTCATTTTCTCTTTTTCTTTTTAGAGTGGAGGACTTGACCCATTGTTTTGACCTGTCTTGCCTTTTAATTGCTCACAGTTTGGATTATGTGATTGTGACAGATCACAGAGTGATGCCACGCCACGTCCACAGCCCCCCAGCTGAACTTTACAAATTGTAACAAAGGTGAAAAAGAACAGTCGGTTTTGCCCCCAACAGACAGAAAGAGCAGCTGTTTTCAATTCCTACAGGAAATCTGCAGTGAGTGATGTTTAGAGGACCAGCAGAGCATATCAGTGACACAAGACAAAGTTGTTTTGTAAAAAACAAAAAAAATGCTCAAAGCGAAGGGGAGAAAAAAAAAATCTTCCACTCTGTCATTTTCTGAAGTGGCTTGAGACATTGCCAAAGAAATTCCCTCAGACATAACAAGATTTTATGACAGGGAACTGCCCTATGAAACTTCCCATGCTTGATGTTCTCCAGTGTAGGCTTTGCTATGGAGCTGCAGTTTTGTTCATATTTATGTCATATCGAAGTTCACAGACACACTGATTGTTATCTATGAGGGAAGAGCCATTTCAGCCCTGAATCTAACAAGGTTACCATACTGTGGCTGTCAGCTAAATGGTGACGGGTGAGGTCACAGGCAGCACTGTAACCCCGAATCTCGAGCAAAACAAAGTGATGATTTTAAATGGGCCAGTCTTCCTCTGAGAACACAGGCCAATTGTTCTGCAAAGCTTTCTGTCTGACTTTTGTCTGACTTTCACAGACCTCCATCACTGAGTTATGTGAGGAAATGCTCACCGAGATCACAGAATAACATTTTTTTCTCTGGAGTCGCGAGTGCATTTCACAACAACGCCCACTTGAACGAGATTGAACTTAAAATGAAACACCGTGCAGGGGCTCCTTTCAAAATGAGAGCCCTAACAACTTTTACAGAAGGTATAGAAATAACAAATGACATGCCACCTCTGTATTCATGAGTTATATTTAATGCTCAAGGTTTTTGTGGTGTACAAATGCATGCGCGATGACTGCTTCCCTCAAGGTTGCTTTGCCGTTCACACAGTGATGCCTTGCACCTATTTGTTGTTTCTGAGAAAGCCTTAAAGTCGAGCCGGTGCGTTCCAGAAGATAATAAAAAAGTATTAAACTGAGGTGTTTAAATTCTGTCTGTTTATATTCAATTGTGCAAATAAGTGGAATTCAGTCATTCTGCAGTGCACGCTTAGTCAAATAAAGAATTTATCCAGGCATTTAAACATTTTCCATTATCATTCTGACTAATGCACTGCTAGCCTCCCCTGGATTTTAACGGCTTCTCTCACTACATATACAACAAGGTCTGCCAAGAGAACACTCTGAGAGGTGACGACTTGGCAGTCGCAAATAGCAACCTGTGACACCGATTCAACAGTAATACATCAAGGCAAGCAGCATTAGAGGTGCAAGGGAGAAAAAGTACAACGGATGGCATGAGTGTAATGTGGAATTTTTAATGTAACAGTAGAGCTAATTGGTTGTGTTACAGTGGATATAAATTACAGTGTGCTTTGGGAGGTTGGAAGTTATGATTATGTTAATTTCTTTTTGCCATTTGCTCTCGTCACTTTATCAAAGTTGACACGGCCCCGGCAGCTGAGGAACTGTTTACAGTGCGTTTTGCTGCAGCATTATTTTTCGCCATCCCAACACAGATAAAACCCAGAACAAAGGCACTTTCGTGATTACCGGAGCTCTGAGTCTGCATCCTCGGCAATTAACTTCCAAGTCTCATTCGTAACTTCTTTCACCGGTTAAGCCTTTGCCTCGGCTTTCTATCCCCGACTCGCAGCTAATACCTAAGTTGCAGCTGGAAAAACTGAAACTCGCCGTCTGTGCAAGCGTGCATTTGAAATCACTGCAGAGAAGAACATCAGAAGTGTATTTGCTCGTCATAAATCATCACCTGTGTTTTACCTCCATACGAATTCACATATGTTCTTCTATTAATCACCTGCTGCATAGACTTAAAGTCTCTCAAGGTTCCTCAGATTGTTCGAGCAGTTATTGTTTCCCTTTGATTGCACTTTTACAGCAGCCTTCTGTTGATATCCTGAGAATCCGTTCCAAGGACGGCGCACTTAAACACTCAAACCATTTGTCCCTACTGAATGTTTGATTGAAATTCTGTTTACAAAACATGCAGCCGGTTACAAGTGCATCCAGTGTCTTGCTGCCTCCAAACACATATCCTACACTTGCTTTCCCACTTCTCATAAAAAAGCCGAAGACAAAACAAAGATGCACCACTTCACAGTCACATGCCAATGCCGAGAATAATGACGAATAACACAATCTTCTTCGGCGCGTGTTATCTCCGCCTCACAGTCCTCCAGTTTCTCCTTTAATAATCAGGCTTATTCTCAGAGGAGAACACCTTTTGTCGAAACAAGCTGTGCTCCCAATAAAGGCATCGCAGCACATTTAATTTTTTTCTGTCGGTATCGACTTTACTTACAGCTGCTGGTAGCATCTCACATGCTGCAGCTGAAGTAACCCCTCGATTTTGTCATGCTGGAAATTTTACAGGACATTTTTGTAAATAGCTGGATGTGTGTGTGTGTCTTTGTGTGTAGTTAGTGCTGAACCCACTGACTACAAGCTCAGCCACCGATGCTCGCCTAGATAGATAGAACAGAATGACCACTCCACTGCAGGGGGAAAGAGAGCATGGACAAAACTATCACTGTGATTAACTGTAATGATTGGGGGTGGAAATGGGTGTTTAGAGGGTTGTGGAGAGGATGAGGGCCATGTCTGCCAAATCTGGAGGGGCGGCATGCCACATGCAGGCCTCTGTTGGCTTGGGTAATAGTCCCCATGTGTAGTGCGCTGGGCCCTATCCCATGAGGTACTGTGCACACAGGAGGCCACTTGAAAACCTATCTGGATGTATCAGCAATCAGAGTCAGAACAAGCACACAGGAGAGTAATCTGTTCCAGCTTGTAGAGCGTGCCAGGGTTGGAGGAACAGAGATGAGACTCAGTATGTGTGAGAGTGTGTGATTGGAGGGGTGGGAGACTTATGGCTTCATTTGTACGGGGTCATGGTTAGTCAGATGGCAAAAACATGTCTACCCCCAAAGCAACGCTTACACACACACATTCGCACACACTCACATCACTCTGATTCCAGTACACATCTTAGACACAACCCGTCAGATTTTGTAAGCAGTGCTGGCAGCCTGTGGCATAGCCGCATCATTAAAATCCCTTCAGCAACTGAGTTATAGGTGGTTTGTTGACTTCCAAGGACATGTCATGGGTGGTAGGTAATGCTTAAGATCCAATAAGGTTTTTGCGTCACGCAACAAATATGCAGAGACAGCTCTAACCATCCAAAGAAATCTCAGACATGGCAGAGACCAGTTTTAATCTTTTTTTCTCTTGCAGTAATTCGTGGAGTTTTACAACTGCATGTACCTCCCTTCCAAACTGCCAACATTCTATTAACAATAAAAACTGAGAGTTGGGGCGATTAACGAAAGAGCTTTAAAAGCTCCGCAGCACACCTCGATATGCCAGACTGGTTCGGTTTTCCAAACTGACAGGATACATCACGTCAGTGTCATTCCATGCTTTCTTCAAGGAGTTGATAAAGAAGATGTTAAAAAAAAGAAATGGTATAATCAGTATGCAGTGACCCAGAGGAGGTCACACTAAGCCTTTGGGAGTTGACTAATGAAAAGTCCAATCAGCACAGCAGAGGACGATTAGAAGGAGCCCCGGGCTGCGATGGGGAGTTGGAGAAAAGAGAGAATAACTTCTAGAGGAAAGAAGGATAAAATGAATGAGAAGGGGATGAGCAGAGAAGAGTATGGAGCGGATGCTTCCCACAGACGCATACACACAAACACACACGTCTTCCCATGATACTGGTAGAGTGCAGTTGCTTGTGGTCAAGCTTAAGTTGCAAAACAGAGAGGCTAAGAGGGAAAACATGTGTTAGTACTTTGTCTTAGCGTCGGTTAATGATGGGGAATAATTGGTGTTACTTTGTATTCCTGAATTTATTGCTCTTCTGTAGCTGATCCCGTAATGAAAGACTTGGAATTTAGTGAGCTTCAGCACTCTGCCATTTTTCTGCTTCAGGTCATTAGATCAGATTCGTTTGGTCGCAGACAAAAATCAAAAGAGAAAAAGTAATAAATTTAGAATTTAACAGATGATATATTTTTATAGTCGTGCTTCGGTAAAACATTTGGGATTTATTACAAGATTTGAAAAAAAAGAAAAAAAGAACAACATCGTGACACAGCGTGGGAAGTACATTCGAGGTTCCAACCAAATTTAGAGCCATTTGCTTCACACTATTAATAATCCAGTGAAAGTCAACTGAGCAGTTTCTTTTTCCTTTATTTATTTATTCTTTTTTAGTTTTAGTTGAGTTCTATTCCACATTTACACCTTGGGAGCTGCCAGGACAAGTACAGCCAAATGTTGGCCACTGAGAAGCTAGGCCAGCCAGATTGATGAATCTGTGACCACAACAAAGCACCACATTTGGCTTCGATTGCTGTGGCCTGTGCAAGCTGGCCAGACGCACTTGACCATTTTTTGCACACTTTCATTCACTAACCTGTGCCCTATCACCTGCAAATGATTGAAAGTGTCAGCTGTTAGAACAGGGAAGTAAAAATTAACTTTGGGGTCGCAAGTCAAACTGGCTACTGTTAAAGTTATTAACCTTACTGGTCACTGTAAATTTCCTCCACTCTAAATGGGTTTTCCGCAATGAATCTGAAAAGGATATGATAACTAACTTCTGGTTAAAAAAAATAAAA
>NW_005187437.1:3568394-3569792 GCF_000239375.1 Pundamilia nyererei | reverse complement strand
CCCAAAAACAATGTATTGCACTTTTAAAAAATTTATATAGTTACTATGGACTTAATGCATATTGTATTATTAAAATTTATGAATAAACGGTTGTATTCATGTATAGCAACTTGAAATACTCCCAAAAATGGCACTACAGCATGTACAAATGTAAAGATAAGCTCTGGTTGACTTGGTTCTATGGTAGGTCTAAAAGGGTTAAGGGTAAGTCTTTTTAAGCTGTGGAAGCATCTCCCTTTTAGTCATCTAACAATCTCTAAGCTCCTCTACTGTTTTATCATTAAATCTGTGGTAATGACGAACCAAGATACACTCACGCCTCCAGTCCAGCCTTGCCCTCACGCTCCATGGTTACGAAACACAACATCTACAGTGAAAGCTGTAACAGTACAAAAGCAGTTACTTTTGTGTGTGTCACCAATCCTGAATGGGTCTTTATAGTTAACATGTCCTTGCATTAGGCATTTAATTTCCACTTACTTTGCAGCATCAGAGTGACCAAATGAAGATGAAACATGGCGCCCATGAACAAAACTTTCCACAATTGTTTGCTCCAGATTTCAGAGGTGAATGAAAAAGATCCTGACCCTAATGAAAATCCAATATCAGGAGACTAGCGTCTTAGTCTAATTCTACCAAGATCTCTACATGTGCACAAGCAGGCAAGCTTCAAAGTCTTATTCCTGGCCACACATTACAGTCTTTAAACTTGGCTGAGAGATCCACAGATGATGACAATAAAAGTCTGCAGATGAGGAATGAACATTATCCTTAAAATTACACGTGCCTGGTAATGATTACAGTCATTTTTTTCCTACAGTTTCACTATCCAGACATTGTCACCCTTGAAGCTGTGTTCATACTGTAAACGAAGCCATCCTGCACACACTAGGAGGGTGACACTCTCAATTTCTGTTCTGCTGCTTTTCCCTGAATTGCGTGGATTCTTGCCTCCCTGTCACTTACAGTCATTGGGTTTCAACGCAATTTGCGCTCAAGGCGAAAGCACCTAAACTGAGACTTCCTTTCGCTCCCTTTTCAGTCAAGGCCTTATGTTGGTATTGATTAAATCTTTTTGTCTCCTGCCAGCATTTTCTACAGCTTGTTGTGAGCTGAGAGAAGACAGCGATAGAGAATAAAGAGGGAAAATGGTGACTAAATCCAGAATATGGAAAATTTAAGCTCCGGGTTATTCTGCCATCCATCCAGTCAGAGAAACACATTGACTTCCCTCCCAAGGCCAGATGACTGGAATAGAGTTATTATATGGCACAATATGGTGTCTGCTTCCCTTGCAATCTTTTTCCACTACGCCCAGCTTGCTACTTCTACTGCTGCTCCCTCCCTCCCTGCGGTGGCGTTTGGTTTGAAGGGGTCCTGGGAGGCATGGCCAGTCTG
>NW_005187437.1:3564870-3567125 GCF_000239375.1 Pundamilia nyererei | reverse complement strand
GGTGAAAGTCATTGGATTTAATACGGTTGGGTTAAGGAGCAAAAACAAAATTCAGGGGAGAGGAATGTGTTGCTCCCATATGAATGGCAATAGTGAGATTCATCTGATCAGATCAAATTACACCATCAGAGGCAGTTACGAATTTATTACCATATGCTTTTAAATGACTCAGCTCAGAAAGAAAATGGTGACACTGAAAAATTGGAAATCTGGAAAGCGTCTGCACAACTTGCAAAATCAGTCAGCATAAATAAGGAGAAGAGAAGACAAGGAGAAAAATAGTCATGTTAGCATTATGAGGGAAAGATTCTGTCTGTACATGGGTTAGGGTTATGTGAGTGCTGAAAAACATGCCTAGTACTGCACCGCAGCAACCAAGTCTTCGATGACAGACTATGAATACTCGCTGTATGTTCTGCTCTTGAAATTTTTCCTGAGGCAATGGTTAGAGTTTTTTTTCTGCCGACCATCTCAGTGCAAACCACACACAGGGTGGACAATATTTAATCCGGTCTGCAGCAGGCAGTGAGTAGAAACGCCTTCAAGTGAAAGGCAATATTAGAATAGGAATACACAGAAGCACAGCATAGCTGGCATTTATGAAGACGGAGCTTCAGAATTAACCTAAAAAAGGAAAAAGAGGTAAAGGATACCAAGATTGCCCTCACAGAAGGAGGGCAATCTTGGTACATGGAAAAATGTACGCTTTTTCCATATAATCACCATGAAATGATAGTGTGAAATGATAGTGTTGGCAAAGTTGTTCATTTGAGTAACAATCGAGGCAAGGTGAACTATTTTAGTTGTTTACAGAGAACATGTACACCCAATAAACACTCACTAAAACAAAATGCAATAAATCATGGTTTAAAGCATTTTTTATCATATTTGTTTTAATAGCTCTTAAAAGGAGATCAATAGGATGCATAGCTTTCAGTGCTACACCATGCTGAAATAATTTATCCACAAGCTAAGTTGCCATGATCTAACTATATGAAGTGACTTAGTGGGAATTTCCTCACACCACTTTTTTGTGGGCGGCTTCATGACAAGACTGTGGCTTTGAAGCTTTGCTGTTTATTAATTAGAGAAGCAGAAACTCCCCTGTTTGTGCGTGCCCCTGGCTTGTCTGCAGTGGTGATCTAAGGGCTTTGTGCATGATGATGGTGAAGTACGGGTGGGGGCGGGTGGAGGGATCACAAGTTCTACAAAGTGCTCCGAGGAAAAAGATTCACGAGTAAATTAACTGTAGCTGTTGCCATATGAGTTGGCCTGTGTCAGCTGAGCTACAGTAATCGAGGCCAAGAAGCATTTTGAAGTCGTCCTGTTAGAGCATCTTGAATGCAAGCACGAATGGGAAAATGTTTGCTGATCGGAAAAATGAACGCATTAACTTAAAAAAAAAGTGAGAGAGCTGTTTTTATCTAGAGGACATACAGTAGGTAAATACCAACGAGACTCTAGCTGTGTCAGTTTGATTTAATTGAGCTATTTGAAGCTTATTCATTAGCAGAAGAGATCTTATTCCACGAGACTCGACTTTAATTAGTCAATTAAATTAAAGGCATTCATGATACACGTTTGGCAGCTGCAAATGACACTCTTTCTAATGACGGTTGATAACAGCGGAGAGATTAGTTGACTATTTTCATGTGTGAATTGGAATAGATGAAATTCCGCTCTGCATTAGTGGCAAATATTTGTAAATACAAAATCATATGAATAAGCAGTGGCTTTATTATATTTAGCAACAGCTACATCAGTTTTGACTTTCTCATCATTTTCATATGAAGCTCATCCAGTTTCTGCATTTAAGAAGATCAACATATGAACTTTGGGTTGGGGGCAAGCGCTACCTTTAAAGCTTTGGTGTGCTTAGAAGGTCAGAGGAAAATAACAGCACGTTGTGCTTAAGATGCTGACAGGAGTCATTACTCGCCAGCAGTATTTCTGAATGATAACCTGCTGAGAACCACATCCTAAAATGTACCAGCATACAATAAATCTGGGTAGTCAAGCCAAAGAAGAAATTCCTGCTTCTGCTGTCAGAGTCGGAAAAAGATGGGAAAGCTGGAGAAAAAAAACAAAAAGGGAAAGTGAAAACCTGGCCTGGCATAATAAGAGCCAAGCAACATGACGATGCTTCCCAAAGGCACACACTGTTGTTGGTTCAGTGTCCAGTGATTTGTATTAAAATTAGGAGCTAAAATTAACTCTGCCCATTTTCATCTATATTTTACATGGATTTAAAAAAA
>NW_005187437.1:3562720-3564156 GCF_000239375.1 Pundamilia nyererei | reverse complement strand
TGTAACTTCATGCAAACTTGAACACAGCATGCTTTATTCACCTGGAAGGCAAAGCACGGGATATTTTGAATAGGCATTAGTGGGATTAAGATCTAATCGGACACAAAGTTTCCTGACAAAACAGAGGCAAGTGGTAGGAAGATGCCTTGGATTAGTGGGGAAGGATTTCATGGACAATAAAAATGCTTCACCTCCTACTGTTCAGTCAAGTTTGAGTGCTCAATATTATGGATCTGCAGAGTAGAGTTGTTGCTATGCTTGAGTCTACTGTGTGTGTGTGTGTTTGTGGACAGAAAAGGCAATCAGGGTGGTGGGTTATGTCTCCATGAGGCAGCATTCGTGTGCTCACACTAGTTAGAAAGCTGATTTTGTGCTGTTTTGGAGTCAAACGCTGACCCCTGAGGTCATCATGATCCAGGACACACATCCCAGAAGTGGGTAATGAATCTAGAGAGCGGCGATGTAATGACAAAGAGGACCAGGCTGAGGCTTCTGTGCGTGACTTTAGCTGAACTCAGTCTGTGTACTCCACTGAGACACTTTGTTTTTTTCAAATCTAAATTCATAATGAATATGTTGCCTGACTGGTAATGAAATGTCGCATTTTAAAAATTAATTAATATCTGAAACTTTGTATCAGACCTGACGGCCATTTTACAAAGTGCCTGAAGTCTCTGATCAAAGAATTTGGGCAGTAATGGTGCATTTATTCAACTGCTTCAGTATGCAGCTTTTCAGTTTGGCTCTGCTCAGCCTGTTCCAGCTGTCACAGGGCTTTAATGATAATTATCAAAATGCACAGTTAGATGATGTCATATAGTGGAGTCGGACGATTACAGTTCTTGTCTTCACTGCCGTTACAGTCACATATTTTGCCATTTAATTCTAATGAAATAGCCGCAAGTAATGTTGGCCAATGTAAAGTAAATTGAAAAAACACCATTAAATGAACCAACTACACAAACAGCTGCTAAAGTTATACGGCCATTTAAAAATATATGCTCAAAACAATCACATTAAAAGTCATTTCACAAATTTTCTGAATGTTGTTCTAACATAATAAGATTTCCATACGAGTGGACATGACACCACTGACCGGCCACAATCACATTATTCAAAACACTATTATATTCTAATAAAATTGCATGTTTCTCCAAGTTTGGACTCATTGGACCCATCGTAGATAACGGCAGTGCAAAGGTCTATTTCTATTTAGGCATTTCTTTTAACACCACATAATCCTACACATCCATTTGCTTCCGCTTATCCTTTTCAAGGACGCTGGAGCCTATCCCAGCTGTCATAGGGCGAAAGGCAGGGTACACAATGGACAAGTAGCCAGTCTAACACCCAGAGACAGACAATCATTCACACCCACGGGCGATTTAGATTGATCAGTTAACCTATCCCCACGTACTGCATGTCTTTGGACTGTC
>NW_005187437.1:3543630-3560496 GCF_000239375.1 Pundamilia nyererei | reverse complement strand
TGGACAAATTTCACAGAGCTCAATTCCACCAGTTTGATGAGGTACATCAAAGTTAAAAACATTTCCTGGACTCAGTAGGTAGGATTATTATTATCATTAAATATTGTTATGGAGCTGTGTACAGACTGGGATCATTATCAAACAGAGAAGTGTGGATCAGATCGGATAAGTGAAATACAACAGCAAGTCTTTACTTTAGACTCACCAAATAAGAAAATAATCCAGTTAAATCTCTAAAGGTTTGTTGCAAAATAATGTTTCTTAAATTTTAAATATCAAACTTTCTGTAGGATTTAGGGCATCCCTCTTTTGTGGAAGTCTTGGAATTTTTAATTTCATACATGTGCGTCAAAGACAGTGGAGCTCTTCTGTTGCAGTTTCCTAGTGGGCACTGTCCAGCTGTTTTGCTTGCACAACATTCAGACCAGTAAGGTATGCACATTTTCACTGCTCCTCAGGTGCGGTTAAAGTTTCATTAGGTTTTTTTTTGATTAGGCTCCCAGAAAGGAGATTAATTTAAACAAATAATTATAAATGGAGCAATTCCAACAGGGCAAACACAGTCAGTGTTATGAGACTAATTACAAAAATTTCACGGCAGACTTTACGGGATTTATAACAACAGTTACTGATGTGCAAGTCTATGTTCAGACATCATTTTGCATTTTGCAAGTGACAAGATTTTTGTTTTTTGTTTTACTTTATTTGCTTTTTTTTTTTTAGGACAGTAAGGCTTATTGATACTGACAAGCTGCTTCTAAGAAAGGCACTTGAGTATGCATGACACATATATATTTCATTAGATGTTATGAATATGTATGAATAAAAGCTCTGCAGGGTACTTTGCACAAACACACACATTCATCAAAATCACTCTGAATGAGGTAAGATGGTGTTTAAAGAACTTTGTCTCCCAAGGACTTATTATTCAGGATCACACATTAGCTGTGGGTGATGAACCCATATAAAAGTAGTAGGTTTCTGTCATGTGTATGTGTGTTTAAAGCTGGAGGTGGATACACTATTTATAGCTGTAAGAATTCAGCTTGCAAAGTAAGATTTACCCCCTCTCGCTCCCTTGAATCCCATTTTTGCATTGAGGTGACTCTTTTTTTGATACCTATGCACATTCCATGCTTCATTCTTCAAAAAAAGGATTGACATAAAAGCAGAGACTATTTATCTGTATGGGCATGTGTAAGAGTAGCAAGAGAGTTTGTGTGTACCGTGGGTGCAAGAGAAAAAATATCAGTAGGAACACATAATACTGTAAATAAAGCCAAGCATAAATTAGGGCCTGTGTCCATAGGCAGTGTTTTTTGTGCTCTCAGCATCTACTTTTCATACACATCCTATGAACCTGTGAAGTTTAACACTGACAGCACTCAAAGTCCTCTGCACACAAATGTCCTGAATAGATACCCGAGGGCATTTTCTTTTTTCCTATGGTGTGCTCTCATTTGGCAATAGCTGCACTCAGCGTTGTAAACATCAGAAACTCTGCTGCAAGTGAACTTTTTGCTTATTAGTAGAGTTGATCTGAGATGCTTTTGCATGAAATTTGCTGATCTTGCATGGTTGCATTTGGCCATACTTTTCAGTATTTGCTACATTCAGACATAACAACCGGACAAAGGAACGACATAAAGAAATCTGAAAATAAAAGAACGTGTGTATGCAGAAGTTCTTTGCACATTTTATGCACTACACTCATTCTTATGTCCCTACTATCCCCACTTCCCTTTACTCTTTGTTAATTCATTTTAATGGACAGAACCTCACAAATATCAAACAAAAACCAAGAAAAACATATATAAAAGTTATGCATTTATGATTTTTACACCATTGAGTGAAATATCCCCAAGCAAAGCATGACTTAGTGGAGAAACCATTGTTGGCAAGCACAGTGGTTCTCATCCAAGATTTTTTGGTATGTGGGCCATGCATTGCATCCTCTGTGCGGGGAAGTTGTTGTATAGCATTAGCAGAAAAGCAGCCCCAAAGCATAATCTTTCCACCTCCACCCTTGACTGCACCGATGGTCAGTGTTGGGGAGTAACGGAATACATGTGCCGCCGTTACAAAATATAAGTAACTGTATTCCGTTACAGTTACCGTTTAAAAAGGTGGTATTCAGAATACAGTTACTTTGTTGAAATGAATGGATTACACGGCGGTATTGTCCTGTTTCATAAGGCTATGCCCTCTTTATTTTTGGTTTCCAGGCTGGTGGAAACCTGGAGCAGCCTTTCAACGCCTCTCTCTGTCTCTCGCTAGCAAAGTTGACCCAGACAACAAAGTGAAGCTAGTTTTCGGCTACGAGCCCGACACAGAACCCGACGTGTTAGCCAGAGGTCCCTTTACGGTTTTATACCTTTACGGTTCGGAGCCGCGGACCTGTTTTATATACACGCGGAATAGTTTTCTATATGAGATCGCTGCAAAAAGTGCAGCCTTTCCTAATGTCCCCCTACTGTTACTCATTTATATTAAGATTTAAAAATCTAGTTGGTATTGCTATGGTGAATAACCTTCAGTAATAGTAATAAATCACACAGCAATGGTACATTCATGTAGTTGTAAAAAAGCATGTAATATATTAAGTAATCCAAAGTATTCAGAATACATTACTCTCATTGTGTAACGTAACGGAATACGTTACAAAATACATTTTGGGCCATGTATTTTCTAATCTGTAGTGGAATACATTTTAAAAGTAACCTTCCCAACACTGCTGATGGTGTTCTTTAGGTCATACTCACCATTTTTCTTCCCATAAACAAACTCCTCCTGTATAGTTTTCTACCACCTTTCTCATGATCATCCTCACCCCACGAGGTAAGATCTTGCAGAAAGTTCCAGTCCAGGGGTGATTGATGGTCTATTTATTGTTCTTCCATTTCCAAATAATTGCACCAACAGTTCTCACCAAGGTTCTTGCTGATGGTCTTGTAGCCCATTTCAGCCTTGTGCAGGTCTACAATCTTGTTCCTGATTTTCTGTGACAGCGCTTTGGTGGTGGAAAGGTTGGAATGGAAGAAACTGATTCTGTGGAAAGTTGAGTATTATACACATAATGATTTTAAATCCATTGTGTCTGCAATTGATTGATAGATTGTAATCTGTGTGCCACATGGCCACATAGCCGATTTATGGGAGCCAGAATTCTGGCTGGGTTACAGGGGATCAAATACTTATTTCACTCAGTGACGTGCAAATCAATTTATAACTTTTAAATATAAATATTGATTTTTCTGGATTTTGGGTTGATATTCTGTCTCTCTTCATTAAAACAACTGTAGTAAAAATTTCTTTGTAGTTGAGCAAACTTACAAATTCACCAGGGGATCAAACAATTATCACCCCAAAGGTCCCTTCTGTCCACTTTGACACTATATGAGCTGGTCATTAAAAACAAGAATGGTGTTTCTTTTGTTTTTGTTTTATGAAACCTCAGACTCGAAACCCACTTGAAGGAGATTTGAGATTACAAAGAGATGATGATTAACTTGACCTTGTTGACTAAGCTCGCTCAGTGACTCTGATTTCTCTCCAAGTTTCTGTGAACTGACAGAGTTCCCATAACTGAGTTCTGCTTATTTATGAAGTGAAATATTGGAAGGAACAAAGAAAATCCTCAAGTGGTTTTTGTGTAACATAAATAAGATAAACTGGCAAAGATCAAATATGTGTGAGATGCTGGCAGCGAGTGTGCCTGAAAGAAGAAAGGACAAATACGCATAGGCAGATTGGGGGGAAATTCTGTTTAGTTTTGAAGGTGTATCCCCCAAAATGTAAAGTTCCTTTAAAAAGCCCCTTCCCCTACATAATCTCCATTTCTGTCCCCAGCAGTGTCGATGTGTTTTGAGAAAATGCACTCTCTGGAAAGCATCACATCTGCATATGAGAGCGTTTGGGGAGGAAGCGGATGAGGGGTTCTGGGAGCGTGAAGATCTGTAATTTAATCTGAAGCTCGGGAGAGGACTTTTGGGTTCACTCTGTGGGACAGGCCAAGGCTGACTACGAATTCTGATCTAATGCTAGGCAGGTGCAGAAAACAAAAGGCGCATTTTATTTCGCACAATCCAAGAGTATGATAGTTAAGATTTATAGAGAATGCATAAAGAATGACAAGGCTGGATGTCTTTGTCTAGTTTTACGCAAGAGATTCACCAGGTTTCTGAAACTTTGTTGCAGGTTCCTAAGCTCATTTAGCTGTTTCCTACAGTACAGCACAGATAAAATCAAAAAATGATTCACACACTTTACTTAAATGCCAAATTTTTCATTTTTATCAACAATAATTAACCATAAACATTCAGGCACATCTTAGCTGCCCTATAGTGGATTGTCAGAGACTCAAGCTTGTGTTATGGTTCAACTGTTTAGCAGCATTTGTGCTGTTTTGAGAATAAAGGAGAAAGAAAACAAGGCATAGCATAAATTTAATGAAGCAACACAGACTGAAAACAACAGCTTAAACAGTAATAAAATGAAATATATATTAAAACTGGCATATTTGGGCAATTTCAACATTGCTGCCTTTCCATAATCCCAGGTTAATAAAATAGTGACAGAGATGGTGGTTTATTAATCTTATTACAAAAAAATTAAAGTTTGTATGTGTGCGATTGGGGTTTCCAGTTTTCTCTAGTGCTGCTTGTCCAAAATACACGAGTAACCAAACTCATTCATCAAAGTAAGTCAAAAATATAAATAAAACTAAATTTTTTAAAAAAACCTAAAAAGCATATCCAACACTCTTTGTCAGTGCCAGTTTGAGATTTAGATCATGAGAATGAAGCAATCGTTTTGGCATGCTCGCATGCTTTTACACACCTAGGGTAAGCATTTGGCACCTGGTTATTATGGTCAGCAGTCAAGCGAGCAGCGGTCACACGAGGTGAGGCCTCGTAACAGAGAGCGACTTTTAGCCAAAATGTAAGAAGTACTCATCCGAACAAACTGTGCTCACTTGGCTCCTGAGCAATACACCTGCAGAGTTTAAATGGATCAGGTGAGCAGTTTCTGAGAACAAAGAGATGGAAGGACAGAGATTTCTTTCATTGTTAACCATCCATCTATTCTCTTCCGCTTATCCAATTCAGGATCACGGGGGGCTGGAGCCTATCCCAGCTGTCTTAGGGCGAGAGACAGGATACAACCTAGACAGGTCACCAGTGTGTCGCAGGGCTACCACACAGAGACAGACAACCATGCACACTCACCTTCACACCTATGAGCAGTTTAGAATCATCGCTTAATCTAACCTCACTAATTGCATGTCTTTGTACTGTGGAAGAACCCAGAGATAACCCACTCAGAATATGCAAACTCCACACAGAAAGACAGTCATTCATAAATTAATAAACCTTAACGATTATGAAATAAATCTTTCTCGCCTTTGTCAATGCCATGTTCAGAGTGATTCACTAAAAATGTATTGTGCTGTACCCCCTATTAGCCACTGCTGGGCCTGAATTCTTCTTTACTTTATGTGTAAAACAACACTAAATGCCAATATTGGTTATTACAAGAGGGAAGAACATAATGTCTCCTCAAACTAGAGAGGTGAGACTTTTGGACCTTGATCTTATTATTCTCCAGACAATTCCACCATACGCCTTCAAGATGACTTTGTGAAGGCTCCACCCAAATAGTATATCTGCATTTACGGTCACATAGGAAACAAGCATTTGGTTATTCATCCACTGGCTACTTGCCATATGTTGTAAACATGAGGCCCTCATATTTTCCTCTAGGAGTAATACATTGTGTGTAATCAACAGAAAGGCTTAAAATTGCTTCTTTAAACCTCAACCTCCACTAAGGAACAGCACAGACAGCAATATAGTTTGAACTATACACCAAAGATTAACGCTGTGCTCCTAAATAATGCTATTTATGCAGTAACATAAATCTGTTGTCACGTCTGTCACAGGTTCAAAACAAAACCACTTAAGTAAAGCACCAAAGGCCCCCTGAAAATATTATAATGTTAGCAAATGATTCAGGATTGAATAGATGCCCGCAATCCACCTGGGTGCATTGGTGGATAACATCCTCACATAATCGTAACCCAAGGCTGTCAGATCTTCATATTTTTAAGGAAGAGTGGCTATGCAGATCACATAGTGATGTCTTCTGGCTGTGTGTGCATGGCAATTAAACCTGGTTCCACTTCAATGTACATGCGCGAAACACGTTTTCCTTAACAAGAAGACCAAAGGAAAGAGAAAAAGTGAGATAAATGCAGTCAGTTTTGCAGTGCATTCAGACCAGAGCAACCAACTTAGAAGCGCTTGCATACCAGTGCACTTTCACGTCTGTAAAAATAAAATTACTACTCCTATTACACCCATAATGAGTGTTTGCATGTTTGCAAGTATGCATTTTGAGATCACTTGGTTGCGTTTCAGGTTCTTTTATTACTAACGTTTAAATTGTTGTAAGTATTTTATGCTTAAATGGACAAAAGGAGCATATTTTTTTCGCGTGATGTTGTTGCCTCAACTTGGGAAAGGTATTGTGGTTGTACAACAATCCTCCAGAGACTCACCTTGTCTGGGTAAACGTCCTTTAAATCAAGATATCTTGAGTCCTACCTGTGAAATGATTCACGAATATGGCATGTTTTCAAGGCTTTCATATAATGTCAATGGATGCTACTTGTTCAAAGGCTTGAACCTTAATCATTGCCTTTTGTAGCTACATTTTAAATCATTTTTAAAGACTTTATTATCATAATACCTGCATTCTTTGACCCGAGAGATGTTATTCTCAGACAATCGATACATTGATTTCGCTCAGAGGCTGAGATGAAAGAATTTATCAAGGTTTCAACAGTACAGACCTTTTGTGTAACAGTAAATGAACATCGCTGTGTCCCTCGCACATCTGCGAGCTTCAAATAAATTTCATCTTGCACACAGATTTATTTTAGCCATAGTGACTGACCTTTGACTTTTTTCAAACTGAAGTTTATTAAGGGTTTGACTTAATATAAAAACATAAAAACTCACAGACAATTCAGATTCCAAAGAAACAAAAAAACCTGAGAGCAGTTCTTGTGAACATCCATTTTGCAGAGAGAACGTCTGTTCATCGCTACAGTTCCAAAAGCTGTGAAACAGTAAAGTGACTATTTGAAGGAGACTGTATATTTTTCATAGACATGGTGTTCAGCCTGCTTGACTTTCATTGGCATTGCTTTGAATGCTACTGCTGCTGCTGCGGTTTTAAAGCTGAAAAAAGATTTTCTCTTAGCAGGGATTGATGGAGGGAAATGTGTAACTTTGTTGTTTTGAGGCAAAATGATTTTTATTATTCCAATCAAAACAAAAAGCTAAAGGGAATCTAGTCAGCTGTATAACAGATTACAAGTCAGTTTAAAGACTTGTCTTTATAAACCAGTGTTTTTGAGAATTCATTATTTCCTCCCAGTGCGGTTGTCTAGCCCTGTCAGCACTACAGTCATGCATAAAGCCACTTAGGTACAAGACCACAGAGACAGAGATATAAAGTCACTGTGTTGCAATGGTCTAGTGTGAATGCCCTTACTGAAAAAAGCCATAAATCAAAAACTGAACTGGAGTTTTGTCTCTGACCTAAAACTGCATGTGCTTAAAAGCAGAGAAACAAAACATACACAAAAAGAAAGGGATGTGTGTTATGAAAGAGATTTGTACAGAGGCTGTTAAATAAACACCAAAAGCACTATCGCAGCAAATCAAGCCAGTAGCCTGAGGACACGGGGATAAAACAAGAAATTGAAGGAAGGAAACCTATAAAATGTACTGTAATCAGGTCTCTCAGTCAATGTTATAGCTGGCTGGTCAGAGCAGAGCGGCTATAAGGAGTCACAGAGGTTTGGCCTGTTTGGCTCTGTGTGCATATGTAATGAGCTGAACAAATTTCTGGAGATTGCACAAACCAAAACTAACGGGGAAATTAGAGATCCTCTCTTGTTCATATTTAATATATTGTGAGGTTCCCAAATTTTAGTCAGCCTTATATATATATATCTAATACCGTATAAACATCCATGACTGCTAGGGGGGTTGGGATTGTTATCACTATGTTTGATGTATCACCCTAGGCGTGTGGGGTGGGGGCTTTGTTGCTGCTGTAAGAAAACCATAAATTCTTTGAGCACCCAGCACCCACAGAACCTGCTCCAGGGTGGAAACGTCCCCCCCAGCACAAACACATGTGTTCAACTTAAGCCATTTCTCTTCCTTTTTCTATATTAAAGAGAATCATTTTGGGTTTTATAGACTCACATCACACCGTAAATATAAGACATTTTTTAGAGTGTAAAACCAGACTTTTACTTGATCTTCTTCTTATTCTTCACGGTGGCTCATCTGTCTCCATTTGGATTTAATCTGTTCCTGTATGAAATTATTCTGAGTCCCATTTTGATGTGGCAAAAATCTTATGGCCAGATTGACCTTGCAGATGCAGTGCTTCACATTTATCCAAACTTGAGATGAGGACTTCCACCGTGTCTGGGTGACATTTGGTAATGCACTTTATTTTTATTCCATATTTTTTCCCCAACGTAACTGCTTTATTTTGTGCTGAGCTAAAAAGTGCGGGTGTCTATCAGTGTTTAGTGCTTCTTTGATCACAAAAGGTTTTCTCTGTTTTGTCTTGGCGCTACTGTGCAGACCAGACATTTCTAGACTTCTGTTTGGTTTCCACTCATTGTTTTAAATCCAAACATCAGTATTGGGGATTAATATTACAACTCATGACTTTAGCATCTAAGCTCATGCACAGCATTGTTAGTGAGTAATTAGGCAATTCCCTTTAATCACTGAAGAATATATTCACTCTTTTTACAATATTACTATATTTTGATAGATAGAGTACACTAAGAACAGTATATACGCAATTGTGCAAATCTTTCAAGATATAAAACCCTATTTGTTGCAATCAGAGACTTTTCAAATGAGCATAAAATATCTTCCTGGAGGACCTTTTTCCTGCTCGTTCATTTGTGGCTAATGGCTCTCAGTAACTTAGGGCCATCTCTTGTCTCTTCCTGCTGCAGCCATAAATAATGAGCATCCAGTTTTGGTCAGGATTTATTTTTTTTTACTGGTAAAGAGTAAGGAGTTAAGGATATGAAGAGAAAGATGCAATATATCAAGTTTAGCCTCCATAAGCCTCCTTTGATTAGGGTCCAAGCATAACATAGCTTGCAGATGATGCTGACTTTACATGTGGGGGTTCTGTCTGACTAAGTCAATTAATAGATTTGTGCATGTCTAATGATACTAGCAGACCAGTGTGTCGGGGGTTGTGGTTATGTGGTTGGTGCAATCAAAAACTAAACCAAGAACAACATCCTTGTTCTTCTTCGAGCCAAAACGTGTTGAGAAACTTCTAGCTAAGTCAGAAAGTGTGGTTTTGATCCAAGACAACAATGAATAATAGACCAGTAGAGGATGATGTGACAAATATCTACACGCTCTTGCAAGAACCTCCTGCTTTATTTGAGAAGCATTCTTTGTCTTTTTCTATTCTTCACCTGTTCCTTCAATGTTTTTGAAACATTTAAAGATCTTTAACATTTAAAGATTATCTGTTTCTGAGCTAATTATCATTTTGCTGAACATTCGCCAGTGGCCTATATTATGTAGTCACCCATAAAAGAAGAGAAATTGAACCCTCATGAGAACATGGCCAGTGTTATGGGAGGTTATGTTAGTGTTGCATGTACTCCCTGAGTTGTATATGTGTGTGGGTCAGCATAGAATATTAATGTGCATTAGTCAGAAGAAAGGCATGTAGCAACAGTAGCAGTGAAAGAGGAGTAGATAAGGTCAAATGCGCCTTGGGGGCAGCTTGGAACCATAAAAATTGGTATTTTAGATAAAGACAGTGATAAGATCATGATGCCTTAGATTAAGAGTAAACCAAGTGAGGATGAAAGGGTGTTTTACAGAGATTATCTGTGTCCTTCAGGAGAGAGACCTTTTTATTTTCCTATTGAGCAACCTGCTTTCTCAGTGACCTTGACTTATTCCAGTTATAGCATCCCTCTGATCAGATATGGAAGCAAAGCTACTGTAACAACCTATGGAGATCAAATACAATGGCTAAGTTAACCCAGTCAGCTAACTGGACTAAAATTAATTTGTCATTTGATGGCGTCTATCTCGTGTGAAGGGGAGTGACTCTGTCCATATGGTTGTTTAATTTCATGCAGGAAATTAAAACAAAGCTTACGCAGCCAGAGGCGGTCAGCTAATTCTTTGTGGAAAACAGGTCGTTTTTCATGTCTGCCTCTTTTATGTTGGTTTAAGATTTTCTGTGAGTGCAGTGATCTGAAACAATGTGTCTGCACTCTTTTTTTTTTTCCTTTTCTATGCATGTGTGTGCGTTCGTTGAGAGTTTGTAGACAACATCTGGGCCAGGCTGCATTCTGCAACCACACGATGACAGCACTTGATGAAGTCACAGTAAACAGTGAACCAGTCATCATTATCACTTGTGTGCTTTTAGATTTATTTCACTGTCAGAAAATCCCCTGCCGTTGTTCAGTAAATATTATTGTGACATGTCTCAGCGTGGACATTCGGCTACAGCCTGCCAGTGTGGCCTCAAGTCCAGAACGTCTGCACACTAAGTGACAGTTTCAGGCAGCTTAAGACGATCAAGTTCTGCTGGACTAAAATGTTTGAGGTTTGTGGAACTTCTAGCTTGATGTTGTTTGAACTGCAGTCTTATTTTGTTTTAGTTTGTTAGTATTTTTTTAGTATTTCCTGGCAAAGCAGGTCTACATTTAACATATTTAAAACACTGAAATGTGTGACACATGATAATAGTGAGTTCAAAGCTCAACTTGCCGTTCCTTTAGAAAACAATGAGATCTAAAAAAGAAACATGTTTTTGGTGTTATTATTTAAGATTTTAACATTCAAAACTGTGCAAATGATCAGAATAAATAAATAAATACTTCAGAAAATGCCCTCATAATTTTGTGCCAGTACACTATCTCTTTTCTATGGAAATTTATGGGTATTTCTTTAAATGGTAAAATTCAATGTGTGGTTAAGAAAATACACACACACACAAAATTAATAGGGAAAATTCCTTTATTTTAAAACGGTAAATTGTAGCTTGCTGTGATATTTTTTTGTTGTTTTGAGTAAATAATGAATATTTTCAATGACATAGACATAGACAAGATAAACCAAACAACATATCTAGTGTCAAGACAAGCAGAGAAAAATGCACAGAACACAAAGATGCAAATTTATGATGTGAAACAATATTTAAAATTCATCGCAGTAGGCCTGTGTAAAAGTCCCACTTCTCACTGATACAGAAAGTAGGTTTTGGAGGACTTTTAATAATTAATCATTTACATAAAATGATCTTCATTCGTAGGTGAAAATGGATTCAAAGCGTCGCTAAAACCATCATGGCTTTGTAATGATATGTGTGTGCACTAAGTGTCTATTTTTTATGTGGGTCATTAGGCTCATGCAAGTGGATGAGTTGGGTAATTTTGCAGGTTTTATTCTGACTCTGACCATTGAAACTTCTGGTTAAACTTGCATTCTTAGTAGTCTATGCTGCCTGGCCATTTTCCAGTTTTTACTGAAAGACCAATGTCAGCTTTATGTCCTGGTCTAATCGCTACACACTCAAGCACATAAACGCGTGCACGTGCACACACATGCATAGATAGGACTACTTTTCTTCTTTGCCCTCTTCTTTTACAGTGTGCGTAACACATCTGCAAACTCTTTTTATCACCACCACCACCAGTCACTTTAGCTTTAGTCTCCATCCTTCTCATTAGCCAGTACTGGGAAATAAGGCTTCAGTAAAAATATAGAGCATCATTAAACACTGTAAACCGTACACTCGGAATGGCAAAAGAGCCCCGTTAAAGGGCTGGAAGAGTGCCAAGGAACCTATTTAATTCCTCCAGCTGCAGGTGTTAGCTCATGCAACAAATCACCCATGCTACAGGTCTAATTTGTAAAAGACAACTATGTAAAACATATATGGATTGTAAAATGTTTGCTGAACAAAAGCAGATGCTTTGTGCGGCAATATATGAGACTCGGTTGAAATAATACCTGACAGATTAGCAATTCTATTCTCTTTATGTTATCAAGCTGTGACACAAGGAGAATGTAAAATAGAGATAAAAAACACAGAGTTAAAGTAAATGAACAAATGAACGGAATACTAATTTAATGGAAACTTAAGTATAAAAGCCAACAAACAAGCAGAGATCAGTTGAAATACAGTATTACTGATTAAAGTTAAATATTTGGACAGTGAGTTAATGTTAGTCCATTCCAACTCTGAGCCATGAATGTTAAACAGATTTGACACGAAAAACATGAATAAAAGAAGAGACTCTCAGCTTGTGATTATAGGGTTTTATGACTCTCCTGTTCTCTTTGCTTTCTAAAAGCAGAATTCTGTTCAAACTATTCAAATTTTCTGGACGTGTCTCTGCAGTAAAGATGGCAATAACCTACATTTAAACCTGAAAAAACAAAATCATTTGACACTTTATAAAAAAAATCCTGCATTTTATCCATCCTAGTGTTGACAAACACGGTGTGGAGAAAGTTGTATTTCCAGTCGACATAAATAAATTGCCTTTTTGTATGCACTTTTAACTGATGTGATTGGACCATAGACAGATATGCGCACTCGGGAAACTCAGGCAGAGTATTTGGCTTGGAAGGCTGAGGTGCTATGAGACTGCCGGAGCGCTCAGCTAACAAGCTCACCTCACCCATCCTACCATAAATTCTCACCCTCTTCAGTCCCTTTAAATGCAGTAAATTCTTATCCATTTTCCACATTTCGGTGGGGATGATATTCTTGGTACAGAGGTGCCGTTTAATTGGAAAGGTGCGCAAACGTTACACCTAAGTGCAGCATGCGACACCAACTAACAGGTCAAAGGAATGAAAATAGGGCCGTAGGCAGCAGCTATTATGCTAAAGTCTGCTCCTGAGAACGCTGTGCTCATGTCTGCCATTTGTTCATTTCACTTTTTTTATTTTCATTTAAGTGAGGCCACAGTAAAACTTGAGTTGCCTCTTACCCTTCAGAACTCTTTATTTCAGGCATATTACCTAAATCACTGGAGGTATGCTGCAAAAACAGGACACCCCATAAAAGCCTGAAAAAGGCCTCTTGTTTTAACATACTCGGGGGGTGTCTGAATCAGACTCTTTGTGAAAAGAGCACTTGTGCTGGACTGAAGGACAATGAAATGTGAAAGGCAAAGTTCAGCAGCATTTTATTGTGATTGTGCTTTAACTTACTTCGACCGTTTTGGTCGGTATATTCAGGGGTACATAAACAGTGAACTGTGTTCTGAGACAAAACATAAGCAAGCTGCAGTTGCCTGTTATTTCAGAGTATGACGCAGTGTTTTCAATGTTATTTGGCTGCTGTTCTGAGGTTAAAACTGGGATGAGGGTCTATAAGAGCATGTGAAAGCTTTAGATTAGCCTTCAGTTTTGCTGATTGACATTTACAAACCTGTGCCCTTTTTTATCTGGTTAAGGCTTATTAGAGGAAGCAGGGAGGACGACGACAAGACAAAAAAAAACATAAAAGTACATTAGTACAGTAAATATGACATCATGCAGGTTAAGGGTATTTCATTGGTATGTCAATCATATTAAGTGCTTTAGAGATTTAGCAGATTACTTCATGACAGCATACTGGAATTTGAAACATATGCATGCTGTTTGTATGAGACTGCCTTCCCGTGTTGTGTTTAGAGCTGAAATGTGAAATTGCTACAGCTAACAAAACATCATTCCAAGGTGAACAAAAAATGATTTATCATCCTTGTATTCCTATTCCTAGAACTTTTGTTTGTTTGCTTATTTTCTGATACACTGTCCCTAAAAATCATTTTGTCTATGAAGTTAAGAAATATTTAATAAGATAAACATGTTCTCGATCCATAGAAAAATGCAATAAGCACAGCACATTGTAACAACAAATCCATTTCCTACTAAAATAAATTAAAGGATTCTTACCTGAACAATAAATGGCAATGAAAATGGATTTTAACAAGTTTTGCTTGTCATATTTTGAAGTTCTCCCACTCTTATTGAGATGAATTAATCTGGTACACTAGAGTAAAAATAGGACGCCAACCTCCTTGGGACAAGGAAAAATCAATGGTTGTCCAGTGATTACAGTGATTTTTGTTTTTTACATTCTGCAACCAATTGCGAGTATTCACAGCAACTAACTGGTCACCCTGACCTTGAGGGCACAGCAGCCTCAATATCTCAGCAACCGCTTTCAATTGCAAGGCAGGTGCATCAGTCGACTGGTGGGAGGCAACTGACAACATGTTCGAGTGCAAATTATCAATGTCATGTTTCTTGGGAATGGGAGACTGGTTGCCAGTTGCTTGTATTCTTATTACTTTTCCAATATAAAAGCAAGTCTGCTGAGTGCAGCATAATTTGGCTGTTAAATTGCTGTCCTGCAGAAACAAAATCATTATATGTGAAGGCATTTCTGTTTCAGATGAGGATGTGGCTGGACTCTGTAGGTAATGTGAAATTCTATTTAATGTGAGTTTCTGTGTAACAGATTTGTTATTTTTGCCAATTTATCACAGTTAATTGCCATTTTATTGCTAACAGATTGCATGTAATTATCAGTCCGACCTCATTCAATCTCAAATTAATAGCAGACTGACAGCAGTTTACTCTTTCTTATTGTCATTCTATCACCATCTTGAGATACCAAAGTTGCTGCGAGTGGTCATAGACCTGGTCCCTTCTCTGAAGCAACCATTTCAAGGGCAACAAAAACTGCAAGTGTTGTAATAATTTGCATCGTGCTGCAATCTCCAACCACTGCTTTCTGATTCTAGCATGAGAAACTTAATTTGAATCAAGTTTTGTATCTACTCTGAATTACATTGAAACTATTTAAGTAAGAGCATCTATTAAAATCAAGGAAAGGGTCATGAATAACCCATATGAACATGGAAAGCCATCAATTGTCAGCTCAGTAAAATAAAAACATAAATAAAACAGTAGAAAAGAGTGACAAAATGTTAGATAATATTATTGTGAACATGTGGTGCTGGCTGACTAAGAAAGTCTAAAAGCGATGGACTAAAATCAAAGAAACTGGTAAGAAACAGCAGCAACAGGGTTCTTCAAATATAAGTAGTGGTACAGCCGGGCAGGATAGTGTGAGAATCCTTTATGAGCTCAGAGAATAACACAGCGAGGATAAAATTTAAAAACAAAAACCATCTGCACAAAGACAGTAGCCTTTGTGGATATTATTTTTAGATTACATTTGATGATAGAGGGTTTCTGTAGTAAGGGTGTAGAGTTTGGGATATTTCTTTTCACATCTTTTTTAAAGGTAGTGTAGATAACATATTTATAGATAGAATCAGAAGCTCTGATGGTTGTAGAAGAAGAGATCTGTCAATAGAAAATACTGAGTTGACAGAAGTTCATCTGTCACCATGATACTGCTCCAAAACATACCAGTCAGCTGTTGAATAATACTTTCCCCAGAGAAAAATGTCTTAGAGTAGCTCTCCCAGAGAGCCATATGGGATGCTATGGTACTTAGTTAAGGTGAGATATGGAGGAAGCTTACACCGCAGCTGTTAAAGAAACTGTTAAATTTCATGCTGTCAAGCACTTAGAGCAAATACTGCAATCTAAATAGTAAAACACTATACTGTGATCTTCAGTGAAACCACCGCAGCATGTCTAAATACTTGTACTGTAATTTTCAACTGTACTTCCCCTTTTATCATTTGAAGTCTGAAAACAGTTTTGCTTTGCTAGATAAGCTATGATCTTGCACAAATTTTTTAAGTGTTACTTAAGTGTCTGAATATTTTCTTTTAGTTTTATGTAAATTTGAGGTGTTATTTAGCGTCCTGTGTACTGTAAAAGTTGTTAGGTAGGTGACACTAAAGAAGTGGCACTGAGTGAAAACACTGGGGAAGGTAGAAGGAATACCAACCCACACTGTCATTTCACACCAGCTTGCTGCTGCTTGTGTTTAACTTGCGTTTAGCCGTCAAACAATAGCTTGCAAGATTTCCCAAAAGTCCCTTTAATCTGCCACATTTTTTGGTGAGTTTTTCATGTCCCCAGAATGTATTTTTCAAGTTTCAGCCCAATAATAAGTCTAAAGAGCAGGGAAGAAGTGAACAGATGTGAACAGCTAACACACTAACCTTGTGTTTAGCAAAGCGAGCTATATTTAGCTGAAATGAAGAACATAAAGTGGCTTTAACACAGACTTGTACACACCAATACATGTCTACTGGTTGTAAATCAGCTCTTGAAGTTTCCACTGTTATTGATGGTTGTGCCTCAGTATTACATTTTCCCCACAGCTCGTGGTTACTTGTGAGTAAAATCAAAGCTAACAATTAGCAACAGCATGTTTGTCTTAACATCCTTGCTAACAGCATGACTCCACTTCTCACTGACTCTGGAAGGAGTTAACAGGGATGGAGGAACATTATGAGGAAATTTAAGCTGAGCTTCAATTGGTTATCTATTTACTATGTAAAGTCTCACTGGTTTGCTGCAGTTTTTCACAGCTCATGCTTTACAAGCTAAAAAAGAGGAGTATCATAAAATCTCATTCACACTCCCACCACTACTTCACACAGACACTCATCTATTTGCTACCTGTGCTGCAGGTGTTGCTGTCTTTTAATCCAAATTGCAATTTTTGATTTTTTTTTTAGGTAGCTAGGTTATATATGTTAGGGCTGGGCGATATGACCCAAAATTCATATCTCGATATTTTTTAGCTGGATGGCGATATAAGATATATATCTCGATATTTTTT
>NW_005187437.1:3494060-3542343 GCF_000239375.1 Pundamilia nyererei | reverse complement strand
CCCAGTGCATCAGACAAGTTGGGAATCTCGTTTCATGTGGTAACCATAAAACATGCCCCAAGTACTTGCAACTAAGCCGCAGCCACAACCTCCCAACCCCCCTCAAAACATTCTCACTCCTGAGTCTCCAGCTAGTTCCCTCTGTCCTTTCTCCCTCCCATCTTTGTTTCTTATTTTATCACATCTTTCACTGCAACGTAGCCTTGTTGCAAATTATCAACATGCAAATGTGGGAGCTGTCATGTGACTTAAGTCAACTTCAAAACTTTTAAACCCAAAGGAGTTCTCTAACATCATCTTACTATTTGTTTAGGCAGCATTACTGTAGAATGCGTGCTCAGGAATAATGCAATCACTGTCAAAGACAGTGTCTTCTTTTTTTAACAATACAAAAGCTGGCTGGCATTAAATGTTGATAAATATATAATCTGCACTTACTAGAAACTGTATTCTCTTTAAAGCTGAGCCTAAATCACAAAGACACAGGGAATAATCAAATCAAGCAACCTTTCACTCACTTATCACATTTTTGGCAAGCTTGTCAGGTGCAGATAACCGATTCCAGCATAAAAGGAATGTGATCGATATTATTTTAGTGGCTGTTGCGATTTTTTAACCACATTAAAGAAACTCAGTATTTCCAAAAACCTCACCCCTAAAAGGGATGATTTTATTTGTTCCACATGCAAACAATCTGACAGTGGTCATAGTTGTTCTGCTTAGTCCGTTGTGAATAAAAGGTGTAGCATTGATATATTAGGGGATACAATTTGGGCTCTGATCTCCTTTTATCCAAATTATTTTCAAAGAATCTTTAAAAAAAAAGTTAAAATAATCAGTATCCTTTTTTTTCCATGCGTTCACTCTTATGCATACCTGCACTAGTGCACACATGGCACACATACATACATGCAAAAGATGCCCAGACTGTGGGAGAGTGCAGAGCCAGTGAGCTGCACAGAAAGGAAGTCAAGTGTAGATATTTTTTTTTGCTTCCCTTCCATGCCACTTTTCTTATTATTTCTCTTTTTTTACCAGCTTGGCCAGTCCTGTTGTGGCCCGTGATGCAAGGTCCCAAGGGCTCGGCGGTGAAATAGTAATATGGACCATCTGACACCTGTCAAAACAGCCCTGTTAGCTGAGCGTCAAGCCCTGTCAGCTTGCAGAGGAAAGTGCTACGCAGCCTCTCAATTTCCCCCCTCCTTCTCCTTAAGTCTGTCCCTTTCCCGCTCTCTCTCTGTGTCTTTCCCAACACTGGCTCATACTCGGTCTGCATTCCCCCCCATTCTCACTCCTGAGTATCCAGCTAATTCCCTCTCTCCTTTCTCCCACCCATCTTTGTTTCCCATTTTCTCACATCTTTCTTACTCTTTGACACTCTACTTTGCCCATTTATCTTTGTCTTTCTTTTTCTATCTGTATCTAGATTGCAAATCTTTTGCTGTAACTCGCTTGTATGTTTGTATGCTCATGTCATTCTCGTGTGTAACTCGTGTGGACAAGCAGTCAAACCAAATCTGATTGAAATATTAACTAAAAGAGAAAAAGATGCATTATTTTCTTTAAAAGTTCTACCAAACATGTTCTAATTGTTGTGTTATTAAACACTGAATCAGTCAAATGTCTCAGGATGACATATATGCTATGACATGATAAACATGACACATGTGATCAGATTTATAAATTCATATAGCAGTTGTTGTTAAATGGATATGCATTTTTAGTCTCACTGACATGCTACATTTAGCACTGAAGCAGCTTTTAATGCTTTTATATAGAGAAAACACCCAGGCACATGCATACATAGATGATGCATGCTGGACAAATAAAGGGTTCAGGACACTTTGACATGCAGAGTAGATTAAAAGTTCGGATGAACAATTTTTAACGGTGAATTGAACTTCAAACCTTTTCCCTCGGCTTCTCCTTTTCTTCACTCTCAGCACCGCCTGTCACTTTTCTCACTATGCTGTGCTCGTACGCCGCTTCCCACCCTGTTTGCCTTACCGCACATCACACAGGCTTTACTCTTCTGCTGCACCTTTCCTGATATGCCAAAGAGCCAGAGATGTAGCAGTGAAAGCGGGGAGGGAGTGTTAGGCTCGGTGCCACCGCTGGGAAACACGTCCAGTCACGGTCCGTGTCAGTTCAGCTCAATTGAATTACTATCAGTGCTATCTGTTTACACTGGATTGCAATTGCTTTCCCAGTGTGGAAAAGGAACAAGGAGGGGGGTATTTATTTTTTGTGTTGTCTGCTACGTCTGTGTTCCAGATCTTTTTTTTTTCTTTTAAGTATTAAAACAGAACGAGATTTTAGGAAAGGGAGAGCAAAAGTAAAGAAAATAACAGGAGATCACCCAAAAATTATAAGAAACACAGGGAAGAATTTCACTTTTTGAGAAGTGATAAGAAAGAGAAAATGAACCGGCAAGTTCTTGCTCTGTTTTTCAAGTCTTATTAAAAACATACCCCTGGATAATCTCTCATATCCCGTCTATTAAAAGAGCCGTGCTGGAGCAGCCACCAGAGAAAGTAGGGCCAATTGTTTCCAGTGTAAAGTCATTAGAACTCGTAATGAGTCTCAGGCAGATAATTCTGATTGATAATAATTTCCTTCTTAAGTCGTCCTTCCTGGTCAACACTGATGAAAGAATGAAACACTGAAATGATTGCTCTGGTTCTGATACAGAAAGATTATTTAAAACAAAAAAACAACAAAAATCCCCATATCCTTCTGGATATGATGTTTAAGAATAGAAACTGACCACCCTGGAAGAATGACAATAATATTGACTTCATTCTTCTTCTTTTTTTGACCTAGGTTGACTTTGAACAAGTTCCTGCACTTGATTGCATTTCTCTGTGGCATTGATCATGACTCACATGAAGCATGCTGCGGATGGGTTTCTGCTTTTAATTCCAGCCCAAAGCACCAGCAGCTGATGTTGGTGTCGTTTTGTTGCCCTGCATTTATTTTTTATTTTTTTACACTGGCACCACAGACCATCGGCATGAGAATATGTTGGTCCCGGTAGGAAAAAGAAATAATTCAGGCATCTGACACGTGCAGTCAATTTGTTCAGAAAGCGGTTTAATAAAGATTTTGTTACAGAAAGAACATTTGTGCTCAATGTGGATCATATGCTCCATTACAGAGCATTTACTCTTTGCTTCTACTTACTCTCCTGCTCGTGATCGAGCAACCCAGAGGTTGCAAATGTCCCCAATTAATTGAGTCAGTATGAAATGTAAGAGAATTCTGCCTGTTCACAAGGACCAGTAAAGAAATAAAACCCATTAGATTGAGTGTAATTGCCTTGGTTAGACACACCAAGAACCATATGAAAGGTTTCATTTCCCCTCATCCCCCTTCCTCCTCTTCAAGCCAATAAAGCCACTCAGCTGTTCTGTGAGAAGACATTATGTACCATTCTATAGACTAGTTACATTTAAGTACCTGTATTTCTGTGTCAGGATAATGGACCTTGGCATTGTGATGTATGAGATGTGTCTCATGCAGTGGCCGGGGTGGGAGAGAGAGATGGATGTGTGGGATGAAGTGGGTCCAGGCTTAGCTGACGATATTATAGCAGAGATAAAAATAAACAGTCCCCTTCACAAGTGTTAGGCAGTAATAAGCATAACCCCAATCAAAGTTAATGATGTTTTATTAAATGGCATTTATTGAGAGGAGACAACAGCTGTGCTATCTCGCGTTTAGACGAAAGATGGTAAACAAGATGAGGAGATTGGTGGCATTTATAGGCTTACGTGCAGATTATGTCGCGAGTATGCGACTTTGAAGGGTCACTAAGTATTCGAGAGATGCTGAGCAGAAACAAAAAGTTATTTTTTTGCCTGATAATGTTTTTTTTCCACACTGCCACGGGACTGCCAGTTGAGGTATCAGTTTCCTGCTGGGCATCAATCGTCAAGGGCAATTGAATTTAAAGCATCATTCATATTCAGTCTCAACAGTTATGTCTCATGAAAAATGAACACCTTTTTGGGGCATATCTCTATGTGCATGTGCAGATAGATGCTCTAGCCACATGCTCTAGTATGTGACCAGTTTCAGTGAGATTATGCAGGAAAATTGCAAATGAACCCATTCAGAGCAGGGAATTCAAACCAGAGTGCTTTGTTTGTATTATTACATTTTTCAGACTAAGTATGACTAAATGCCTCGTAGTCATTTGGCGCCAGTATGCTATAAATGTGCACCAGTTGTGTGTTCGGATCTCTTTTTCCCTATGTCTGCACATCTCCAAAGCAACTGGGGTGGCCTCTTGGCGGGGCACCCTGGTATGTCCAAGACGCTGCAGCCTGATGGGGACAAGGTAAAGAGCCGGGGATGACGAGAAGCAGTGGAAATAATTTCGGAGAGGAACTGGACCTTTTTGTTTCTCGTGACATGTGGAGATAAATCCCCAGACCACTGTCACAGGCCCGCGTGCTGTAAAACAAGCAGGTGGTGCTGGGTATTTTCTCATTGGTCAGAAGTAAGGATTTATTAAGGTGACTCAGCCACTCATAAACAGCTATTAGTGAGGGATTTTCTACAGCTCAGATTTGGCTCTGGGCTTAGCAAGCTGGAGGACCAAATGATGATGTGGCAAGAGGACAACTTTCCACCTATTACATCAGTGTCAAGACACTCTGTGATGACCTCTTTAGCAGGATGGTCTAAAATAACAAGGTCAAAAATAAACTCCTCTCAAACTTGTATCTTCCCTCGTTGGTGAGTCCCCATGATTGTGCCTCGAGGTCCTTGCCACGGACAGCCGCAAAAAATCTCAGACTTGGGAAGAATCCAACAATTTGATGTCAGCAGTTCACATCTTATCCTCTTACTCCTCAACCCCAAAGTGAGAGAAAAACAGTGTGAATTTTGCTACATCTACACTCTTGGCAACATCATGTTGAATAGCTTCCAATTCTGAAATACTCTACCTCTTCCATATCCCTTTACCTGTCAGTTTCTATTTTGCTTTTTAGACGTAAAGGCATATTATTTTCCACTTTAATGGCATGATCTTTCAGCAGTGACTGTCAACAGCTCAGAACATGGTTTTCACTTCTAGAGTTGTTGTCCTTGCTTCAGTGGACAGAACAGTAACAAGCTCCATTGAAAATATGACGACAAAATAGGAGTAAAAGTGGGTTTTAAAGCTGTAAAAGAAAGTGAGAAAAAAGGAAAAGAGGAGAGAGTATTTAGGTTTCTCTTTGTGTAGTAGCACCGATTTTCCATTTTTGTTGACATGTATGAACAAAATTGATTGACGTTTTTAACAAAGTCCCTTTGTCTTTAAATTTATTAACATGGTTTAGTCTCAAAATCACCATTTAATACTACTACTTTAAAGTTACGGTGTGTAACAGCAAGATGTCAGTAGATTTCAGTTCTGCTTTCATCCCCCTCCCAATTCAACTAACTATGGAGAGCGCTGTAGGACAAACATGTTTTAGTCGGCCAAGAGACATTGCATTTAAAGTGTATCCCATAATGGCTGCGGCCTGCTGGCATATGTCTACTACTATTTTGGACTGGACCCAGATTGGCCCAAGAGTGTTTCCCTACCTGTGGAAAGCTGTCAGATCCAGCTGTTAATGCTGAATGAGAAGTGTCCACCTTTATTTACACTAGAAGAGGCTGAAAACTTTGTGAAAGGAGTCTCACTGAGTCAGAGAAGCTCACTCCTGACCAATGACAGCGATACTAACACTGAATTTTACTGTTTGTGAGACAGAAAAGTTTAGCTGTTGTTAGTTAGCACTTTGACTACGCCGGAAAATATACCACCAGGGCCATTTTTTACAGGTATATAAACTGACCCAAAGTTATAATTAATGTTTTACCAGATCAATTATACGACAGCCTCATCCTGTATGCATTTTATGACTGTTTAACAAACTAGTCTAATGGGGAAGCTTAAGCTTATCCCGAGTACCAAAGCAGGAGACAGGGTACTTCCTATACAGGCTGAAAATCCATCCTATGGCTAACATAGAGGAATGGACTCATTCACATCCTTATCTATGTGGCATTTAGAATCAATAGTTAAGCTAAAATGCTGTGTTTGGACTGTGGAAGGAAACCTAAAACATAGGCAGAAACCATGCTGCCCAGAACCCTCAGTGCATTATTGTGCTGCTAGTCCAATCAGCATATTAACAATAAAATAATTGGTATAAGAATAACTTCAGTAGGTTTGAACTACAGCAAATACAGCAGAAATATTGCTTATATTTAAATTACTATCTGTGGCAATTTTTTGACTTGCAGCCTGTTATTGTTAAGCCTTTATTCATTAAGCACAAAAAACTGCAGCGCATGTCGGACAGTAAATATTCACATTGGACACGGAAAGCCAGTGCAGCAACTGTGGTTGACTGCTTCACACACAGATATGATGACATGATTTGTTGAGGAAAGGGAGTGCACTGCTTTGCATTGGGAAAATCTCCCCGATCACAGGAGCAAGATTCCATTCATTCTTGTTGAATGCTATTTATTTTTGTCACAAAGCTAAGATATATGGATTACAGTCATGAACTATTTCCTTTTCTGCAGTGGACCAGACCTTCTGTGTCTACATTGTCTACACATATAGCTAGTGTTAATGCTTCAGTGCAGAGATGTGAATTTTAGTGCTGTGCTTCCAAGTGTTTTTGTGAGATTGAAGAACTGTGTTAGTTATGTGTTTGCTGACTTCGGAAAGAGTGCTCCTTCATTATAAGTACTCCAAGCAGAACACGCCAGAGGGAGAGGATTTCTGTTCTGGTGAACTGATCCAACTTCCAGTTACCCAACTAACAATGCTAATTAAGTGCAAGAAAGCTGTGATCCCAGCTCCAGCGCTAGTGCTTCTCCGCTCTACCACAGGGCCCCCAGGCTCTCTGACCATCAGGGGTGCACCTAAGAACTATGTTGGGCAATGGAGCATGTTGACTATGTCACATAGTCAACACGTAATGGGTCAATGTTTTTACCCAGCTCCACTTTGCCCCTTTATCAGCCTGCATCATCAGGGTCTGCTGGTCACACAAATTAAGAGGCAATTAAAGCACTGAAACATCAGAGAGATCAAAGCAAGGTACTGGAGCAAAAGCCACTCTTGAAGGCTAAGCAGTTTGATAAAGCAGCTATAGTCTGGCTTAATAGGAATCAGAACAATGAAAACGCATTGGTTCATGCATTTTGTTCTCTGTAATTTCTTCGTAATTTCCAAGTGAAACAAAAAGAGCATTGTTTTTAAAATGGGCTAGATGCTGTCTAAGCATCAGAGCAAAGTTGTCGGGATGTAGACAAACTTCTACAACAAATGGAAATTCACAAGTTGGTCTTTCAACTTGTTAAAGATGAGATGTTAAAAAGAAAAAGAAAGAAAGAAAGAAAGAAAGGTTGAACGGAATCCAGTCGACAGAATTTTACAGCTCAGAGCCACCACTGAGATTCCTGTATCGCAGCTAATTTCCACCAACATGACAGAGGAAAAACAAAAACAAACAACTGCTTTCATCATCTCTCACTTTTGTTTTTCCACTGCGGTAACTCATGCCAAACTCGAACCAGTCAGACAGTTTCTTCTGTGAAATACATTTCATGGATTAAAATGTAATTTGTTACAGCTAATGAAAATACGTTCAGCATAAACACAGGAATGCTTATTGAGTTGGGGTTTGGGAGGCTGGAACTGGCTACAAACAATGACATCCTACGGGTCCTTTGTAGAGAGTTTGTCTGATGTTTCACACGGGCTCACGGGCTCTGCCACTCATGGGAGAAAGACGATAGCATTGGCTAATTTAATTTAGATATGCGTGTCACAATATCTGCTTGAGTGCATATGTCCTTGTTTACCATGGGTGCAAAGATGCATTTTAAAGACTCCGCTTTGTGTATGCATGTGTGTTTGTGTGTACAGTGGTCCCTTGTTTATCGTGGGAGTTATGTTCTAAACATAACCTGCGATAAGTGAAACCCGCGAAGTACACAGCTTTATGTTTTACAATTAATATAGATGTTTTAAGGCTGTAAAACCCCTCACTACACACTACACACTACAGGCATGACAATTTTCACACTTTTCTCTCTTGTTCACACACTCTCAAAGTTCAAACCTTCATAGAAAAACAAGTCAAGTATTATAGAATGAAACCAAAGATCAAACCCTGTTTTCAGGTCCAGAACAAGGGAATAGAGCAGCTGTGAGAGAATTCAACATTAATGAATCAATGGTACGGAAATGGAGGAAGCAAGAAGAATGAGTTGAGTAAAGTTTGGCTTATCTGACTGTTTTGTTTCACTTAATGTGCCTTATAATCCGGTGTGCCTTATGGTCCAAAAAATACGCTAACTCCTACCTTCCTTTAGCATGTCCAGAAGTCCAACTTTTTTGTGCGATGGTTAGCATCTTCATCTGCCTTTTGGGTGCTACCACAGGTGCCTTTGATGGTGCAAAACGTTTTGTCAACATTGTTGTGTTTGTTGGGGAGAAAACTCATAAACATACAGTACAGCACTTCAGAGTCACACTGCTAGCGATCGAAGATTTACGTAAATTTGACAAACTGATCGCATTCTGTACTATACAGCAGACATGGCACGAGATTGATTGACAATGATCTACAGCCAATCAGGACATAGAATACAATGCACTGTAGAGGTCGCAAAACACTGAGACCACAAAAGGTGAACCACGTTATTGCGAGGGACCACTGTACTGCACTTTTAAGTTTTGGTCAAAAATCTGTTTTGCTAGTTTTGCTAACATCCTCCTCTCCACCCTTGTGTTTTGAGAAACTCACAAAAACTGAACACAGTAAATTAGGAGATAATTGTAAGCCCTTACTTTGAATCTAAGCTCTGATATTCCACCCCACTGTGAGAAAGAAAACATCTGTGGAACAGCCACGCCTGTCGTGTTAGGAGCCTACATGACCACATTTCTCAGCGTGCCATGTTACTTAGAAATATGTCAGAATCATCATGTGAATAGTGTCTCTGATATTTGTATATCTCTTTCAGCAAAATCACCCCAGGAGAAAACTTATCCCATGGGAATTAGTGCATCTATAGGAATGTGCTGTGAGTGGGTATATTTGTCTGTCCATGGGCACATTTGTTTGCGTTAGCGCGTGTCTTCTTGCTGTTGGAAATGATTTGGGTGAATGGGCGAGCATTTGTGTAGATTCCCAAGCGTAACAATGCTTCCCACAAACCCCAGCAACATTAATATGTACATGGTATACAGTGTGTATACACACTCATTAGTCCTGCGCTGCCATCTGAGGAGCAATGTAAAAGGATAGGGGTTAGGTTATATTCACTGAGAGGGTGTGTGAGTGTGGCTGTCTGTGTGTTGGAGTTGGCTGAAAATGTTCTTGGCTCAGCTTGTGCAAATCTATCTGTCTGAGAGCATTTGTCTGTCTGAGTATCTCCTTGCATGTGTGGAAACATGCGTGAGTGAAGAAGCAACTTGTGGGATGTCTCGCCTTCCTGGCGAAGGGAGGGTTTTGCCTCAGTGCAGCGAGGAATGCACCCTAAACTCGTCGGAATAATTTGTTTTATGGAAGAAAAAAAAGATTAACAGGCAATTTTTCCATACTGAGTGTCAAAGACCACAGCACAGACTCAGTATCCATTCATGTCAACTGACATGCTACAAGGAATAATAGAATAAATACAAATCATGCTGCTTAACCCCTTAACACCTACTGTATCATATTTGATACATGTGCTTTTTTAGACTTCTATATCATCACTGTGATCCCCCCCACCCTCCTCGAAAAACCCAAAGAAAAATTTGCACAATAAATTTTAAAGTAATAAATTGCACAAAAATACTGGATGTAGAAACATGGATATTCATATTTATTGTTTTTTTTAATAGCCATAAAGTAAAGTAAACACTCCATTTGTCGTGGTTCAGGGTTAAACCATTGTGGCAAACATTTAATAACATTTCAGGCTACTTCTCCACATTTGCAGAATAAATAAATAAGTAACACATCAGGTTAATCTGAAATTCAAATTGCAAATACTTGAAGCAGTTGAGGGAACTGTGGAAAAAAAAAGAGCGTCTCAGTTGGTTATGGATAAGGAAATTGATTCCAGGGCCAGGTCAGTCCCCCAACCTCCTGGTGATACTTCATTGATTGGAATTTGACCGCGACTCTGTGGCTTGAACATAAATTAACACCTGCTGACGTGCAAACCTGTGCTCTGCATTAGGAGGAACTTGGCACATCCTAAGTAATGACAGGTCCTCAGCAGCCATCTTGCGATTCATAACACCAGACGGCAATGTATTAAATTTTCAAGTGGCAGCAGTGGGATGAAAGGTTTTTAAGTGTTACCGCTTTGGTCTTCATATTGACTTATTGCCTGCTTAATGCTCAAATCTATGCCTGGTGTTTGACAACGTTAGTGTGAAGGGAAAATCTGATAAGCTGGCCACTCAGAACAAGAAATGCAATCTCTTCTCTGCATTTGACCACCATAAACATTTGAGCTGGGGGATCGATAAAGAAAACAGATGTTGATTAAGTTATAAACGGCACGGGTGAACTGACAGTCATGCTGTCATAAAATCCAGATTTCTTTTGATCTGCATGCACTGCCTGTCTATTTAGGAACAGGCGGGGAGATTCATGACTCGCGGTGACTTTTGTAAATGCACAGGGATGCTGACACAAACAACCCTGTCTGGTCGCAGGGCTTAAAATAAAGCTGTTAATAAAGACATCAGAGGTGATAGATCACCAAGGTTGAGTTGAAAGTGAGCAGTCAACGCAGGAGTCCTGTCTCCAGACTCGATTTTGCAGGGCAAGCTACGCACGAGGTGCTTGTTATGGCAAAGCAAGGCATCAAAAAGTGCAAAAGGATCCACCCTGACGTTACATTAGCATCCCAAACCTATCCATCTCCCTGACAGGTCACCGGCATCAAGTGCCAGGTAGTGTGACAATACCGACACTAGAGTGTGCCCACACACGCACATTGCCGGAGCCTGAAGATGCCCGCATGTCTCACATCTGGAGGGAGGGCAACTTGATCTGTGTCCACAGCTTGGGGGGTCACAGCAGGAAGAACGAGTAATGGCCTTTTCACTTAAGCTGATCCCCCCTACGTGCCCCTGTGGCACTTGCATATGAGGTCAAGATCATAAAACTTTAGAATGTACAGTTGGAGGGGTTGCAGGGCCCCCAGGTCGAGGCCCCCCGGTGGAGACGAGAACTGTTTGTATCCAATGCCGTGTCAACATATTTGTGTGCATGTTTGCGTCACATGTTTCTGGTACAAGTATTGCTGCATAAGCGTTAGCAGCCCAGATAATGGCAAATTTAGAAAAATAGTTATATATAGAGAGAGAGATGTGTGTGTGGGTATGTGTGGCGGTGTAGACAGGAGGTCAGAAGCTGAGACTTTGCCCAGTGTCAGCTGACCATGTCCCCCCATTCATCCTTGTCATGTGGATGGCGTTTCAGGCATGTGTGACTATTTGACTTTCCTATGTAATGAAAATTCCACATGTAGCACATAAGACATGCTTGATGTTATCTGTCTTCACTGCTCACTGCTCATCCTGGTCTGACAGGCGCACATTCACCAGTACAGACATACACAAATCCCCTGGAGGAAAAACACAACAAATGGATGGATATAGTGATATAGTGACAGGACGAACTCGATTAAGCCGGCGGTTTCAAACCACTTTAAGACAATGGTAGTTTTTCATGGTACAACTCACTTTCAATAACTAAAAGTCTCCAAAAAATGGTTTATATTGCTATCATGTGCTCATTCTGACATAAAAGTGTTTTGCATCCTAAGGCTTTGCATTCACAAACACTTGTTTGATATTTGTGAGATGCAGTCTTTTCAGGAATTATTTCAGAGATGTCAAATACTTTTGTCAATATTTTTTCATTAATAGGTAATCAATCGAGTGGCAAGGAGATCGCTTCACTGCAAGGCGCCTTCCATTGAGCTGCAAATCGAACAAAGCAAACAACCAACAAGTGCATGAAAACCTAAAATTTAAAAAGTCTTGCTTTGTGCTTTGGCATTCAAACTCTCGTACTTTCCCTCTATGCTTTTTTTCCTTTCTTGTCTTCACATTGTGTCAGCAGCGGACGGTGATGATGGGATGGGATGGATCTGTAATAGGTTGTCTCTGGCAGCACAATGGAAGGAGGGATCGTTGTTAACATTATAACATATTGATCGCTTCGACTCCATTTCCCAAGGCCCTGTCACACAGGAGCCATTACTCACAGTAGTCATCTCCGCCACCACAGCACGTTCACACATAACCTCTTCCCATAGCTGACTTTGACAGCATGTCAACGTGATTTTACGATGTTCATTTCTTATGACCCTTTTAAACCTTCCTGCTAATCAACAATTTAGTCCTAAATTTCCTGATTCCATAATTCCTGCTTGAAGGGATGTAATATACAAACCTAGGACTAAAGATGCACTTTTTAGAAACGTCCAAACTGTGATTCATATTTGTGCACTAACTCGCATAACTGGCATGCCATTGGGTCAAAGCTTGAGAATTAATCAGTTAAGTCAGGTTATTAAGGAATCCAGCTGTACAAAACAACAATCCTCGTATTCACAACAATTTCCAATACCCTTGTAGTAATCACCAAAATCGCTTGCCCACATGAATGTGCAGACCGATGTGACCAAAAAATCAAATCCAAATCATTAAAATGTCTCGAAAAGCCGAGCACAGCGTTGTCCCTGGTAATTGTGGGAACTGAAGAGCTGACTTTGCCAGCAGCCACAGTCTTCCAGCGTTAAGGCCAATCTGCCGACCACCTGAACTGCCGCCTCGCTCTGATCTCAAATAGCGGCGAATGCAACACAGCCCAGCGTGTGCAGGTGAACACACACACAGACCCCGGCAAAGTCAGAGTAAGTGGAATATTCTTTCATTTGATGGAGAATTTTGTTATCTGGATTTTTAATTTTTACTCGCACTTATGTGCCCCTTTCTTCTTCTTTTTTTAAACAATGCTGTCTTTTTCCCGTTAGTTTTATTTTATTTTATTTTTACATTTGGAATATGAAGAATCTGCTATAAAAAAAATACCTTTAAAAAACTGTAAAATTGAGTTTTTGTTGAAAGCAGGAGCTTTGGTGCTGTCTTGGATAGGGTATGTTTAATAAATGATTTAATATTTAAGTAAACTTCTTGTGTGACCTGCCTCCTTGTCACCTACTTTGAGCCAGTTTGTGACAGGTGGACGTGGATTGAATCGCAGCTTCCAAATGGGCGACAGTTGTTGGCAGGCTGAAGGAAGTTAAATGATGTGTCCTCTATAAGATTCACCAGCTGGCTATGTAGAAGGTTATCAGCTGATCTTTTTTTGGGTGGTTCAGTAGCTGTGTCCTTTTTAATGCAGCCGGCACATGTGCAAAATGCACGCCATAAACTGGGGTCATGATAAGTCATCATAACTTGAAGAACTGTATTTTTAGGCAGCTCTGCGCTCAAATATATGCAGCGATAACCAGTTACTACAAACGTTATGGAGCTATATTGCTTCAAAATATGGAAGAAGTAATTTAATAAGGCTAGATTATTTAATGTTGCACTTAAGTACCTTAGTGCCACTTTGCTTCCATTAGTAAATGTTAATAGACAGTGATGGCACTGAAGTGTGTGCAATGAGTAAAACTGCCTCTTTCTTGGTAATTCTTAACTGATGATCTCTTTTTCACCTATTGCAAGCCTACTCATTACTGCCATTGTTACTGGTTTGCACCACAACATAAAAAATCTTAACATCATAGCAAATGCTTTGAAAGTTCAGTCACAATTCTGCCTTTTGTGGTGCACCAGTCAGTGGGGAAAGCCTCTGCATAATTGCCAGTGTAAGTGCCTATAACAGGAGCTTTAACTGCTTGGTCTTTAATCGTAGCACTGTGAGGAGTGGAAATATTGGAATAGTGAAAGTAGAAAAGACAGATTTTCTGGGCTGCAGATGTCCCTCTGCTACGGGCTATATGAGATAGAACTGACAGGCTTGAAATGTCCAAAGACAGTCTGTTTCAGAGGGACTGTCCAGCCCAATATCAAGGGCGGTGGATCTTCCCGGATGTTAATGAGTTACGATTGTTACCTAGCTACAGTCATGACCTTGTTTAAAGGCTAAACTGTGTGAGTGTGCACACACTCACACAGTTTGGCCTCTTTGAGAGTATGCATGTGTTTGTTATATAATGTAAAACAGAAACACATTTATTTCTTTTTTTACTAAAGCCACATAACCACATACCTCTGCTTCCATAACTACTGAAACCAAACATGTTCTCTATCCCACTGTTCCCATCACCTTCCAGAAAAAAACGCCTATCTAGCCACCAAGATTGGATCCATCACAACTAGTGAATCCAATTGTCTTGCTCTTCACTGTCCTTGTCTATTTGATGACCTACAGATGATTGGTGAGCAAAGCACCACAAGGTCATTTGAGATGCCTTCTTTACCACTCCACCATGGAAAACTTGTGTTTTGATCTTAAGACAAAAAAATCTGTCTTGCTTTTGCTCCACGTGTTGATCGATGGTACGGGAATGCCATCGCATACCATGCAATGTGAGGTCTGATACTTAAATATCAATTTCCCAGCCGGTCATGCATCAGCTGCAGGTTATCTGTCTCACTGTGTTATTCCACTGTGAAATGTTGCTTTGAATTTCTTTGTAGGTCACACTGCTGCCTCTTCTAGTTTATCTATTAAAAAACGTCACTATATAAGCACTAACTTGCTCGTATGTGACTCAAAACGCACACTTTTAAGCATGATGACAAGACACAAGACATGAGTCTTCTGAAAATGTTTAGATATGCCCACACTAATGTGCAAAAGTCTTGAGCCACACCCTTTTATTGTCCTTTTCAGTTGAGTTTTTGTAACGGACCATTTTCTTTCAAGCATAAAAAGGCACCTACCTGAAGAGAAGAAGCCATGTTATGTCTACACATAACAGAAAACTTGATGGTCTCTGCCCTAGTAAAAGCAAAGACCTGACACAGAACCTAAAGCTCTCTCTGGCCCTTCATCAGAAATCGTTGGAAGGGTGGCTATCAAGAAGCCATTTTTATGAAAGAGAAACAGAGAAAACTCGAAGTTGTTCCAAATTGCACAAGATCTGGAGTAACAGTCAGCGGCAACAGGGTCTTTCTCATCATCAACATGTGCAAATTAGGTCTGGAGACACGTACGACAGTGAGGGTCTACAGCCTTCTGTAAAATATTGTAGAGGCTCTGTCATGGTTCAGGCGGCTTTTCAGTCAGTGGTGTTGGGGATCTTGTCAAAATCGATGGCCTCATGAACGCAGGAAAGTACTGTCAGATTTTGATCCATCATCGAATACTATCTGCAAAGTGTCTTGATTGCTGTGTCATTTTTCATCATGAATATGATCCCAAACATAGCACCAACGCAGTAAAAGGACAGCATAGGTGGAAAAACACAAAATTGACCTCAAAATTACTGAAGCAGTGTTGGATCATCCTGACAGAGTACAGAACAAAAGGCAGCCAACATCCACAGAAGAGCTTTGAATATCCTTCAAGAAGCCTGCAGACCTGTTCCTGACGACAACTTGAAGAAATTACAACACAGTTTAAGAGAGTTTAGCTTGTGATGAAGAATAGAAGGAAGTCGCACCAAATACTGACTTTCAAGCTCGTTAGAATTGTACAAACTCTTTCTTTGTCTTATGTACTGTATTTCCATGTTTATACATGTGTCAATAAATTTCTGTATCTACTTCAAATTTTCCAAGCAGAATATAAAGAAATGAGACTCTTGCTTAATACTGTGAATTTGTCTTGTTTTTACCGGTAAGTGATTTTTTTCCTCCACCATGTAGCTATGAGTGTAAAAAGTACAGTAATTTCCCTTGTACACATAAAAACCTTTGATGTTTTTTAGAACTGGAAATCAAGCACTAGTTTACACAGACATACCATCACTAAAGGCAAAAAGAAAGGAAATGCTTTCCCCACTGCTGAAAAAATCCGCTCTTCAAGGACATTCTTAGGACACGTTCCTGTTGATCAGGATCCACAAAAGATGTGCGTGAAAGACTGAATGAGTAACCTCGAAGCAGTATTTTAACAGTAACCACAGAATGTCCTACTGAACAAATCACTGAATACGTAAAAGAGTGAAAATATTGAGTGAAAAACCAATAAAATCATATTAAGTGAATCATGGCCGTGGATGGCACGTGACTCATGGACTGAGAAGCGTATTTGGCATTTGAAAAAGTAGCGTAAACTTATTATATGTATGTTTAACACAATGAATTGATTGTAAACAACAAACTGCTTACAAGACAGCCGGAAAACATTAGCATTCCTGGCTTGGAAAAGTTTTCATAACTACAGAAAATTAAGCATGCAGTGGGTTAAATCTAATTACAATCTAAATGTTAAACTTCAGTTCACTACCATCCTGAAAGCTACAGAGCACCATGTACATGTCTGTTCTGTCACTGGTTGAATAATTTAGTTCCCTGCTGCATTGTAATTCAACAGAGCATCTAATTTTCACCTGTTCCAAGGTGATTCATCACACTTCCCCACATTCACTCATTTGATTATGCCAACAATGTGCCTTGTCTGCTTTTCAGGTTTTTTGGCAAGCAGAGGCACAGACTCGGGATCTCTCAACAGTTATACATTAACTCTTCTTTTGCATTTTTCCAGTCCTCTTTGTTTTTACAATCTAACTTTTCCTCGCTTGTTTACACTGCTTGGATGCAAAATGATAGACTGAGGTCACAAACTTGGAGAGTTTATGAGACAAAAGGCGTCTTACATGCGTCCACGCTTTGTGGATGAGATTGGAGGTTTCGCTCGGAGATTCAGCACTCAAACTAAGAAAATTAAGGTCTCTTGTCATCTTCCACATTTCGTCCGTTTTCATTACCTCCTTTTGTTCCTGATTTTCTGTAAGGCCACCCTCTTGCTTTATGCCATCTCCATTCTCTCCACTTTTTTAAAGTCCCAGGTCTTCCGATGGAGGCCACTGCTGTCCTTGAGCAGGAGAAGGGTCAAGAAACTAATTTGTTGTATGATTTAGAAGCCTCCCAGCCCAGTCTGTGGCTCCGACCCTATTAGATTCTTGGTGAATTTTAATCACAGGTGAAGGTATAGTTGGTTATTAGTGCCCGTTTGCACCTTACCTGAAGAGTAATCTGCGATAGCCTCGCTGCCTGCGCTGCCAGTCCTGGCTGCAACAAATAATCATGCTTGGGTGTAGTGAGTTGGATTCTAATGCATCTGTTAGTAGCTTCAGCTGAGAGTCACATGGCATGATGCACAATATGGTGCAAACTGACATCAATGATAGACTGTCTGTGTCACTTCATGCACTGATTAATAGATATTAGTGTGTGATAGCCCATGTTTGCAGAACCATGGATATTTCCTAAGCAGCGTTTGGGAATCAATGTGCGTTTCTCAAAATTGGGAGTCGGAAATCTGAAAAAAGAACTTGGCTCAGTTAAATGTTCTTATCACACTGTGCTCATCCCACTTATTAGGCTGTTTTGTCCATTTAGTATTTAACTTCTACAAGAGTACTGAAATCATTATAGATGTTATTTAATGAAAATATAAAAATCAGTCCTGCAGAATAACACATGGTCTTTCTTACGTCCCTCTCTGTTAGAATCTGCTGCCAGCATCACTAACAGTATAACTCACCTGTTGATGAATTTGTGTTTATCAGTATTGTGTTACACTGACTTTGAAAAGTGTTTTATAGCAGAAAAAAAAAGACAAATGTCATATTCTGATTTTAAGTGCACTTTTTCCAAAACACCTTAACTCCTACTGAGACCCATGAAGCTCATTTTTTAACCGTCATATTTCAGGCCTGCTTATTGAACAAATAGGCGGGGTGTGCTTTTAGAATTTAGGTGTCTATGCAGCTACCGTTGGAAAAAAGCGTATAATCTTCCAAACAGCATTTGTCTGTTTGTAAATTGTTTAATTTGGTCTGGATACCTCTTCAGTGTGTACCCTAGTCTGAGTTTTGGGGAGTTTATTGGGGTTTTTATTGGGGCTTCATAATGGAATGCAAAATTAGCAATAGTTTTAGTGCCTCCTGACAGATGGCTGTTGATCCATCAAATGATCCTATATATTGTGCTCCTGAGGTTCGACAAACTTATCCGCTCTTCTCCCCATCCATCCATCCGGCCCTCCCTCCTTGCCTGAAATGCTCAGCATTGGGGTTGTGCTTGAGTGAAGCATTATAATAGCTCAAGGAAATGGCCCTTCTTGAGAAACTTTCAGAGAGCTGTCAAGGGAGAAGATTAATGCCTGGCCAGGCTCTCCAGGGGACTGGGACCCCCCCCCTAACATTTCTCTCTTCCTTACCGATTTTTTCTTCCACCTCCTTCCTCCTCCCTTCTCATCACCCTCTCTCAGCCAACAATGGCATGTCCCTTGCAAACCAAAGATTTAACAGCAGAATCGCTCTAAATGTCATACAGATAATTATTTTGTTTAGTTGCTAAATTGTCGGTATTTTGCTATTTTCAGGGGGATCGCTTTGAAGACGAATGCAGGAGCCACTATCGATGTGCTCATTATTCCCTCCTAGATGACTTCGTATCGCTCAGGCTGACATGTTGGAGAACGTAAACATGCAGCTGGCTGTCATTTTAAAGTCACAATTAGGTTGGAATTTGTCTTGCAGGCACCCAGATATTTCTACAGGGAAAATCAATCTAATGCTCACCCTCCGAGTTAAAAGCATAGAAACTTTGCAATAAGGTACCGGGGAGTGAAATCCATCTACACACATGCGTTTGTCCGGCACTAGCCGCTCCTGTCATCAAAACTTCTCTGCCCCCAGCTGACGCTGATTACTTGGAGGCTTGTCTCTCTCTCTGGGTCTTTTTTTTCTTTTCTCTTTGTACCCCATCACTATCTCTGCCTCTCTTCCTTCTGCCTGTGCTCTGTACTTGACACAGTGGTCTGCTCTCCCCTCCCCTGTATCTGTCTGCCTCCGGTCCTCCTGTCTGTCTCTCATCATCCTTTCACCTATTTAAACTGATGCACTTGACATGCGTGTCTGGTCTGTTTGCAATGTGGCATTTTCAGTCTGACCTTAGCAATGATCACAGAAGACCGAGGTGGACTCTCCACTAAACTCCGTCCTCTGCTATTTTTGTTACCTTCAATAGTTCCATGTGTTCCCCCCTCCCTAATATAGATTAGAGTGCCCGGTTTGTTAGTATGTGTGCCACTCTGTGACTGAAAAATGAAAACAAAACCCCAGTACAAGACTCAACTTAGCTTTCAAGTTCTGTGATGTGTTGTCACTCCACATTCTTCGCAACCATATTCTCCATGTGTTTGACACTCGGAGCTTGTAAACTCCGGCCCATCCTGCTGCACAGCTGCTGAGAAGATGGCCAGCTTCTCAAACCGTTTCTCCTTCTCTAGTCCCCCTCCCCACCCATTCCAACCTCATCTTTCCCAGTTTTTCAAAAAAGTGAGTATCAGCGGGGTGCTCACATTCTCTGCTCTGCAGTAGAACCAGCCGTCCTCCTCGGGGACTTCTTGTTTGAACTTTTAGAATCAGAATTTGTAACGATATGAAGCAGAGAAGATGCAGCCGTAACAGAGCAGCGCACATCAGACCGAGGCGACGAGGGGCCAGATCAAACGCGCACCTCGGGGAGCGACGCTGAATCTCCGAGCGAAACCTCAAATCTCATCCACAAAGCGTGGCCGCATGTAAGACGCCTTTTGTCTCATAAACTCTCCAAGTTTGTGACCTCAGTCTATCATTTGCATCCAAGCAGTGTAAACAAGCATGTTATTTGTGCAGCATTCCCTGGGCCACCCACCCATCTCTTCCACTGACAGCAAAGAAAGAATTAAACCCTTGGGGCAATCCACAGTTTTCTGCAGCAAATACTTTGAACAAAGACAGCAGACTGGAAACCCCTCCTAGCAGAATTTTATGAGCCAAGATATTTCATTTTTTTAACCCGATTCCAAATTGCTTTTGTACATTTGTGTTGGCACTGCTGCAGTGGCTGTGCAATAGAGATGACAAGGCTAATTACATAGCTCAGAAAACGTACACTGAGAAACTAAAGCAGTCTTGTTTTTTGAACGTTGGACTGAAGCACACAGCCAGTGGCATTGACCCCAATATCACACCGTATTTATTCTTCTGACAGAAACCAGCACCACGGCGCTGATTTTATGCCACTAGAGTTTGTATGTATCGCACTGCTGTTTTTAAGTTTTGCCAAGCCAAACTAATGAGCTGAAACAAACAGTTCTGTATTCTTTAAAGAATGGACTGTCCCTATGATTAGACACAGGTGAAACTAGGCCAGCTCAGCTCTAAAGACAGAAACGGCCATATAAAGTGGTTAAAGTCCCGGCCTGCACATAAGCTGGATGGAAGTGAACTTGCCCAGGAAGAAAACGCCACGAAGACCCTTTAACATCAGGTCTATCGGAGATTATGGGGAATAAGAAAGGATTTTCTGTAAGTGCTCTGTGAAATCCCTTTTTGCTGTAGCTAGTAACTGTGCCAATATGTAACTATTTGTACAGTGCAGCACATTGTGCTAGAGTGTATCAGTTTTAGCATGTGTGTGTGTGGGGGGGAGTGGGGAGATGTCTGTGGGAAAAAAAAGGAATAGCCCTCTAACAGCTTAAATCTTTGAAATGAGGCCAAGAGTCGGTTACGGAGGGTTGGCTTATAGTTCACCATTTTTTCTTTTTAAATTTCACTTTGATTCAATAAATGTCAAGTTTACTTCTTAAAACACTTCATGCTTGGGATTTATTTAGGTTTGCAGATCAGTGCAGAGTTCAAAAATTCTCTGACCTCGAAAGCATTAAGTATGCAACCCAAGTTTGAGTCCTACCTGTCGCAGTTTGTCATTTTTAATATGAATCTGAAAAAGTGCATTGAAGGAAAAAAATGCTCACACTCTCAAACATGTGGTTTATAATTACAGCCAAAACCATGTTAGACCTTTTTTTCTTGGAAATCGCCAGAGCGAGGAACTGTCATCTCAGCTCATGCTACAAAGACATACTGTATACAGTATATAGCAGTTTGACTGGGAGATCAAAGATAAGATCAGAGTTATCACTGTTTCAACAAACAGGTTTGTGCTTTGTTTTCAAATACCTTGAACATTTCAAATATATTGGACGATGTCATGATTATTACCCACTGTAATCACATTACATTTTTTGGTAACACAGTAATGTTACGCGCTCCATCATTTTTACCAATTCAGGGTCACGGGGGTGCTGGAGCCTTTCCCAGCTGCCATGAGGTGACAGGCACAGTTCACCCTGGACAGTGAGCTTAGTTTGTCACAAGGCTAACACAGAGAGACAGACTACCATTCACACTCACATTCAAATATAAAAACCAGCTAATTTAACCCCACTATTACTCTCTCTGGGTACTCTGACTGCAGAGGAAGTACCTGGAGGGAGTCTTCGCACAGAAAGTATGTCACATTTTACTGCAATTATATTGTTACTTGCAATACAATGGTTCTTCAGTTATCTGTTATGAATAGAAAGAAAACAAATCAAAGTTGGCTAGCTAAGAACCCAGAACGATGGTAAAGCAGAGTGTATGCTGACCCCAGTTCAGCAGCCAGAGCCTGATCTTCAACAGGTGACAAAAGCAGTGATGAGCAGTCAGGCATCCTCCGTTTCTACCTGTTTATGTTATAAACTATCGCCATGGCGACCACTTTGAAGTTTCTTTGCTTCGTGTTGTCGGTTTTGTGTTCATACGTAAATATGAAGAAAAAACTATGTGTGGCCTCATTAGGATAGGGATTTGTGTTGGTTTGTGTGACTGTAGTCTAAAGCCACCCCCCCCCCTCCTCCCCCTCTGCATTTCCAGTGAATTCTGAGTCTGCATGAGATGACACACTGGGACCCAACATAGCTCGGATAGTTTTCACTGTATCTTATCCCTCGTACACATCGAGCTTTACCTACGGCAGACGTCAACATTGACAGTCTCTCCACATTGGAAGTGTTTAAGTGGCTTCAGCCAGCAGCTCCTCATCTTAAAGGTGAGTAAAGTGTTATTAGCAGTTGCTCCTCCTGACCTCCTTAACACAGCTGGGTCCCCCTTAACCAGTGAGGTCATGATGGGTCAAAGCAAAGCTAACCATGTGACCGGGAAAGGTCTTGGAGAGAGGTCAGAAGATCAAGTCCACTTCCAGAGAGGGCAGAGGATAGTGGCGAGGAGGTGCCGGTTATAGTCAAGCTTTTGTGTTGCTTCACAAACAGGGAGCATAAGTTTGTTCAGTGCTACTTTTAAAAGTAGACTCTTAAATAAAATGTGTCTCCTTTCTTTTACCCCAGTATTGGAGTCATGGTTCATTATGAATATGTTTAGGCCCGTGCACGTGTGTGTCCTGCTTAATAAAGCATAGCCTCTGAAATTCAAGTCTCTTTTCCTCTGACTTCAAAGACAATTACTGGCAAGCATGCACATAAACTCACACAAGAACCTTTGTAAGTGTGTCAATAGGCACACATGAATTTTTCTGTCTCTTTTCTTCTTTGATCAACTTCTCAGTCCTCTGGTTTTTTCCAAATCACTTTTTCCTCCACCTATTTCGCAGACACAACAAACCCAGATACACAATCAGTCTCACTTCCTCTCGTCACTCGCACAACATGCCACGTGACTTTATTTCCTGATGTCTGCTATTTAATTAGTTATACATTTCCTGCTCACTCATCCTGAATTTCATAGATACTTTGGAGACTAAAAACTACGAAGTGAGCTGATGGATTTAAAGTTTGAGAGCACACTTTACTTTGATGCGATTAAAGTATTACAGTCATTGCAGTTGCAACATCCCTGACAGCAGGCATTCAGATTTTTTTCCATCAGAACTGAAAGGGTATGGTTTTACTTTGAAGCTACCTTTTTTTGTGCCACTTAACAAAAGCTAGAGTGCAAATATTTGTGTATCAGTTTGAATTCTTTTCAAATAAGGATTTGGCTGTCTCTAGCCATTTTGTCTCTGCCCTTAAAACAACAATAACAGCCAAAGCAAGATTGCATGTCTGTTTACTTACATAAGAATAAACTGTATCCCCTCAAATGGACCACCATCTTCATTTTCGGTTACAAGGATAACCCTGCATGCTCTGTAATGGTTGGGTTAGAGGCTTAGCTGGAAAACATCTAAAGTGTGTAGAATGCAGGTAACAGGTCATGATTAATGTCTTCATTTTACACATTAACTGTTTAACTCATAATAACTAAAACCAATGAATGCATTTCCCCCCCAGACTTTTTGTTGTTGCTTATTCTGTGAAAACCAGGAATTTTCAGGGGCTGCAAGGAGACTGATTTCTCCCAAAACAATTGTTCCACTTTGTTGTTTCTTCACAGTGAAATCGGTCACAAAGTTTTGCTGATATGGTGAAATGGGTAAATGGTGTAATTTACAACACATAGACCTCCACGACCTCTTGGATGTGTTAACAATGGGTTTCCTTTTAAGCATCATCAGGATAATACGTATACTTGTGTTTTCTGTTGGAATATAGTGAAAATCACTGCATTCTCATAAGATGATGGAACCACTTACTTTGCCAGAAGGGCAGTGCTGGTACGAACAAACATTACTCAGTGTTGTTATGTTACACTTTATCATTTGTGGGAAATGAATTGATGATAAGAAATTAAAACTTGGCTATGCACAACAGAGTTGAATGCATATTCTAAGCAAGACTTATTTAAAAATGCAGCCACACATACATGTTCACACATTCTTTTCTCACCTCCTGACTTCCAGCAGTCTCTGATGTTTTACTTTAGTCCCCCTGTCCACCCACTTAACACCCACTCACTAATCTCTTTGGCTTACTGATGCCAATCACTTAGTGTGGCTTCTGGCAGATAAAGCACCATGTAGCACATCTCCATTTACCTTCCCCTCTTATTTAACTGCTACCAGAAGACTTTTTTAAGGTCTGCTATGGCTAAAGGTATCGGATTATACGTCATCATTTTGACAGAGCAGTCCTTTCCTGGTAAACTTATCAGAAGGAAAGTGTTTTGTGTGCACCAATTTCCTGGGGTGGTTGTGTCGAGCATGAGAGTTAAGGAGGAATTCTGGGATCCATATTATCACTGGTCAAGCTGATGGTGCCATTGCTCCTCACGGGCTGTCCGGCTGGTGTGTTGTAAACGTTTAACTAGGGTATTACAATGAGGGGAGACCACACCTTTGAAATGCAAAGTGAACATAAACGGGACTTGATAACCGTGATGTTTCCCTCTTTTTTTACCAGGAGAATGTTGGTCAGAATTTTATCAAGGATTAAATTCATGCTCGCTCTGTGTCATTTCAATTTTGGAGACTGTTTGCTCACAGTCTCGATAACCCTGAGGTCTGGTGTGACTTTGAAGTGGTTTTGTTCCAGTCTTTTCTCTTTTTTTCTGCCCCAAGAAATTATGAAACGGCCATAGTTGGAGAATGAAATTACTGGGCTGTTGCATTCCCATTCATCATATTAAAGGAATGTAGTCATCCAGAAAAAAAGAACGAATAAAGAACACAGGGGGATCGAGTGGAATAATCCTTCAGCCCACTTAAGCTTGAATCATTTTTTTTCTTTAATTACATGTGAACCAGGTCACTTTTGACAGCCTGGTTAAAGCAAAAATGGCAATTGCCATGGTACAAAAGACCTTATTTCTGACCATACAAAATGTGTCTGGTATGTTTGGTTTTGGGGACACTACTAGGAACAAATGGTGAGGGGTTAGTGGTTTTATAATACCAGACAGCTTTGTGCTTTGAACCAGACAGTCTTAATAGACTAACAGCCACCCTAAAACACGATTTGACACATTCAGCAGGAAGTTCGAGCCACTTGGCCACCAGGATGTCCTGTGTGACTTGTTTTCAAAGGTGGTGACTAAGCTTCTTTAGACTTGGTGAGCGTGTGTCCATTGAAAAGACACCAAAACTGCTCAATTTCAGTAAGCTGAGGCGTAAACCACCGAAAGCCCCTATATCAAAACAACACCAACCCAATAAAGCCTATGAACATATATAAACACGAATAATGAATGCCTGCTTGCTGAATAAATGCATTTCCAATCCTCACATTTTGACTAAAAAGTAGCAGGTTTATGTGTTGAAAATCAAAATATGTAAATTTTTCATCCCTCAGTATACAAGACTGCAAGCGAAATGGTTTGCATTTCAATGACAAAATCCACACTGAACCTCCACTCAGACATTTAAATCCAAAGTTGGAATTTCAATTAGAAAATTTTCATTTCAGGTTCCTTCATCTCCCCCATCTTGCTGGCATCTTACTCTCTGATTGACACCCAGTCTTAGTGTCTGTGTTCCATTTAGTGGGATAAATGTGGATTTCCCTGACAACCACATAATGGAAGTGAAAGCTGTTTATTTTCAACATGGCATTGTAGCAAAAAAAGCCATTAGAAAGACACGCAGACCAGTGTAAAACACTGCTGCTGAGAAAAGAGCATGAGTGAATGTAAGACCAGGGCCAAATGATGGTTACAATAAAGATATGTTTAGAGACAACATCACTGTTGTAATGTTTAACTTTAACTGATGCATAAAGAAAATATAGAGAAAACCTATATTGTATGATACACTGCTTTTTCCCATAAGACTTCATCAATATGTTGGGACAGGAGGCTCAGTAAAACACAGTGTAATGAGCCAGGTCCACGCTTCCAATAACAGGTCACTGCCAACTTCTTTTTCTTGACTCCAGAGAGCACTTCTTTACATAATGAGATGAACCTTTTCTAAATTCTTTGCCAGGAAGTTACTTTTTGCATTTACATCAGTGCATTTACAATGGAAATTGTAATTTAATCAGCCATGCATTATTTATCTGCATTTTTCTAGGGCAACATACTGTAGAGTCGCTGATGTAGACAGAGAATGTGAGATAGGAAGATGTAGTCAGGCTAATAAGAACAGTCTCAGAAGAGGAAAAGAATTCCTGAAATAGTTTATTTTTCTAAAATTTTGGGTAGTGACAATCTGTCCATGTTCATACAATATATCTATCTATCTTTATAACTGTAAAAAGTTATAGATATAGGCCATCAATGTTAAATACTCATATAAATTGTCACTTAAGGTACACTGTGTCTAACTAAAATTATTTTAATAATGCCAAAGACTAAGAAAAAATACATACCTGTCTTAAGTATTATATCACTGTTTATTAGAAGGTCTGAGCTCCTAGAAGTCCAAGAAAAGAGCACAACCGCTCAACACTGCACGACAAATTCATGATGCAAAGTGTGTTAAAACTGACTTCCAAACAGCAGACTTGAGTTTATTATGTTTTTTTTACCTGTGGGACCCCCCCCCCCCCAGTTCTGATTGACTGGTTGAAAAAGAAGTTTACATGAAGTGGTGACATTCAGTCTCGTTATTGGGAATCTGGGCTCCTAGACTAAAGATACCCAAAGAAAATGATTTGTAACCTCTGCCATTTTTCTGACTCATTATTCTGTCTTATCATTTTTACCAAGCAGTTAATTAATGTTAGACATTTACCATTAACACATTAGATAGACAGTTTCCTGGTTGCCAAAATGCAATATCCAATGACAGGATTAGTCGCAGTTAGCAATTAGTCCAAACCAAATTTGTACCCATTATTTTTGTGTAAGTGTCATCAGGGTATCATGGTGATCATTACAAAATAAGAAACAAAACATTCTTAAAATATAAAGAACAACCGACCTATTACCCAATGAAATTACAGGCCTCTTACTCGTCTCTCTAATAAGGGGAAAAAATTCTGATTCATGCTAACAAATGGTGAAACTGTTCAGACTGGTTTCAGTTGGATAAATTTAATTTACTGAATCAAATTTCAAGGGATGATTCCCCAGGCGCTTCACTGAGTGAATGGGTTAAATGCAGAGAGGAATTTCCCAATAAAGTATACATTATGTTATTATTATTATTATTATTATTATTATTATTATTATTATTATTATACATCATTATAGATAATTGTCAGTATAGTTGTTTTGCAGCTTCAGTGGTGCTGTTCAACCATCTACAAAGAGATTTGAATATCAGATCCTCTCTCGAGTTCTCAAGATTACTTATATGAGAAAATAGGCCTGTAGAGTTGTATACTAATAGTAGTGCTAGCTAGCTTGGTCAGCAATCTGCAAAGAAATAACTAAATAAAATCTATGCTAACACAAAATTACCTGTTTCTCAGTCTGTACATGTTTAAAGTATAATTTTAACCTTGTTACAAATTACATTAAATTGAATAAACACAGACATACGAAGGCATTTGCTATAGAACCCCAATGCTTTGAAGTAGAGAGCTGTAAACATACATGTTCAGTCTTTACCTTGCAAACTTTTTGAGGATCTGCAGTTTTTTGTGTCTTCATTGTTGGCTTTGAGGTTTGTTTGTGACAACACAAAGTCGCTCAGCTGCTTTTTACAAGTCAAACCAAATATGATATTTCATTAGCAAGACCAGACAAAAACAACATTGTTATTTCAATAAAATGTCAGCGACCAAAGTGGGCATAAAGTCACCTTTGCAAAATTATGGACACACTTCCCCTTCACAGCCCTCTCTCCTTTGTAAAATTGTATCCAGGCTCATGCACCAGGCACAAATTCAATCAAGAAACCAAGTGTGAAGTGAAAGGGGGGGGGGGCTATTCTTAGGCTACAAAAATTTAATTTGTTTTTGCTATTCCAGGGATGGGATCCCAAGCCCCTCTCCCGTACACACACCCCTCCCCAAGAGCACCTTTCAATTTGCCAGATTAGCACCACTGTTGTACCTCTGGCATGTCCCAGAGACAAGCAACGGCACAGCCCTTGAAAAACACCAGTGCTACCCCCACTTCTCACCTCCGTTGCTCCGACCAACCCCCCGTCTCCCCAATCTTATTAAACTAATTAACTCTTTCCCCCTCCACCAATATTATTCCATCTCATTTAGTTTCTTCTGCCACCCCCGACCCCATCTTTAATCACGTTTAAGGTAAATTTAATGCACCTCTACCAGGCTTGCTTGCTCTCAGGCATCATGTGAGTGACAGAGAAGAGCTTGCTATTAAGAATGTGTTTGTTCAAACTGTATCTCCTGAAAAGGAGACCAAAAATATTCAGTTTCCATGGCAATATGGACTTAGTCAAGCTTCAAGTAGCATACCATATGAGTGTCTTAGGCTGGACTTTTCCTCAAGCAAGGAAACTAGCAGCAGGTACTACAGGCTGAACATTTTTTTATACAAAATCCATTTTTTTCCCCCTCAAATTTCTATTTCTCAACTGTTAACTTGTAGTTGGCTGATCATGTTAATATGTGTGAATATTTCAGCTGTAATGATGCATTGTTTTAGTGCAAAAAATAAAACATGGGCCAACAAAATTACTTCTAGATTTAACAGAAGCACCAAACAACAAGTACTTTTTAAACAATATATTTGTTACCCATACAAATGGTAACAAAATTATTTGTTGCTTAAATTTGATTTAGTTATTTTTTCACACAAGTGGTTTTAAATATTTCCTGTGATAACTGGTTTAATTCGTACAGGTATGCCAGTTCAGAACTGAAATAATGCACTCTTTCCAGTCAGATGCTGTATCAATAAAATTTACAAACTACACATGTAGATCTTAGAGAAGAATATTCATCTTGAAATGTGCTGCTCTCTGTGTATTTTATCCAAGCCAAATTATTACTACCCTTCTGCTTGGCTGTTTGAAGCGTTATCATATTTCCACCATAAATAAATCATAAACATCTTGAATTAGGCTTACTTTGACAAGTCTATCAATCACAACACATACCGTGGGCTCCGAAGTGAAATTTATAATAAACATATGTGGTCCAACTTTAATCTTCTCGGTCGTGATGTTTACACCAACACATAAACAGAGACCGGCAACGAAAATTCCCCTTCCTCGAAGCACACACCTCTCTGTAGGAAAGGATGCGACCTTTTGCTTTCAGGAAGGAACACTTTAGTGTGATGAGAGACATTTTATGACAGTGCTAGTCAAGGGAACCCAGAGCACCTTCCTTCAGAATAACATATCTTTTTGTTGTTGTTGTTGTTTTCACATTGCCAGCCTTCAGTCAAGAAAGCCAGCAATTTGTAAAGAAATAAACTTCTAGCGAATGGTGCTCCTTACAAATGATTGGCTTTAACGTGGCTGAAATTTTTCATGCTGCCTGGATTTCACCGCAGGTGGTAATGGGCAACCTACATTCACTGAGAGCGTGCTGGTATTTGTACTGAAAATCATATTTTATCAGCCTTTGAAAACCTGTCCATACCAGAGCAACATTTCACACTAATTTCTTTAATAATACTGTGCTCAGGTAGAGCCCGGCCACACTGCAAACAAGATATCATATAAACAACCACAAGGAGAACATAATGGAGTTAATGCAAAGTGAAAAGGTTGAGATTAGCAAGTCGACTTAATGCTAGTCAAATCTATTTTGCCATCCGACCCCAGCAAATCGGCTTTCCCTCTGCCATTTTTCTTGCATTATTTTATGTTTCTGTTTTTATGTTTTAACCTAAATGGATCTGACTGAATGGTTCAACATTATGAACAGTCTGACCTCTCTTTACCTCTCTTGCTAAATAAGAGAATTCTGCTGGTTCCTTCTGAGGTGCTTCTAGGAGATCAAAACATCTTGACGAGAATAAAGACAAAGCTTCACGCCTCCACATGACTGCAAGCCGTGAGTGGGTTCTGGCAGTTTAACTAAGATGAATTAGAAAGTGGGTGCTAGGCTGGTCACACATCCCTCTTTCTTTAACACTGACTCTGAACAAACTTCCTCCAGCACAGCGCCTTAAAAGCAAAGCCACACCCTGGAGCCACACATCTCTCACCAGGCATCAATCTGTGATTACAAAGTCCAGATCCTGTCTTTTCTTTACACACCCTAGAAAGCAGAACTCAAAGGGTTAGGAAAGGCAGGAAGTGACAGAGAAGGAAACAAGGAAGAGATGGAAGGATGAGCTCCTGTTGATGAGTGCTGGAGCGGCAGCTGAGAGAAGCCACATTGTCAATAGGGTGTGAAATTCCTGCTTAGATGGGACCTCCGTCTGGTACATAGCTGCGGGGACAAAGAGGGGAGGAAACGCGTCAGCCTGTCTGCCCACACTGTTCCCCTGATCCTTCCCATCATGCCCACAGAGAGAGGACGGTTTATCTGTGGTCACTGATGCCCAACCTATCTCCCCACTGACCTCTGTTGGCAGCCGGCAGGGAAACTGCCATAAAGGCCAATAAAGCTCTAGCTGAGGGAGGTCCTGCTGTAAAGGTGTGTGGTCTTACAGAAATATCAGTAATATCACTGCCTGGGACCAAAGGGCAACAAATGAAGAAAAAAAATGCATTGTGTGAATGAGCATACAGCGCAAAGAATTCCAGGAGTGTTTTTGCCTCAGCACATCAGTGTTATTTCAGAGATGATGTAATGTGAAGAAATATGTCTTTTGATGAAAAAAAAAATTGAAAAAAAAGTTGGGCATAATAGACTCAGCTGTCAACACAAATCCACAGCTGTCACCACAATATGGCTTCAAAGCAGCCTGAATACATTGCATATTGTCACCATATTACAAAGATGTGACAATCTGGGCCTTTTAACAAGAGAGACCAAGGAATCAGGGTTTTTTTTTTTTTTGCTCTGTGAGACGTGTATATAACAGGCTGATACAAAACTTATCGCAGAACACCTTGAAACTTTCATTAGCAGAAGAAATGACACGGTTACATCCTATTATCAGGGACCTCGACCTTTATTGGACTGGGGTCACACCACTCTACATCGTCTCACCTCAGACTCAGTGACACAATTCTCCAATAACAGCCCATTAATTAGTTGAGCACATTACACTGATCAGAGGTGGGACAGTTCTTTGCCTGGAGCTGGCCACCTCGTCTCAGGCGGATAGACACATGCAAATCTGTTTGTTTCATCAAGTGTGAATTCAATTTGCAACGTTCTTTTTAATCTAGAGCACCTTTGCCCCCAGCGCATAGGAGACCACAAAGCTCCCGTTTGGTAAAGTTTTGATGAAAGGAAGAAGAAGGGCAAAAGGAGAAATAGAGGAAGTCAAAAAGTGACAATGAAAGGCAAAGGTGGGCCTGTGTTATGGAGGGAGGAAGACTCAAGGTCCTGTAACCTTGGAGAGAGTCTACAAGAAATGTTGACAGGATTTTTCTTTCCCCGTCACCACCCATGGGAAACATTTGAACATTCAAATAGAACAGCAGATAATGCCCAAGACAAAATGAGAAATAATGACAGATAGTAGAAGACTGAGACGGGAGAACAGAAAAGACAGACGTTATCAGCATTTCTGTATCGGCGCACAGTGTTTGTAGTCTGTTTTGTCAGGGTGTTTCTCATGCTTGTCTGTAGAATGTGTTCTCTTTCCCCGGTGGACGCAGCCAGCTGAGAAAACAGGGATTTGCTACAAAGACAGAGCATCACTTTTTTGCTGGAGTGGGTAAAAGAGGGTATCACGGTCCCATGTGAAAAGCTTTTTTTCCTGAAAGCATGAGAGGAGATGTGTGCTTGATTTTTTCACTGGCACATGTAAGAATGCTCACATATATCCCGACACATGCAAACATACTTTAAAGCATGCTTTTATTATTACACTCCTCCCACAAACCACTTTTTTCCCTCTAATTTATCCAGTCATGTAATCCCATAATGTACTACTGTCACCGTATTTGTGTATACACATGATCAATATGCACAACTCATGCTCCAGACTGTTGTTTTGGTGATTTAGTGTGTTGGAATGTGTTTGGGAAGTGGAAAAAGAGGCAGATGAGGTTGTATCCTTGATGCTTCATTCTGGTCTGAGTAGGTGTAGGCCTGGATGTGTCATTGTGCGCCAGACAGTGTTGGCTATCAACACTGACTGCTGTCAAAGATGAGGCATGCAGCAGCCCGATGTAGTCTGTTATCACATGAATGTGAATCAGCCCCAAAAGCAACAGACTACAAATCAACAAGGCAACATTTTTCATTTTAGGAGGAGGGCAGCGGGATGAGTAAAAGGCCCCCAGGGCCAAATGGAGATTTTGTCTGTATATCTATTTTTTTGTGACAGGCTGAAGGTTTGTCATGAGAGCGACTGTAGTTTATGCAAAATGATATCACGGGCCGGCTTTTCATTATTCTTTTTTTTAAACAGTGTTTTAAGCTATTATCACGGGACTCTTCTTCTTCAGTTGGTTTTGGCAAAAGGACCACAACAACGTGTTTTGAAACATGCTCTTTATTTCAAATTTAAATCCAGCTTGGCAAGTGCCACTACACAGACGACTACACTCTCCTTTGTGTTGCTGGGAACGAAGTACACCCAAAAAAAACTAAAAATAAAAAAGAAGCAACTTCTCTTTTTTTCTTCTCTCCAATCCTTTTGACGAGGGAAGAAAGCAGGAGGAGTGGGAGGGGTGTAAGCTTGTTAGCAATATTTAGGGAAAACTTTTATTGGAAATGTCCAAAAACTGAAGCATCATAATCATGGATGAAGAAATGCTTATTCTGACTTTTCTCTTTCTTCTTCTTCTCTATCATCTCAAGCTTATGTGATAATTAGCTGGTGTTTGAATTTCCACTTTAGCTGCTGTAGTTTTGGTTTCCTCTCTTACACGCTAATGATGATGAAGATGAAAATACATTCGGTACAGTTTCTTGTAAACAATATTAGTTTGGTTTTTATTCTTTAAATTAACAAGGAAAATAAAGGTTTCTCTTTTTTACACATCTTGAGCTCACTTTGGTCCTTCCTATTTTGCTTTGGGTGTGAATGTTTGGATAGGCGTCCTTATCCTCCAGTGAGCAGTTATCTGCTTGAAAGCCCGGCCTGCATTCTTTTCTTTGGGCTTCTTAGCGAGAAAACTTAAATTGGATGAAAAAAAAGTCATCTTTACTTTGTCTGTGTAAAATAAAACTTTTTTTCTTTCAAATGAGAAGATGAAACACTGCAAATCCTTTGGGTTTTTTACTACTCTTTATTTTTACAATGGATATTCAGTGTGATGACCCCAATTTTTCCTCAGATTAACAGTGAAGCTCTGGGATCTGGCTTAGCTCCGTGTGGCGAACTGTTCAGATGACAAGTCCTCGCAGCCTAACGGGACGACTACTTGACACACACCACACCGCTGTACCGCAGCACCTCTGAGGGATGCAGTAATCCTACCGTATACCATTACACTGCACATAGACTAAACACAAAACCAGGTGAGAGAATGACAGAGTGGTGTGTGCATGTGAGTTCATAGCATGCGTGTTTGTGTGCCAGAGCATTCTTTCTTGTGTTCGTGTGTGTGATGTCAGTGTGTGTACATCCACATGTGCATGTGTGGGCCTGCTTGGCCAGCTCAGCCTGTGTCTCCAACACTACACGTTTGTGGTGAACAACATTGGATGTGTGTGAGAGCCTGCTCGCAGAACATAATGCAGAACAGCCTTGCCTCCCACTCCAACTTGAAACAAAAAAAAAGTCACAGCCAGGAGGCCACTTTGAAATACCAGGTGCTCATTTGGCAAATCCAGGCAACTGGGGTGTTTACATTTCAGCGACTGAGAGGGGAAAAAGACCAGATGCCCCCCTTGAGCAGCTCAGCAGCAGCGTCCATAGAGGCATCACTCACCTCACCGTGGGTGACAGACCTCTGCGTGTGTGTGTGTGTGTGTGAGTCACGGAAGGAGAAAGGGTATAGAGAGAGCAATGTGCAAAGTCATTAAGCACCATATGACGACCTGCAGCAGAGAGACATAAAATAATGCAACAATGCTGAAAATTGGCCACTCTGGAGAAGTTTGTTTGTTTGAACACCCATTCACTGGCCTTGCAAAACACGTGCACATCCACATCCCCTACACACGTGGCTGTTCTTCGGACTGTTTCTTTTTCCCCTCCTGTTACCCTGCTTTTATTCTCTCTGGCTCTTGAATGGCTCTATTGTCCTCTGTTGCTGTTGAAGCACTGTTTGCAAATAGCTCAAGTACTTCCTTATCAGTTAAAAAGGAAACAATGGGACATCAAAAAGCGAGCATGTAATGCTGGGATCCGGTGAATTGCAAGGCAATGAATCTCGTCCGCCACGCGCAGCACGTGCACGTGCAAATATGTGCGCACACAAACATCCGGCTACAGACCGTCTTGCCCTGGCTGGTGCTGCACACACTTTTATTGTTTCATTATGCCTACTATCAATTTACTGGCAGTAAATTTACTCTGTCTTGATAAAACATTGCCTGTCAATTTTCTTCACAGCACCTGCTCATAACAAATCACCGAGGCTCTCCTTCTGACTGATTGCTTCTTGGCAGAGCATTTTGTGTTGTCTGTTTGTATCAATGGCAGGCATAAGGCCGCTGAATGGCGGTTGTTGTGCGGGTAAGTGCTGCCAGTGACTGGTTTTTCATACATGTATCTGGGCTATAAAGACTGGTGGGATTGGAAATGTGGAGAAAGAAAAGGCTCTGTCTGCACGCATGTGTATTTCCACACATAAAAGAAGCGGAAGTTATGATATATTACATCAATTATATTCCTTCTAAATTAATTACTCTGTGCAATGTGAAACTAAATACCTTTATGCAGTCAGCTTCAAACATTTTCCATACCTGGTAAAATGTTTTCTTGGAGAGTCATACTATCATATTGTGGAGAAAGAAAGTGTGCTTGTTTGGGCTAATGTCAACCTGTGTGTCATGTAAATGTCACTGGGGATTGGAAAGTGGTTGAACTTGGCCACCTCCTGTGTGTTGCTGTCTGTCAAATGCTTGCTGGGTACAGTCATGTGTGTGTGTGTGTGTGTGTGTGTGTGTGTGTGTGTGTGTGTGCAGGCACAACTGCATGCATTCATCCCTATTGCCATGTGCCATGTGCATACTGCACAGGCTTGCTTGTACATGGGTGCATGTTCTTGAATTACATATCCGCATTACCAAATTACTTTCTCTGCCAGGCATCTTGCTTTACTCCTCGGTCTGCCCCATTGGTTGCCACAGCATGAATACAGAACGTGAGAGTAAGACGCTACAGCATTATTCCAAGCATCATATTCACAGCAGTTTGCATTCAGCTTTTAGCTTTGGATTTATGTCCCATTTATCTTGCAGAAGCAAAGCAACTAAGAGCATAGAGCTTTAGAGCTGACTTTAGATTCTTGGGAGTTTGTGGTGTATACCTTTTAAAATATAAGAACATTCAGTCAGAGTCATCACCAGTCACTCTAAAATTAGGGGTTATTATAGTGATACCAGACAAAATACTATAGAGTGAAACCGATCCATCTGTTTCTATAACAGCAAAACGTGTTGTGACTCATAGGTGAGATGTTATGAACTCCAGCTGAGTAATGCTAGTTTTCCCAAATATTAACACTAGCATGATGTAACCAAGTGTAAGTGCACGGACAAGCCTTTACCCTGAGGCCAACGATGGAGCCGATGGAGGCCGGGACAACTGCAAAACAACTGGTTGGGTTTTTACGTGTCATAACATCCTCTTTGAGGCGGTATTTACGCAAAAGCTGTAGCTTAGTTCGAAGAACATGTAACTTTATTGTCTTTGCAGAGAGAGAGAGAAAAAAACTCGAGTTACCTGTGCATCTCTGAACTCTGAATCAGTGGGGGTTTTTATCTTTAAAATACAGAGAGCTGTTGTGGATAATATGTGTAATGTTTAACAGAGACAACCTGATATTCACATCCACTACGTGCTGAAAATGATGCCTTTTTTGGGACCAGCCAAGCTATGAATGACTTTAGAACCCTTTTGGGAATTTTTTTACATTTCTAAACAATTCTGCCTCCCCCTCAGCTTTTTTTTCCTTTTAAATTTTATTCTGGCTTTGCATAACTACTTCTTTTTAATGAAAAGACTACAGTTCAATATGCTAAATACAAATTTTCCGTGTTGTGAAGGCACTGAATAAATTTCACAGCTCCCAAATGCACTGGGACTGAGTATTTCCTCCCACTAAATGAAGCCATTTCCATATACAGCTGTTTGCTTCCATGTGACGATAATAATTAAGGCTATTAACCTGCAATTTTTCCTTGTTCCCAGTGTTTATGGCGGTCATGAAAGAGTTACCGCTGTGCTTTCTGTGCGTGCTCGGTAGTGGCCAAGGTGTATCATCTAGTGAGGAGGAAGAAGCAAATACACACATACACTATAAACATTAGACACTTAATGCCATGTCAGTGTATATGCAAAGGTTTTAAGGTCTGAGCATGAATGCACAGACCACCACACACCCTCCCAAACTGACGTAATGAGGGCTTGACTTACAAACATTCACACAGACGCTACAGTATTCCACCATCTCGCCAGGTGCTCTTTTACTACATGCCTAAGAGCCAGCAGACCAAGCCAGTTGACCATCTGACTCCCTTTAGGCTCGCACTACCACCCTTACAAAGCAATTCGCTCTCATTTAGACATCTTTACCCTGCTTTCAGATGATTCACCAGAGCTCTCTTACACATACGAGCAAAGTCTTCGCAATTTACTCAGGGATACGGCTGACATTTCCTATCGGGTGCCCACATTTAGCAGTGGCGGTTAAGGCTCTCTGCTTCCCATTATGCATCCTTTGGGTTATGGTATGTCATATACAAGTGGTGTGATCATGCAGAGAGAGCGAGTGCAACCGGATGGGAGCCACATTGAATGGTAGCGAGAGCTAAACTGAAACCATGTGCTTTTGTGGTTAGAAGTTTTGTCATGACTAACTACCTCTGGGAGAGCAGACACAAAGCTGGACACAGAGGGGAAAAAAAAAAAACCTTTTTCATATGACTGACGGTAACTAGACAGGGACGATTTATTGTGATTTGATGCTCGTAAAAAGTTGACACCAAAAGCTACTGACCTCTGCTTCAGTCAACAAGCTAAAGTATTCGCTAAAAGAGAGGGCTGCAGCAGTTCCTATGCTATCACGGGCTTTGATGCGCTTTCAAATAGCGGAAATTTCCTCCAGGCCCGTTTAATGACTTCATTTTCAGGCTTTATTTCAGAGGAATTTTGATTGTGGCCTCCGATGACATACAGTAAGAGAACATCACACAGCATGTGCCACTGTTGCCAACCTTTCAGGTCATGGGCACGATGGATGATTGCGTTTTGCAGCTGGACATGCTAAAGTGTCAAGGGTCAAAGCGAGGACTGTGGGTATGGAGGAAAAATGGAGCCCGCTGGGGGAGATGCTGTGTTGACATTGTGTTTGGACACTTTGAACATTGTTATCTCAGACAGTACGGGGCTATGGGCCAATCAATCATTCTGTTATTGGACCGGCTCTGGTGATTATTCATCCTGGACCTTTGATATCAGTCGATGTCAAACTGATCCCTCACGAGCTTCCTTTACTCGCTCACTGTCTGGACTTTGTCCTTGGGAATTTGTCACGGCTGTATTTCCTCAGAACATTTAGGTATTAAAGTGAATCGGGTGTTCATTTTCAGCCCAACGTGAGCGTAATCCACAGCTACGTTGGAAAGGTCCAGAATATTTATTCATCTAAAATGATTGTGTTGGCACAAGTTCCACTCAAGACAGTTCAAGCTCAGCCAAGGATGTAAGAAGACAGCATATTAATCTGTAATACATAGACAGACATGCCTCGGAAGCAGAGAGGGAATAGAACGCACTTTGAGAAGAATAAGCATTTACATTGTCAGTGATAGTAGCAACATCCAGAAGACATGTGTTGGAATTGTTCCACTGTCTAAATGGAAAAGCTTTGAAGCTGTTTCTCCTGGCCAGTGTACCTGCCTTGACCTCCTCCACCTGCTCTGGATACTCTGGCTAGAGAAAATACTGTAACACAGAGAAAACACACGTGTGGGAGTATGAATTTTAAAAAAAGGAATAGTTTTAGAGTAATGTGTTCAGCTAATCAAAGGCACACTTCTCGAATTCACCACTATTATGTTTATTGCTGTGTGTTGTCTTGGTTACCCAGTTTTCTACATTTATTCTATAGTTTGGGGATTTGAATCTGCTGGTCATCGGGGTCTTTCTAAGTGCAGTTGGCTTACTCTCCATATGTACACATAGGTTTTCTCTGGGTGAACATGAAGTTTGCATGTAATAAAATGTGCTATATAAACACAATTTCCATTTTTAAAAAGCCAAAAAACAGATCCCTGACCCACATGAAGTAATGTTAAGCAATAATAAAGTTTTTTAAGCTACAGCAGACGATTAAGGTAGTCATGTCACAGGCTTCATATATACAAACTCACACACAGTTTTTGTGATTGTAAACACAACTACGCTTTATTAGCTGCTTTTACAGCTGAGATTGGGATAGGTGTTTTTAGGGCAGAGTGTCTTGATTAACAGGTAAATTTTATTATCAATTTTTCGAACCATGTCAAACAAGTTTGTGTTCTCTGTGCATTGCTGCCATAGTGCTGAAGGGTTATTTCTTTTGCTTTTTCTCTGCACAGCGTATAATTAGCATGCTCAGGCAGTTTGTCAGCCGTGTATGCGTGCGCCTGCATGGCGTCATGATCCCCATACGTGTATTTGACTGTGCCCATCTAAAGAGACTCTCCCTCTATCTAAATGCCTTCCTGTCAGTGTCTCTGTCAGCGTACAAACAGCAAAATCAGGATGACGGCAGTTTGAGTCATAAATCTGCAGTCAGCTGAGACAGTGAAGCATATCTTTTCTCAGTTAGGTAAAGAAAGTGCCGAAAGGCGATAGATCACCAGAGACAGACAGTAGCTGATTGTGGCTGAGATTGGGCTCTCAGTCATGGTAAGGAAAGAGGAGAGAAGGTAGCAAAAAGGTGCCGATTTACAGACACAAGGATCTGGAACTGGTATCGAATGTGTGTTTGTCCTGGTGTGTGCAGAAGAGTGTGGATGATGGTGGTCTTCGGGGAGTTCAGTTGGGACTATGTTTGTGATCCTGTGTTAAGTGCTGGGTCAGTGGTGAAGGCCTGGAGGATTAGACCCCCACCCTCAAAACTCTTGTGAACAGCCCTACAGTCTCCTACACACACACACACACACACACACACACACACACATACACACACACACAACTCCTCTCTTCCTGGATTCCAGCTTTGAGCTTTTGTGAGATTCTCCAGAGCCACCAGCACTACCAAGTCCTCCTCCTCCACCAGTACTACCAGTACATTTTGGCTGTTCACGCACACATACATCAAAAGACACTCTAACATAACCAACAGCTCACCATTCCCCTAATATTGCCGGAGTAAAGCGATCCTCTCACACTCACATCGCATTAGTGCTGCTATTAGACCAGACCCAGACATAAGAGCTACAGTGTGTGTGTGTGTGTGTAGTGTGTGTCTGCATTAGTTTTATACATGCTAGAGGGGTGACCGTGCGTGTTTGTGCTTGCACCCATGCGTGTGATTTGTGAAGGAAGTTCATTGTGTATAATAAAAGGTCTTTTTTGCAATGCTTATGTGCATCTGTGCAGAGCTGCTTTAAAACAGAAAGTAGAGACACTGTTACCCTGGCACAAGATGAGTGGGAGGAAGGATGGATGAGGTTAGTGAGGGTCTGGCGAGGGCTCAGTAGGTGTAAGCTTGAGAAATTTCCATATGGCAGTAAAATGTCTGCCACTTTACTTACTGAGTTTCTAATGTGTGCCAGGTGCTGTTGTGACGCTCCCAGGACTTAGTGGACTGTTTCCTTCTTTGTTTGTGGAGAGTATGTCTGTATATGTATTTGTTTGAGGTTATATTTGGGAAGATAATGGACATGAAATTTCCCACTCGTGGGACTAATAAAGGTATCTTATCTTATCTTATCTTAACAATTTCATTTCAAAGAGGCAACATTGAAAAACTGCGAAGTATCCTGCTATTATCCTGTCCTCAGTATATATATACATATATATATATATATATACATATCATAATAATAATATATGGTAAATGGCCAGTATTTATATAGCGCTTTACTTAGTCCCTATGGACCCCAAAGCGCTTTACACTACATTCAGTCATCCGCCCATTCACACACTGGTGATGGCAAGCTACATTGTAGCCACAGCTGCCCTGGGGCGCACTGACAGAGGCGAGGCTGCCGGACACTGGCGCCACCGGGCCCTCTGACCACCACCAGTAGGCAACGGGTGAAGTGTATATATATATATATATATATACATATATTAATGTGGAAAAAAACACCCCCTCCTCCAAAGTCTGGTTTATATCAAGACTATATTTATGGTTTGACACATTTATCTTTATCTTTTTACATTGCCAAACACGAGGGTTCTCTAATACTTGCCCTGGCACTCTTTTGCTTATCGTAGACCATGATTTGTGCTCTGTGATCTTCAGAAAGAGAGAAAATCAACAGTGAAAAGTAGTACTTGTAAAATTCTTTAAAAATAAATGCAGCTAAACATTCATAATTTTGAAGTTATAGTTATGTTTTTCTTTCCTTTACAAAGTTGATCCTCATTTCCTGCAAAGAGAAGTTAGAAGCACATAAAAGTAACAAAGGTGGTAGTCATGAACTTGTGTGCTTCAAGTTGCCCATTAATAGCGAGCAGGCAGGAGAGTCTGGGCTTCAGTGGCTTTTGGTAATGAAAAGTCTTCTTTGAAGCCACCGCAGATCCTATACCCACGTTGCTAAACTTGTAAAATGATTTTCCTTTCAAATGGACTATGTCATTGTGAGGTATACAGGAATTCTTATTGGAAATGGACAAATTTTGTGTCAGTGAGCCCTAACCCATAACATAGGGAACTTTAAATGCCAAAGAAATTTTACTGCACAGAAATATGGAATATTTTCTTGCAAAAGTAAGTCTGACAGTACATGCTGGTTTAAAATTAACTTTCATATAGAGAGCATGAAGAGCATTTATTTTGCGTTGTGTGGATGTGTGGATCCCTATATGCTGAGTTGCTGTGTTACCAAAAGAGGAGAAACAAAAAATTATTAATAACTATCTGAAGGAAATATTGCAAAAGTCTCATATAGAGTTTTATTACTGTCTTACACGGAGTAAATGTAAGAGAGTAAGAGAGTATTCATACATAAATCCAACCCCTTTGTGAACTTTTTGTATTCTCATATAAACAACGTTTTTCTCATAATTCCTGAAAAAAACCCCTGAAAAACTGAAAATCAAAATTAAAAAAGTTAAACTTTAATTCAGTTTTACATGTTAGAACAATTCATTGAATATACATTAAAAACAAAATTACGTTAAACAACAAAAGTAAAAGAGTGCTATGCTAACAGTGGTGTAAACTGCTGTTCTTTAGGTTTACAAGCTAAAGTTAAATTTTGAGAAAATGTCTAACTTCTAATTTCACAGAATATTGCATAATGATAAATGCTTAATTACCAAATAATTAAAATAAAATGTATTAGCTTTTAATGTATTCAACTGCTTGTTGATGACAACAGCAAACTTAAATTCCACAAATTCCAAAATATGTGGAAAATTAAGTCTTTAAATAAATAAATATACAAATAAATAGCAACAATCCCATCGACGCTGGCGACCTAACACACGCAGGAAAACATTGTCTCATCTGTCTGACTGCAGTTCTCAGGATATGGCACACAATCGCTTTACAACTCTACACTAATGATGACAAACCCCTCATTTAGCTTCACTTTGGCTTCATTGTGTAGCAGCAAAAGCGCTATTAGTTCCGAGTAGAATAAACCAGTGTAAGCAAGATCACTCCCTTATCTCCAAAGACACGAGAGAAAACAGCGTGGTAACAACACTGTAGTTACGCTATTTAATCGCCCACTACATAACTGTTCAGTGGAGAACATTCTCTAACATCTCTGGCATCATATAATTATTACTAAGCATAAAATAACAAACAAGACACAGTTTTACTCACCTCTAAAGTAAGTACCAGTTTCCTATAATTAATCAATAAATCACAGTTTTTGTGCAAATGACCAAATGGCTGTTTCCGTTAATTCAAAGTGCTGTAATGACCCCTAAAACTGACAAATGGTGCATAAAGGAAATCATTTCTCTGTGAGATAAAAAGCGACCTCACTTCCGAGTGGAAGGTAAACTTATTTCAAACCCCTCTGTTTACTGGTGTTTTGAGAATAAAACAACATGGTAGCAGCATGACAGAACGGCTGTAGATTCGGGGAGGTTGAGGAGAAAGGCTGGAAAAGCCCGCTCGTGACAGATGCCCTCTGCTTAACTTATCCAGGGGAGAGGAAAAGTAAATAGTAGCTCCGTGGTCCCGAAGGAAACAAAAACCGCTGCTGGCAACATTTTGCCCGACCAATTGACTTAAATGTCTCATTGAATTATAAACACAGAGAAGCGATTTACATACGGGGGCTGTTCAATGTTTAGCTCAAGTTAAGGGCTCCGTTTCTTTATAAGTTTTTCCATTTTTGTTATTATTTTAAATCTCAAAGAAAAGTCCGACGTTTCCTAAATCGAAAATTGGAGAAAAACTTTTATCACCTTTCCGACTTGAATATAATCACTAAATCGCTTTTTATTTATGTGTGTACTCTTTCAAATAAAAACCAAGATGTAATGTCCAAGGCACCGAATTTGAAAACAGGCGAGGTCCTTTTTAATATATCTGAGAAAAAAACAGTTAAACTCCGACGGAAATTCCCCGGAATGCTTAAGTGCTCTGGAGTCAAATAATTGAGGAGAAAGAAGTTTTAATCAGACCCTATTCATCGAAACGGAAGCGACCCGCAAGGGGGCGCTGTGTGTCCATGCTTTTACATGCGCTCTAAGCCAAGTCAGTGACCCGCTGCAGAAAAAAGTAAACTAGAATTTTTTTAAAAAACATCAAGTTAACAAAGCTTCCATTGTATAGGACTGTTAAAGCTTCTTATAGGTAGTCACTACACAGTTAAACATCTGGCAGAGAAGCAGAGAAACCTCCTGTGTTTGCTTTATTGTGGATGTGGCACAAACAAAGGCTGCTCCGGAGATAAGTGCAGAAAAATGTAGCGATGCATTCTTATTTGGAGCAGACACAGATTTTTATTTTAGAATAAATGTGGAAAGTAAATGATTGTCAAGGTAGAGTTTTTCAGTGCAGCTGCTTCAGCCGTAACCCCTCCTCTTGGTCCCCCCCTAGGTCTCTCTCTCGCTCGCTCGCTCTCTCCCTCTCTCTCCTCTCCTTATTCATCCACCGCCTTGTGCTTCATTCCAGTGCACAAGCCGAGCGAAACAAGACGGTTTACGCGGCAGCCAAAGCCGATAAATTCGCTCAGGGAATACATATCTATAAACCGCGGCTCTCTCCTTATAGGAATACCACTTGACGCACGTGAGCGTGCACGTATGGGACTATACAGCATGATCCTGACAGCACTGCCGCTATCTCTGCCTCTGCTCTGACTATAGAGAAAGTGCTTGGATCTCCCGGAGAAGGTTGGCATTTCCATTTTTTCTTTCTTTTTTGTTACCGAGTATCATCCAAACGCTGCTGGAAATATTCTCCGGATGGTGACCACGGGCTGGACTACCTGTTTTCAGTGCATTCGCTCAATGCGAGGGGAAGGGACCGTGAGACTTGCGCCTGTTGTCTTTTCCCTGGTTTAATAAGGCACTTTGGAAATCACTGAAAAGGGGAGAAGGGTTGAAATATTTTATATCAAAGGCGATATTTGATCTGAACTCTCACCTCTATGTGTTTTGGTGAATGGAGGTAACTCTGGTCCTGGAGGTTTGACACAGCGGGGACCGGGACGGGACTGGGTGCGTGGAGCGTCGGATCACCCAGGATTGTATTCCTTCCTCACTCTCTCTGCCGTGGGTCTATTTACATGTCCGACCTGACCGCTTTATGACAATGGATTACTTTCTGCTTTTATGTAGCCTCTTGCTGCCTGTGGTGTCTGCCGTGGAAGGTAAGAAATTTTAACTGTTCTAGAGGTTTCATGTTGCAGCTTTCCTGAAGCCTAATATTTCTCCACACCAAGCGAATCCGCACCCGTGCCTCTTAAAGGCTGGGCACGGCACCCTAAAGCTCATGTAGCCGTACCCAAAAAAATCATGATTCCATTTCTACCCCCCGAATTAATTTCATTTTGGAAGTGACCAGCCGTGGCTGATTTCGTTCTTTCTTTTTTAAGCATCTCTAATGAAATTACTGACTTTACAGGATTCAATTGTGGTGCGTCCACGAAAGCTCATCCATTTCAATGATCGTTGTGTATTCTTTTTTGGAGCACAGGATTGTGAGGGCTGCCAGTGCTTTCTTTGTCATTTAAGGACATTAGCTCCACACTGTATCTCACTGGGGAGTCTCGGCTTTCCCCCCACGCACACACACACAGCACTTTCCCCAGGTCAACTGCGTGCATTTTAAGGGATTGCTTCGGTGTGTGGCCTTCTGACATCTGGACTATGCGTATATTTATGTGCGCTTCAAAAGAAGGGGAGGGGATTGAATCATAACCCACATTTTGAATATTTTTTTTTATTAATCTGAAATATCTGAAACGCGACGTGTGATTTGGTAAAGTCATTTTTATAACTGATGAGTTGTCTCTTCCCTCATCTTTACAGTAATTATTATTTTAGTTTTATCAGATGTTTTTATTTTATTTATTGTTTTTTATTAACGTGATATGAATTTGGTAATCCTCAGTTATATATTTTTATCAGTTTCCTCTGACAGCTCATCTGTCTTAGCTCTGTGTGGATGTTTGCAGTGCGTAAAATCAATGAGAAATTCCATCTGTCGTTTTTCCCAGCGATGTAAACGACTGTCCCGCTCTTCTATTACGTCTTCCCCGTACTTTGTTTCACTCTGCGATGTTTGGGAATTTAAAAAAATGGACTAGTCGAAATAAGGTTGAAAGAGGCCTAAAGCTTGAGAGTATGAATGTCGGAGCCCAGGCGAGGCTCCCGGTTGGCTTGTGATGCCAGTAGGAAAGTAGGACAGTGGGCCACTGGCTCAGCAAACGCGTCTCGATCTCAGCTTATTTGTCCACCTGTCCACATAACGTCTGAAGTTTTTGTTTTTTCACTCTCAGAAACTGAGAAAAGGTTGTTGCTGATGGATATTTTTTCCCCAAGGTACATTTTACTTTCTGCCGATTTGTCACCGATTGTTTGAAATACAAGTGGCGCACCAGATTTACACTATGAATAAACTAGCCTGCTGTAGGATACACAGGGCCTTTGATTTAAAAAAAAAACTGACAGCAGGCTGCACGGAAAAAAGAGTTTAATTTTATATATTTATTTATTTAACTACAGTGGAAAGTCGCTTTGTCTGCTAAGCTAATACAAACACAAATTACTCTAAATGAAGATTGTTTTACAGCCTCTGAGATGGCTCTCAATCCATGTTGTCCGCAATTTAAGAAATTCTTATATCCCACACTTTCTTAAACTCTTCACAACCAATTATTTTGATTTCCACGTAGTAATATTTGCTCGGTCAGGACCTAGAGTCAAAACTCAGTTAATAAGAGTGACTTTAGTAACACTATGGTTACCGGTTAAGATGTATTTTGTTTGGTTTTATTCATTTATTTAATTAATTCTACACAAAAGAAGACCAAAGTAGGCTGTGATTTAAAAAAAAAAGAAATATTTTCAATGAAAATCTTTTATTAGAATAATCAAATTCTAATATCTATTTCCAAATCTTTAAAAAAGTCCCAAATATCTTTTTTTTTCTTCTTCTAAGGAACCTTGAATGCCACTTAGTGGCCCCTGTACCTCACCGGACCCCAGTGAGGAACCACTGACTTAAAACATATGGCTTTGAATGGATGGGTGGATTCCTGTCGTGCAAAAGTTGTGGGGTAAAGAGGTAGACACCGGGAGTGAGCCGGGAAAGGGAGACAGAGTGAGAGAGGGCTTGGCCTTAACAAAAGCAGAAAGTTTTCCTTCGCACTGCTTGAAGTTGATGTATTTTGTTAGAACAATCTATTCCCTACCTAAGTGATGCCATAAACTCTGCTCTACTGACCTGGCTGGGGGTTTACCTAAGCTTGTAATACAGCCGGATGATTTATGGCTGCTGCTAGGACTTCTTTCTGGGATATATGGGTTTATGGCGAGTTAGGCAGCAACAAGCGGCCCGGCCGGGGGACGATTGCCCCCAGTGACGATTGTCACTGTGCGCCTCTCCGGTCCCGGGGTCACACTGCCCGCGGAAAAGGCTGTTAATTATTTCATGTTTTCTTTTTGACCCTTTGGTTTTACATTTGATATTTTAAAAAGCCATGTAGGATAAAAGTCACTCCCAAGGTCTTCAACAGTATAAATTCAGTTTATTTGTAATCGTGTAATTATGGGACAGTTAAACCCAGGGTTTCTGAGTTCTCCGTGGCAACATCAGCGCAAAACATTAATTTGACTCCTCATTCAGCATACCTCATTTAACTGATTGGGTGTTTGATGTGGCGCACATCAGGCACGTAAAAGCATGACGGTTGTTTTCTTGCTGGATTTGATACTTTTGGTAATTTTCTTAATGTGGCTGTACACGAAACCTTAACATAAGAGTTGTTTATGCTACTGAATTTTATGTAATCTTTGTTATGGGTTGGACTACTCAGATGGGTTAAGTGTCTTAATTGTATCTCAGTTAAATAAGAAAATGAAACCATTAACCTGTGTTTATGTCGGGGTTGATTGATGCCCTGGCGTTTTGGGTCGTCCTCGGCCGATGCTACCGTGGCCTTGAACTTTGGGGTGCTTAGCAGTGTGCTGAGGAGACAAATTGCGTCGATAATTGTGCTATTTAGTGCGCAGATGTTTTGGGAGAACGAAGGCACAAAAAAGTATGAACGGGCTTCCTGGTGATATTCGGGACAGGCAAAACACCCCGCTAATACTGTACAAGTGTCTTAAGAGCAGGCCAGATTTTTTCTTATTCTTTCTTATTATATTTTTCTCTAAACTCAAACACTGGACCCACTGGAACTAAATTTTTACTCAATTTAAACCGTTTTTTTATTGTTAGCTGAAGCCACATAAACAGCGACAGAGAGTTCCCCAGTCTTTTTTTTCTATTTATGGCTGTGTGTTTCGACGACTGATTACGCACAAGCAAGGGCTTTGTAGCGCACATGTTTATGTTTTTATGTGGGTGAGATCACACCTCCACGGGAGCTTTCCTGTGCCTGTTTGCAGTTGGCACATTTCTCATCAAACTCTCTCCCGTGATTTATTCTCGCTCTTTTTTTCCAGCAGGGGAGTCCCCCTAGTCCTCATAAACATTTTTTATGTATATATATTTAATTATCATTTCCAGGTGGTGATTAATATATTAACAACGCATGCATAAAAAATATGCGTAAACTCTGTCCACACTGTAAACGCTCGAGTCTTATCGAACTTGATTTCTTTCTCCTCCTTTGGTCATGTGACTGCTTGATTGATATTTCTCACTTTACCCGTGTACAGATTTCAGGTGACCACATCTTGCTGAAACGCAACTAACCTTCGTAATAAAGAGAGTAATTGGGCCATTCTGGCCGGGACCAGCTGTCCCAAGGCCTACATACACCGGGCTTTATTTAAGGGCGCAGGGTCAGTCTGTGTGGCCTGAGCGGGACTCCCAGTGAAGCAGCTAAGTCAAACTTTTCCTCCGGAGCTCGTCTACATAACATTCAAAAGCAAATTTACTGAACAAATCTGTTTAAGGTCACTATTGAAGTAACAAAAGGATATATTAGTGACCCTATGGTGCCTATCACAGAGACCATTGAAGGGCTAAGTGGATGTGGCGCTAAAGAGGCGTGAAAGCGAATTTGCAAAATAAAAGCGTCAGTTCTGCTAATCAATCATTCTACAAGGGGACACGATCTATCTATCTTAATGCGATTATGAAAGATATATAAGATGAATAAAACATAGACGCACAGATGCACACCCTCTACACAGGGAATGCGTAAAGTCTCAATTAATGCGGTCTTATTGATCTAGCCATTCGCCCTTGCTCAGCCTTTCAAAACCACAGATTCAGGTTTGATTCGGAACACTGGCTAAAGGTAATAAACAACGCATAAGGATAATTATCGATATCTCCTGAATCAATTGGCCTGATGAAGGAAGACTGTATGTTGTGAAATATACTCCAAAATGCAATTCAAATAGTAGCAGTGCTATTGCTACTACTATTACTACTACTAATAATAAT
>NW_005187437.1:3478799-3494037 GCF_000239375.1 Pundamilia nyererei | reverse complement strand
TATCTATCTATCTATCTATCTATCTATCTATCTATCTATCTATCTATCTATCTATCTATCTATCTATCTATCTATCTATCTATCTATCTATCTATCTATTATTTTGGGGCTCTGTCTCTCATTGGTAATGTTCTCTTCAGAATTGCATGCTGCACGGCATGATGATCTCATCCTATTTACATTTTTCAATGTTTTGAACAACAAACAAAATAAATGATAAAGTCATAAGAGGCAGTTGTGCCAGTCAATCAGCCAACAGGGATCCCAGACCGTCTGCAGGTCGTATGCTAGGCTGGAGCCGCGTTGAACAGATGCATTCTGACATAGGTTCAGGCGCTTGGGAAGAAATGGCGCGTGGATGACGACATGTAGGGAGTTGGGATATGATGGTACAGGGGAGCAGTCTGGTGGTTTTCAGGGTGTGGGGTTGGATTTGGATCAGCAACCCAGAGGGCAACAGAGCTGACAGACTTTACAGATGCAGCGGGCCTGCAGGAGCACTCATGCACACCGAAGGACGGTTCATGGCTCTGACGGCGGCATGGAAAGATTCACCGAGCTGGAATTTCACATGCAGACAAGCGGCAGCCATGTCAGGCCTGCATGAGCCTTCATACACCAGGAAGTGAATGAACGAGGATTACTAATCAAAATAAGGCAGCAAGGATGCAAATAGGGATATAGTCAAAACAGGATATTATTTTCTGAGGAACTACAGTGAAGAACAATTAATGAATAGGAACCTCAATGTGACACATCAGAGTGTGACCAAGTAAATTTTCCTATGTTTGCTTAGGGCTTTAGAACATGGAGGCAGGCAGCAGCTTAGCTTCAGCTTCAACAAAACTTTACCATTTCAGACATATAAGTAAAACAATTACAGAAATATAATAGTTTCTCTAGGTTGTGACTACTTTGCCTTAAAATATAGTTACAATAATCCCACTAAGCAGTGTTTATCATATCAGCGACTATGTTTATATCCACCTCAGATTCACCAAATATTTATATTGGACATGTACACGGCACTGTTAATGAATGACAGTGCCATTAGTCGAGTTTATATAACATTCTTGTGATTACAAGAATGTTATATAGACACATGCACTATTAAGTGAAGTAAAGCACGTAAAATATTTTACCGCACAGAAACCATGACGAATATAATCACACGAATAAACGGCGTGTATGATGTTTAACTGGGTTTATCCTTCTCACATTACTGCCGTGAGGACTTGTTGTTACGTTAATGTAAACAAGCACTTGTAAGTATTCAGAATTGATGGTAGTTTTACAAGAGGTTGTTCCAGATCTTTTTTTTATGCCAAACAAAATGTGTGCGCACAGTTTTTGTGTATGGATTTCCTTGCATATGGCACTGTGTGCGCAGTCTTTCCTGGTCTCCAACAGAGTGGCCTTGTGGGATGGCAGGTCTTTGACACTCAGTGTGGAGAGCAAGCAGGGGAGGGTGAATGTGTCTGGGCCAGCCCACCACACAGACACACTGCTGCTGTCTATATTTAGCCAAGCAGAACACGAGAGAAAGGAAAAGAGACACACACAGACACAGGGAACGAAAAGGAGAGCAAGGAGAGATTTTTCACTCATGGGGGCAAGATGGGGCAAGATGGGCTGTTGATCTACGCGAGAGGAGTGTATTTGGGAGATTACAGGGGTTGGGGAGGGTCTGTGTGTGCACTGCTGGAGGTACAGTTTGTCCATGTGTGCAGTCTCAACTAACTTTTTTTTTTTTTTAAGAAATGTTTTGACTGCATTGAGAGATGGAGGCACTCAAGCTCAACGTCCAGCAATGCTGATATTTTTTTGAATGAGAACCTAGTTTTTAAAAACAACTGTCAAACATTAAAAATAAGATCTCTACTATATTTATATTATTTCAAACTTTTATATAACCTGATGACTTTTGTCCTGCAAACTCCCTGCATATTAACCCTTTAATGTGCAAGCTGATGGTTGATTCATTGATTCAGTTTTAAATATATAAAACTAAAGCGCCAAATCACAACCACAGTTTTCTCAAGGTGCTTTGACTCTGCAGCAGTACAGAGAAAACCCTATAAATCAGATGAGGAAGCACATGAGTGGGATATTCCCCCCGCTGTGTTTAACTGACTTATGATAATGACTTGAATACTGTTAGAAAAACGTTAACTTAATAATAATAATGGCTTTCTGAGATGACATTTTATAGGCTCTGTCTGCTACTCAAATGACCATGTGTCAGAATGTTCATATTATAGGTGAGTTAGTATCTGCTGTGCTTTCCACCCACGCTCAGCCCACATTGTGTGATCCCTATCGAGAGGTCATGAGGGGGTCTTTTTGTATGATTTTGATGTGGGGCTCTCTGCCTAAGGCTAGTCTTGTTCAGTAGCTGAACAATCAAAGCCCAGAGCTTGTCCTATTCCAGTGGGGAAAACAAAGTATATCATAAAAGAGGATGTGCATATTTGTAAAGAAACTTTGGCAACTTTTCTAAGGCTCACATGCAAAAACTCACAAGCAGAGCAGATTTAGGGCACAGTGGGTGACTGATGTGTGCATGACTCCATTTTGTCCCATATGGCTAATCTGTAGATGAGTGGTGTTTGCATTTAAGACTCAGTCTGCTTATGAGAGACGACAAATAGTAAACCTGAAAAGCTAACGTGCCTCTTGCCTCTCAGAGAGTCGAAAAAGACCGGGTCAGCGGGAGGTTTGAAAGGTGGAGTTTAAAGGAGCGGACTTCTCCTCGCAGCAGTTTGATCCACCTCAGGGCATCCTCCTACCATTTCTTTACGAGCTACAGGCTCTTGTAACAAATTTTTGCCAATGGAGCAGAAAAGAGATCTTTGATATTTGTCTTTGAAAATGGCTAGTTACATCTGTCGGGAGAGTGGACACAGCTGTAAAACAGCGTGCCTTCAGGGGGAATAAAGGCCACATTACCTGGTTTCAGCCTTTGCTGGCCTTGTTAAATGTAAGAAGGAAACAGAGATGCAGGAAGCGGGGAGGGAGATTTCTTTGTTGAGTTTAACCATAGCTGGGTGGTTAATGGTAAGACATTTTGTGGCAGACAGCCTTGCTCCAGGCCCTTATTCCTTTTCAAGAGCAGGGAAACAGCTTTTGCTAATTTTCAAATAGCCATCCTGAGCAAGCCTATGTGTGATGATAGGCACTGCTTCAAAGGAACAGCTGTAGTCAGAACTGATGTGATGGGCTCAAATGTCCACTGTAATTAACCATAATGCATGTGTGAGAACAGGAGTGTATATTTTACTTGGTAAGAGGTCTGCGCAGGAGTGCTCCTGCTCACACTGAGTACAGTGTTGCAGTAGAACTCTATTACAACTTATTGTGCCCCACTTCTCATCCTGGGTGTCAAAAACACTAACCGCCCACACTTCATCTACACTTCAGAAGACCCAGGAAGACTCCCCACCTCTATTAAATATTTCTCCCCTTTTTTTCTCTCGTCTTCTGGAGAATGGCGGCGGGTTTAACTAGACCCCTGCTCTCTTATCAACAGCTCATCCAATTCACTCTGAACATCTTAAACACGCTCTCCAGCACGGCTCGCACAGGGTGGGTGAAACCAACACATTTGGGTGACAGAAGCAGCAATAACATGTGACCCGATGTCCATATTTTTACATAATCTCCACAGTTCCACACTGCAGCTTCCCTTCAGACACTGCCGGCTGTGGGGAGCATTTACTTAACCTCGGCTCACAGTGAAACAGAGTTTCAGTGACACCGTGACTTTTATGTTCCAAGTGAGTGCAATATTTAGAGGACGCTGAAGAAAAGGTAAAAATAAAAGCCACAACGACTGTTATAAAAGTAAACGTTTCAGGAGGGCAATCTTACAAATGTAGAGGTGTCACTTTTGGTGTGTTGTTACTCAGATTGCCCTAACACCTGCCCATTTGGTAGAAGTGTAGATCACATATGGCTATAAAGTGATGTTTGTTGCTGAAGCAGAGGCCACCCTGTGGTTTTGATATCAGCTTCAGTCATCTCACAAAGTTGGTGTTTCACTGTTAAAGAAACTTGTTTATTCCGGTTTCTTTTTTTCTCACAGTAAGACGAGCTTAATTGGTTTAATCTTGTATTGCACACAGGAACTGATTTCATTGCATCCACGTATTATCTGTGAGTAAGTCCTGCAAACTGATATCACTGCAAAATCAAATGGAGATGAAAGTTGAAATATGCCATACAATGAGTACAACATATAGAGGATGCTGAAGCAAATGTAAAATAAATAAATAAATAAAAGAATCAAACGAACAAACAAGCCTCAGTGACTGTTATAAAAATAAACATTTCAGGGCAATCTTGCAAATGTGGAGGTGTCGCTGCTGCCAGGTTGTTACTGAGATTGTCCTAACACCTCTGCACTTGGTAGAAGTGTAGATGACATAGAGCTATAAACGATGCTTGTTGCTGTGGATGTGGCATAAGAAGGAAACAGAGGCCACCCTGTGGCTTTGATATCAGCTTCACTCATCTCACAAAGCTGGTGTTTCACTGTTAGAAGAAAGTTTATTTCTAAGTTTGCTAATTTGGGACAATTTTAAACACTTTTCTGTGTCTTTGTACCACCGTGCCTGTTTGTCATGGTGCTTGCCGACTGTGACTTTAAAAGGGATTTGACAAGTGCTGTGAAACACTAATTGCAATGAGCCAGATGAAAGCACCACACAATATAGGCTGACCCCCTCCCTCTGTGCCAAGTCAGGCCATAAACAGCTTCCCCTTCCCCTCTTACACCTTATGGAAATCCCTTGTGACCTTTCTCTCTCTCTCACACACACACACACACACACACACACATTGAAAACACGAGCGGTGACAGTTTCTTAATCACGCGGCTGGACACACATGTGCACATAAACCCCACAAAATCTTGATCCTTACGCCCGCTTCTTAGGGTCAGAGCCCACATCTACATTCATTCACTCCTGTGCTAATGAATCAATCGAGTGGCTCCATTCATTTCATTTCTGTCAGACCCAATCGATCAGCCTCTTTCTTCCTGTCCTAACAGAGCAGCGGGGGACCTCAGAGATTGAGGGGAGTAAAAAAAAGGGTCTGCTTGAAACATCCAGACAGTTCAAAGACTCCTCATTTCTTTTTCTCTTTCGTTTCCTAGAAATGTAGTTTGAGAGCGTTCAGCTGTGTATGTACTTTATGTATGTGAACTAAATTAAAGAGAAGGGATTAAAAAGAATTAAGCTAAAAATTATACACGATATTCAGTGTTCATCTTACCGTTAGCGGGAATCACAGTTTAGCACAGTGGATTCTGTTGATGCTGAAATGGAATAGCAGATAGAAGGTAGCAATGATGCATAAACTAGCCCACACTCCTCTGGAGTTTGAGCCTCTAACTTGGCTAGGGGAGCAATGTGTTTGATGAGTCCAACTCTCGCCACGCTCCACTCCCCCACTGAGTCAAAGTCAGAAAGGTTATAATTTTTTTTCCAAGCCCCTCAAAGTTTAAGCAGTTTGTGTGTGTGTGTACAAGGCCATGCAGAGAAAGGAGAGGCAGGCCAGAAGAGAGGGTTCAGAGGGTTTTCATTTTCAAAACCCACTTAGTTCTGTTTATTGGGCTGCCAGTTCATTTCAAAAGGTGTTGAGCGAAGCAACTATGCAGACCAGAGGTTGTTGGGAGCCAAGGTCGCCTCAACTGAGTTTGGGGAGGGGGAGGATGGCCGAGGATGGTAGTGGACAGGTAGGTAGCAGAAGACCGGGAGGAAGGAGTGTGACGAGCTGAGCTTCAGAGGAGGAGTAGTATCTGAGAGATCCATTTGAGCACAACAAAGATCATCCCATCATTTGGAATTCTGCCACTAACCTATCATCAAAGCTTTCACTACACGATGGTATTTCCTCTCAGGTAGAAGATTACACCAGGGAAGATCCACTGCTTCCCATTAGTGCCTTTCAATAACTCTGCACCTTGAACACATGCACATAGTCCCACTTGAAGGAACCAGCCTTTAACAGGCGTGCTCGTGATTTTTTTAATGAATGTTGCAAACGACCAGTAGTAATCAACCGAAGCATTGTACGACAATTTCGAAATGCATTCACTGAAATTATCAGAATGGGGGTCAAAAACACATGAAAAAAATTAGGTCAATAATATATAAGGGAAGAAGCTCCATCCATCCATCCATCCATCCATCCATCCATCCATCCATCCATCCATCCATCCATTTTCTTCCCCTTATCCAGTTCAGGGTCACAGTTGAGTTTGCGCCTATCCCAGCTGTCACTGGGCAAAAGGCGACAACTCCGTAGACGGGTTGTTAATCCATCAGAAGGTTTCTAAACATCTGGTTGAAACTGGCATTGATGGCCTGTACACTTTATTTAGCCTTACTTATATTCTGGATTGTTCCATGTTCATTGTTATCCTACCATACAGCTTGTCTTCTTTCTTCTAAGCAATTTAGAGAATAAAACCATAAGTTTTAAGGCCTTTCAGCTTAAAGGCATGATCTCTGAGTTACACTGTTATTTAGCCCTTTTTTCTTTATTTCACGCTTTTTTTTCTGTGGTTCTTCCCTCTGCCCCTTTTCAGTTACCTCTTCTGTGACTGCAGCTTATCACACTTGCAGTAGGCCCTAATTACAGTATTATTTTCCTCCGCCTGTTATCTCACGGCCTTGTGATATCAAAATCCCAACAGCGACAGTAAGCAGCTGGGAGACAGTTGCTATTTACTACTTGGAGACCCATTGTTGTTGCCTACTGTGTGATAAGGTCTTGATTGTCAAGATGACTTCCCCCATTGTCTGTAGGGAGAGAAAGATACAGTGGAAAGGTGTGGTGAATGTACACCACCTCTGCTTGTTCCACCGACTGAAACAGTCCTGTATGTCACAAAAACCAAATGGTGTTCCATATACAGAAAATAGAAACAAAAAAAAGGTTCAAAGCCTAACGCTTACATGACAGCTTGTCGCTTTTCGTGACACACTGCTTTTTTTCCTTCTTCCACAAAACACGTTCTTCGCCTGTCAGCTTTAACAATATAAAAGATTAGGACAGAAAGAACGACTGCAAAAAAAAGGAAAAAAGAAAGACAATAGCATCTCACTTGGCTGTAACTTAATATGTTGCTTTAGGTGGCAGAGGGTTTCTAAGTGTGAGTTGCAGGAGGTGTCTGGGGTTTAAATACCAAGGCAAACAGCTTAAGAGTGTGAAAACAATTGGCAAAGACATGAAAGTGTAAGCAAGAACACACACACAGGGGTCAGATAACCTCTGGCCAGATGGGTATGGTCAAGTGAACACAGGAGAAAGGTTGTCGGGTGGGGGGTTGCGCTGTTTATGGCACCGATGTCAGAAAAGGGGACTCAAAAGCATGACCCTGTGTGCCAAATTTGGCCTCTGTAAATCCCCCAGGGTGCAGGAACTAAAAGGGTGGTGATGATTGGGGATTCAATTTGGCTTGCTATCAATCAATGCCACCAAGATAGACAGGATTGCTGCCGATAGCCCGTCCTTGCAACCAGATTGGGTTTGTGCCTCTTGGGATTCACGCCCTTTTTTCACGCTTTGTTAATTAAGCGCCCAAGCTGCCCCTGCACTTACTTATTTATGAATCTTGGCTTCGACCGGTACTGGAAACCACTTGGTCTCCCCTAATTAGTCTTTCACTAATGGCCAGGCTTCCAGACAATTTCAAACCGCTGACCCCCATTTTGTTTATGCACACACCAAACCATACGACCTTGACGTTACACAACCCATGTTTTCTGGTGTTGTGTTTCTGTGGTGCTGAATAAAGTGCCCCACATGGGATAATGAGGCGACACTTAAAAAAATCAATTTCCTTCTCCATCTGTCTAAGTAATTCCTCACCTGTTCATTAACCCAAGAATAGAGTACTCTGGATGTGTTGAGCCTTGACAAGAAGAGAACCCGACGAAAGAAAACAAGAAGCTTCATGCTGGTGAAATAGTAACACTTTCCCAGTACGCTCAGGGAAAGAGGGGCTTAACTCTGGCATGATTAATTGTCATTATTAATTATTATTGTCTTGGGTTGTTGCAAACAGCACGCTGCTGACTTTATATCGCTTTATTGATCAAAGTAAGCCAACGGCATGACATCACTTCTCTAAACACCATCGTGCAATTACTTTAACTACTTACTTTTAACTCGGCGAACACCCGAGCATTTTTCCCTTTGGTTTTAATGGCACAGTCACTGTTCAGGGTCAGCAGGCTCATCCACTGTGGCCTTGTGTGGTGTGGTTTGCATCACATAAACACTGGTCCCAAGTCAAATTTACTGGCGAGCAGTCCTGGAGATTCATTTGTATTCTTCCCTCTTTGGCTGGTTCAGGGTCAGGCATGATGACTAATCAGGTCAGGACTGATCCACACCCTGCGGTCGGAGCACTACCAACCCCACCTAGCTTACTTGGACCACCAAGTGTATTTGTGCTGAAGGTAGAGGGAACACACACAAGCTGGATGGAAACGAGCTGATATTTTTGGTGCATCTCATTTCCCATGTCTCCAGTTGTGGAGAAAAACAAACTTTTACCTCGTTCTTGTTTATTCCCTTCAGATTTTATCGCCAAAGGCCACAACAGAACTGAACCCAGCCGAACACATGCGCTAATGGGTGAGCTTAGGCATAAACAGTGGGATTGTTATTTTTTTAACTAGCTAACTTTGCCACAGGCTGTGTTATAAGTATAACAATAATGCAGGTGGGAATGTGAGGGAAACTTTTGGGTTAGTTATGAAAAAAGTTAACTGTTGCTTGACTTGGACAGCCCAGGTGAGAAACAAGCTTTCTGTTGTTTGTGTGCATCTGAAAGCAATTACATTCGCAAATTTGTGTGTTTAAAGAAGCACAGGGAAAAGTAATAATTTCATTTAATCTGTTGCTCTCCTTATTATGTGGTAATTAACAATAACCTTAACAATAACCCATACCGCTACCCTAACTTTACCCTAACCTCAAAAGACGTCCTCACCTCAATGTTAACAACGTCAGTTATAACGACTTTGATTTTAGGCCGCATAACAGCGACACATTCCCAAAATATGAGTAAACCACAGTGACGCACACGCACGTTACACTGAAACCCATGTTTTCGATACAGGAAAAACAGTGTGTGCTAGCTCTGTGTGCTGTGTGTCAGCACATTAATAAATGGGTTCCTGGTGGCCTTGTGACTAGAGCTTCTGTGTGTATGTGTAGGTGGTGGTAGTGTGGGGTAATTGGTGACACCGTGCTCCCTCCAAACTGCCAGGCTTAGTTACACATCAATGAAGGGTGAATAATACATTAGCTAGGGTAGTGCATGTCCCTCCTACACATCCCAAGAGAAGAGGGGGTGGGGGCAAGGTAGGCAGATGACAAAATGAAAAATATCTTAAATTGGGGTGAAAAAAAGCTAGAAAAGGTATTTAACCCTAAGCTCTCCATCCCCTGACATATCTCATTTGTCATCTACACATCTTCAGCCAGACCATTTAAGCTCAGCTTGCCTTGAACATACCTATTTTAGCTAGTGTCCTTACCTTCCTTGTTCTGATGTACAGTCAGTCTTTTCCTTTTGCATTGGAGCTGCTTTCAGAAGAAAGAGGAGACGAGCCGTAAGCAAGCTTGGGATCAGTCGGGCTTGCTTGTAGTGTGTCACGGTGCTTGAGTGTTGATGCAAGTGGTTCTGTTGTCATGTTACAGTGAATCCAAAATCTTGTTGTGCCTTTGTTGACCTGCTCTGTGTGTCTGCAATTTGGGACTTCTGTATTTGCCATTCTGTCTCTTTCTGCGCTAGTGTATATGCATATAAATGTGTGTGTGTGTGTGTGTGTGTGTGTTACTAAGTGCAATATGATTTATTCCTTCTTTCTCTGGTGTTGCTGTCTGGGCTCCTCTGTGTGTCATGCCAATGCACAGAGGTCTTTATGTAATTGAAGAGCGCCTCTGAAAGCCCCCCGCCATATGGACCCCAACAGCCTTGGATGGCAGTCTGTCTGTCCATCCCTCAATTTCTTTTAATTGCCCAGCGCCAGGATTCTGTGCTGTGACTGTCTATTGAGTGGTTCCTCAATAGGTTAAATACATTAATATGTAATAAGGTTTGGGACCTCGACAATCCCAGACCATGAGATTGACCAGATAATGCTGAGCGGGGCTGAGGACAAGGAGTGCAAATACTAAAAGTTTTAGTCTGGCTTTAACTTTTCCTACCCTATTAACTCAACTTAAGCTATCCTTTTTGATTATTAGTATTATAGATAATCGGACATACGCTTTTATGATTTGTCATAAAACAATGCTGCTAGTAGTAAACATATGAATCTGAATCAAATACATCGTGGTGGAAGTAGAACAACATTTTACACTACTTGCAATATAAATGTTAAGGTTCTTTGTCTGTACTAGTTTTAAGGTTAAAGTCACAGATTTTCGTATACTTTGATTATTGATTATACTTTGACTCATACATGAAATAAAATTATTAAAAGTCATTATATTTCATGTATGAGTCAAACCAGCTCTCCTACTCTGAGCCTTCTGCTAATTTCCATGGCATCAGACTTTGATATATAGTTAGTTAGTTACAGTTATATAACTTTTTTTTCTGTTGCTATATTTACAGGAGGACGCTTGGCTAATATGTAATTGTAACATTATGAAAGGTTGAGCGGATATTAACACTGACACGGCCGTGTTTTTTCAGATGGCTCATTACTGGTGCTTTTAGCTGCTAAAGAGGCAAAGTCCATTTGCGCGGAAGAGGTCTAACAAGTCAAGTTATTACAGTGGCCAAGTGTGAGATTAATTAACTTAGTGGCGATTAAGAATAAGGGGCCAGAAAGAATCTCAGTGGCTGCAAGGCGGGAGGGAGTGAGACGGAGACAGAGACAGAGAGAGAGCTTTCCACCCCAAAACATATGAATGTGACTAATCTCACAGATAGCTATTTGTAAGAATGTCCTTAAATAATAACAATCGCCCTCTCCTTTACCTTTTATGCTAAGTTATAGGTGCCAAGAAACAAACAAACACATGTATATCCACTATCACAAGCTTCCCAAAGTGACATAAAGTCTGGATTCTGAAATAAATGTGTAAAGCCTTTTCAGCAAAAAGTCTGCTGTTGTTTGCCATCAGAGATCAGTAACAGTTGTGATATGATAAAGATTGTCCAGAATGCAGTTGTCTCACGCAGGAGAGCAATGCCGTCGTCCCGGCTTTGCAGAGGTGAAGCATGAATTGCTCTCACACTGGCTAGTTTGTGATATCTATCAAACCAAGCCTGTCTCGCAGAAGTGCGTAAAATGACTGCCCGCCTTATCTTGAAAAAATGGTCAAATTACAAAGAAGTCGCTGCCTTCTGTGCTACCAGCATTTTATTTGATTGTAATATCTACTGACTGTAACATAAGAGATTTCGAGGTGTTTTTGGCCACTTGTGTGTATTTTTGCAAGACCAGGTGGAGCAGGAGGGAAGAATGAGAAAGAAAGAGAGTGGCAGCGATACGTGTAAAGACGAGGGAATGGTGATGGGAAAAAAAGACAAAGCTGGAAGAAGAGAAAGGATTTGTGAGGGGGAGAAAAGGGACAAAACAATGCAGCTGACCTACCCAGTTTACCTTGCCCAGTGTTGTATATCCTTTGCGTGAGTGCATGTGGGTCATTGTTTCTGTTTTTATTTCCAGTGCTGCGTGATACATTAGAGCTTCCTGATTTTTTGTGGGGTTTTTTTGTCGTAAGGAACCACTCCCGAGCTAGTGTTTGAGGGTACAAAGAAAAAGAGAGAAGAGAAAGCGCATACTTTTGTGCGATCTTTGTGTTTATGAATTTGTGTGGTTGTTACAGAAAGGGTGTGTGTGTGTGAGATTGTGCCAGTCACTGGTCTCCAGAGACCTTACCCGGCAGGTTGCATTCCTGGCATTAACTGCCCTAACCTCTCTTTTGTTTCTGGTATCTTCGACCTGAATGGCTAATGACTGGGCTACCTGGTAAACTTTAACAAAACGTGCGCATACTGATGACAGAGTCTCCCACAAGCCAGTGTCTTCATGTCACCTGGTTCCGTCATCCTTCAAAAAAAAAGTTGTGGTGAGGGATGAAAGGGTATAATTACTCATCTCTTAAAATTCCCCATTCGCCATTATTCATCTTTTCCATTTTCATTTTTATTCACAGGTAAATGAGGGCATACCTGGCAAATTAACATGACTGGCGGTGATAACTGACTTGATAATTATCTAGCAACATCTTCATAAATCATCAGCGGGTGCTCGATGAGCCGAAAGACAGCCTTTGGGTAGACTAGCTGGAAATCCCTGCTAATAGGGTAGTCCCCGGCTCTATTTTGGTTTTGTTATTTTGTTTATCCTGTCTGCGAAAGTTTCCGAGGAGAAGCAGAAAAGAAACAAGCAAACCTCAAAAGCCGGTTGGTTTCGACCGCCGCAGTGTTTTTTAAACTGTTTTAAAGTAATTGGAAGCCACTGGCATGTGGAAAATGCGAACCGCTTTGGGGCTTTGCCCCTTACTGCAGACACACAGGCAGCTGTTCCGGGTGTAACAGGAAGTAGCCATCTTTAATTAGATTCAACACAATCACTACATGCTGCGCAGGAAAGTGCAGTGTAAGGTGACCTGATACGTTGGCAGATGACTGCATTAGCAATGACTGTATTAACAGAAACAACGATAGAGGGACACAGTGTGTGTGTGCTTGTGTGTCTGTCAGAGAGTTAGTGAGAGAGAGAGAGGCCATGTATTTGTGAGAGAGACTCAGTGGCTGTTGATACAGAATGGCAAAGCTGGCTGCTAAGCCCTTTTCTTGTGGTGCTCAGCCATTCAAAAAGCCACGGCTTTTATTCAAAGCCCGGTTCCAGCTCTTTCTAGGCTACACCCCCAGTGAACAAACAGGATTTGTGTGTGTGTATGTGTGCATTTGTGTGCATGTGTATAAGTCTTAATAACATGTCTCATTTTCTGTTTGTATGTGTTGCCGATAATGTGTATGCATTAGTATTATGTAAGTGTATGGTTTGTGTTCCCCTGTGTTTGAGTTTGTTGAGTCAGCCACTGCTGACACACAAAATTGCCTGAAAACTGCTATTAAGAGCTGTGAGGGAACTGCTCGCACACAATCCGACTGCACAGGCAGCACAATAGCCCATCTCCTATTGAACAAAAGGTGTGTGCATGTGTGCACGCTCTTGTGTATGTTTATGCTTCCAGCACCCCCGTGACAGTCAGATAATCAACAGCTTCCACCTATACAAGCAAATGCACATTCATTCATACAGGTGTATTTCAAACACTGCTCTGCACCAATGAAATGCTTCCCCTCAAATCCACACATAGATTCCCCAAGGGCACGTTGCTGCTATCGCTGTTTGGTATTTGGCTTCGGAAACCGGGCTGCTATCATCTGTACAGACTGATACCAGGGCAGCTATCAAGCTATTATGAATGAATGCCTTGGTTAGCAAAGGGCAGCGGAGCAGAGGAAGGCCAGGGAGGAGAGAGCAGAACAGAGAAGTACAGCAGCAAAGTACTAGACAATGGCTCCCTGGGCAGCAGTAGGGCAATGAGCCCATCAGGCTGCATGTTAAACACAGACACTCAAGGCAGGCACACAAACATACAGAAGACACTGCAGTTGTGTACATGCACACAGTCACATACTGTCTCTGAAGGCGGCAGCGTGTTAGCATGCCAGCGACACAGTGGCAAAGAAAGACGTGCCGGGGCTGTGTGGGGAATACAAGAGAGCGTGCAGCAGCTCTCCATCCTCTCCTCTCCGTCCGCCCCCCACCCCCTTTGTTACCTTACTGGCCCCTCTTTGCCTTTCATTCCCATCTTTTTCCTCTTTGCACCCCCTCGCTTTGTCTGTACGTTGAATATCTCTTCCTTTCTCTGCATTCCCATCCCTCTCTCCCCCCTCCTTCCCTCCCCCAGTTTTCCCTGACTCCTGCCTCCTTCCTTTCCTCATTCTCTCTGTCTGATTTTTGCTGAATTCTATTAAGACTTTTAAGCAATGCCAGTGTGAATGAATGTGCATTGAGTTATTTTTTTGTAATCAAAAACGGCCACACCCAAAGCAGCAAACCGTGTTCCCTCTGATTCTGCTTCCTCACTCCACCTAATTCTCCTTTGCACACATAAAACATCTCACATAAAACAGTGTTCAGTAGTTCTTTTCTTTGTACTTTGTGTGGAGGACTGGGAGGTGCTAAGAATTCAATACACATCTTTTTTTCTCTTTAATTTTCCACTGATCATCCCTCCTTTGCTCCCTTTTGTATCTGGCATATATGTTCCAACATTTCAGTATTGCTGCAAAAACTACTACTTTTTGCTTTGATCTGGGGTGAATTACAGTTTTTGAACAAATGTTGTGGTGCTGAGGGATTGATTAGATCAAATATAAGACTGAACTGATGGCTGAGAAAGCCCCAGATATGCTATGCTAAGTGGAAGTAGCAGAGAGCCCTGACTCTCGCCTGTCACAATTAGCCTAGACCACTAATGCCCAAAATCCCCCAGAGCTTCAGCTCACAGATAGACACTCATAGGCAGGTAGTGCAAAAAGATGAATGTCTGATTTTTATACCTAAACCAAAAAAAAGAAGTTTTATTTATGTGTGTATATATATATATATATTAGGGGTGCAACGATACTCGTATTGATATTGAACTGTTCGATACATTGCTTTCGGTTCGGTATGCATATGTATCGAACAATACAAATTGTTTTTATTTATTTTATCAACTTTTCTTCTGACGATACTGTCTGTGTTGAGCGCTTAGTGGATCTGCGTTCGACTACTCCGCCTAGGCTGCACTGTCGATTGCAGCGCAAGCTAGCAAGACAGAAGCTAAGCCTCAACGCTACCCGAAATTGAACCTCCCCCACCCTCATTCATATCTGGCGTTTGGAACTATCTTGGTTTTCATGTGAAGTATGACCCTGAAGGTAAGCGCGTCATGGACAAAAGTAAAACAGTATGTCGGATGTGCCACACAATGCTCAATTCGTGGGACCTGGTGCGTTAGCGCAGTTAGCTTGTTAACGTGTTGATGCCATCCAGCCGCACGCACGGGGCGATCCGCGGTAACTCGTTAAGGGAGATTTGCCGCGTTATGGTGTTAATGTCATTTTAACGAGATTAACGCTGACAGCACAAGTGGGAACACAACGAATATGACTGCACATTTACACCGACAT
>NW_005187437.1:3474433-3478334 GCF_000239375.1 Pundamilia nyererei | reverse complement strand
TAAATTATTTGTAAAATAATGATTTTATTCTGTACTGTTTGCAGAACTGCACAACAGCTGCCGAGGTGCCCTTGAGCAAGGCTTTGAACCCTTTTGCAAAAAGGAAGCCTTGGTGAAAAAAATCTGTGTATTACACAGTAGAAGTTTAAAAATAAGTGAAAAATAATTGAGGTGCACATGCTAGAAGATCTGTATCTGTATCAAAAGAAGTCTTTTTATAGAAGTTTGACATGCGTTGCTGCTCGTGTTCATGCACATGAGTATGCAGTGTATTTGTTTTACAGTCTAGTAAATCAATCTAATTCGGGTTGCAGTTGTGCTATATAGCGTTTTGAATATGAATCGTATACCAGGTATTGCTGCCCCCTCAGAGGGTGTGTGGGGTAAACACTAAATGAAATCAACAGCTGTAGCGACGCACACACACTCCATCATACACAACCACGCAGATGCAAAAAGACAAATTACTCCGCTCCAGCGGCCTCACTCGCATAAAAACAATGAAAAGCGCACATCCAAATGCCCACAGAGTTTGATAAGGAGAGCCACATTTCCATATGCACGCCTTTGAGGTAAAAGCAAACCTGCTACCCGCTAACTTGTATTTTTAAGTTGCAGCCGGCTGAGTCATTTGCCAGGAAATCTGATGATGGCATCTAAGCGTCTCACGCAGAGGCACACGCTGCGCAGTTCACCCAGTGCTCGCATTAATTCAGCCATCTAATTCAGGACTAGAGGGCTCTGCTTAAACACTGTTAATTGTCAGCATTTTTTTTAAAGTCTTAGAGTTAAATTTAAAATGTTGTAAAATCTAGAAGGAGAGTGGGGCGATTAATTTCCAGGAAGGGCTGTAAGCAAAAAAAATACTTCATCTATGGCAAAGTTTGAGGCAATAGTTTCCATGTTGGGTGATGTAAACACCAATCATTTCTACAGAAATCTGGTTTTGCGCCCATTTCCTGCTGGTTTTTAAACAAAGCCAGACCTGATGCCCTTAAAGTAATCATTTGCAAACGACTTACACGCCCTTTCCAGAGCAGGTTGTAAATGATAAATATTACACCAAACCTTAAAAATGATGATTACAACAAAACTTTACTGAAGCCTTAATTATCTATTTGCCTCTTGACATTTTTGCCAAAGTACGTGATAGTTTAACTGTAAATGTAAAAAGTGCTGTTCTGTTTCAGCTGATCTGAGCATGGTACATGATGTAATGCTTTTTTTTCAATAATGAGTAAGAAAAATCACAGAGAGCTATATTCAGATTTCAAAAGACAAGGCCAGACATCTCCGTGTGGTAAATCCACAGTGGCTGGAATGACTCCTCCGCGGGAATATTTCAGTAGGGGATGAATTCGAGTAAGTTTTGTGTCACACAGGATGCATCACTGTGAAAACACTATAAAAAACACCCTGAAAACTGCGCTATTGCCTCTGCAGTGTTGTGGAAGCTTGTATCTGCTCATATACTGCTCCATACACTAGTATATGAATATGACTAGGCAGTGTTTATATTCAGTGGTAAGGCAGAGCGAGAGGAAGAAAGCAATAAGCGGATGTTATGAAACAAAAGCAGTATGGGAAATGGAAGTTGTAAGCATAAGCTACAAAGCCAAGTAATGTGATATGTGATCTTATTGTGACTACTCATATTTTCAGAACAATAAAAAGAATAATTGATCAGGTCGAGGCGCCGTAACAAAGCCGAGGTCGCTCTCCTAATGAAATGCTGATACACTCACTATGAAGGACCTCCATTAAATCTTAGCAGCATTGGATTTTGAAGGCAATCCGAAGTGCTTGTGTCAGCCAATAAAACAAGCGCTAATGACTCACCCCCAACTGTGAATGTGCGTGTTTGAGTGGGTACGTATTATGTTGTCAGTACTGCTGATGAAGGTGCTGCGACTTATTCAAAAGCAGGCAAAACACAGAGCCGTCCAATAAAACCACGGCACAGTGTCGGCTCCTGCGAGTGCTGGGTCTCAGGCTCGGGTTGGTTAAGGTGAGGAGAGGGGGATTTCAAGCATTCCCAGAAAACCAGTTATATTAACAGTTAACTGGGTTGTGTAGTAATTAACTCAGTCAGAATGCCACACAACTATGCAGTAAGCTAAACAGAAATTCTGTGAGTCAAACTGAGGCCCGACGTACACACATGCACTTATTCACTCAGACACGCACACGTACTGACAAACATGTGTTCCCACCCGTAAAGGCACACCTGGTTTTGTAGACAGCTGCCCTGAGGGCTACCTGTTCGTCAGATCCTCTGCGGTTAGTAATTAGAAGTAAAAGGGGGGAGGGAGGGGTGAAGAGAGGGAAGGAGACAGATGAGAGAAGGACAGAAGGAATGAGTGAGTGAGTGAGAGAGAGAAAGACAGCGAAGGAGGGGTGGGGGTGGGTTAAGACAAAGAAGCCGGTTCCACTGACAGGACAGGAACTAGATGAGACTTCTGAATGAGGCTATACCCCTCCTCAGTTTGAAGCAGGCACACACACACACACACGCACACACACACACACACACACACACACACACACACACATAGGCCTATGTATTGGCTCAGCTTCGCTAGCTTGCATCCTCCTTGCTGCGATCAAAGCCCTTTCTTTTTCCATTTCAACCACTTTGCTCAGCTCTGCTCTCTAAAAGCATCTCACAGCAAAAAGAAAAAAAAAGCTGTTTGTTTTTTGTTTATTTATCACAAAAGTGTCGACAGGTAAGAGATGCTTGACAGACATTGCCTCCGGAGACAAGGTGGGATAAGCAGACAGACGTTCAACCCCCCCCCCCCCCAATGCACAAAAAAGGTATTCAGCCTTGAGATATCCCTTGATGAAGGGAAGGTAACCGAGGGCAAGGTCGCAGCCACGTATTCATAGAGCAAAGATTTAATTTAATTTGACGTTTCCAGTGATGAAAAAACGATATTTAATAAATAAATAAGAGAAAACGACAGAGAGGTAAAGACAACTTACTCATGAAGCTTCAGCAGCATTCCCTGTTAGCATACAGGCAGGACACACCTCTTTTGTGACAGCCATTGTGTGATGACTGACTGCAGTAGTAGGATGAAGTATGTGTGTGTGTCTGTGTGTGTATTTGTGCTAATGGGGGGTGGGGGGGTTGTTGTCATGGGAGGCGAGTCCCTTCAGGAATTCCACAGAGGAATCAACTCCTTGGCTTGTCCATGTTGCAGCAACCAATTACCGTGACTGTGTGTGTGTGTGTGTGCGTGTGTGTGTGTCTATGTGTTGTGTGTGTGTGCGTGCACACAGGGGGAGTGGGGGTGTGGGGATGCTGAAGGGGAGGTCTGGCTATAAAATGGAGGGGACTTCTCCTAATCATCGCCCTCTGGCCTCGCACAAAGGCAAAAAAGACTGCTCGGACGATTTGAATTTGAATAGCATCTCTCCTCCCGCTTTCCTTTTTTTCCTGCCCCGCTTCCTCTTTCTCTGCCTCAGCCTCGCACTGGATGACAAAAGTGGAGCCAACAAAGATAGCGCACAAAGCAATCAGGCTAATAGCGCTAATAAGTTGAGTGTGGGGTCCTCGCTCTCAGTGTTGACACTTTCCACTGTTTCAGTGGCTAAACAGAGGCTCAAGTGTTTGGCAACCAGACGGCATAGTATTTTAATGGAGTGGCTACCCCATGCCAGGTTGCCATGTGCTTGGTCTCTTCGACTGCAAAAAAAAAAGATACAAAAAAACAACAACAAAAGCAACTCAGAGGAGAGGTGGGGAGAAGATAATTAACTACTGAAGAAGCCCCGAGCAAAGGATTATGGGAAGGGAGTGATTAGGGTTTGGAGTTGAGTTTATTTTTATGTTATTATGGGTTTTCCCGGACGCAAAATCTTGCTTTTGTCACGTTTCATTAACACACAAGTTAGT
>NW_005187437.1:3437370-3473988 GCF_000239375.1 Pundamilia nyererei | reverse complement strand
TGTGTGTGTGTGTGTGTGTGTGTGTGTGTGTGTGTGTGTGTGTGTGTGTGTGTGTGTGTGTGCATTTATTTGCCAGAGTGCGATCTCTCCAAGCCTGTTTGTATTCCTACAATTTTTCTCACACAGTCAGAGGACACAGAGAAAACAAATGTCACAGCCGTTTTTTTCCCCCCATGGTTTTTATGATAATCCCCGGTGCATTTGACCTCTACCATAAATAACACTTTACTAAAGCAATCCTTAGGTTACTCAAACAGTGACTCGCTAATTGAAAAGTCTTTGTGAGCAACAGGGGGTTGAAAAACACCCCCCTGAACAGCGCATGTCACATTCATCACTGTGCAGCAAGAACACAGGAGCATGGCTGCAGATAATGGCGTCGAAGGCAGAGAAAAGTGAAGGAGATTTTTAAAAAACATTTTTTTTTAGTTGAAGTAGGAGAGAAAAGTGGGACAAATAGAAGAAACATAACAAACTGGGAGAGTTGGTTGAGAAAGAGATTGAAAAAAGGAGAAAGTGTGAGAAAAGTGAAGCCTTGTGCCTCTCTGTTTGTGACCCATCGATGCCTCGCTCTCACCACGTGTGTGATTTACAGCAGCCAATTTGCATGTTCGTTTGCCTGATTTCCTTTGTTTGCTCCCTTCAATTTTCCCCTATCTCAATTTACAAGATTTGAAAGAGTAAAATGAAATGCATAGAAGGCAAACCAGTGCACTCAGTGTGTTTAGAAATCATCTCAGAGTCTAATTGAGATTTGTTTTTTTTCTTAACCGACTTGTCCTTCTGGTTTTCTTTCCATTTATTTTTCTTTTGTCTCACTCGGGCCCTTAAGTCGTGCTGCCATTATAGTCTTCTAAGCTTTCAGGGCTTGTTTCCTTTACAGAATACCTTTCGCTCTATAATCTAGTTCCTTCTGCCTCCTTCTTGTCCTTTATTATCTGTACGAGTCTGCTTTGCACACTTTATTAGATTTTTTTTGTCCGTGTATTAGATAATTTTAAGATGCTTGGACTTTCAGTCCAGGCTTTATTCTTACAATGTGCTTGTAATGCCAGGTGTGTTATTTAAAATCACAGCAATATAGTGGACAGAGCATGGCAGGCACCCATACACACACACACACACACACACACATCCTGACACACATACACTGACAGAGAGGGAGCGGCCGGGTTAGGTCAGGGTCATTCACCACTTTTGCTCTGGCCCATTGACTCAGGATTGGTGCTCCACTTTGGGCACAATGCAGGACTTTGCACCAAATACACACACATACAATTGTCCTCTGACACAGACTTGCAAGCACACAGTTATGCACGCACACAAAACACAACCCCGGCCAGATCAAACAATGCAGATGCAGCGAGAAAGGAGGGTTTCAGCGATGAGTGTGCGGTCTCGAATCATCTGCTGTCCCAACCACTGAGTCAGGCTGGACAGGTGTGTCTGTTTGCACTTTGCATATCTATCTCTCTTTCACGTCACGTCCCTTCTGCGTCATCCCCGCATCCCATTCCTTCCCTCCCCGTTCATCTTTGCGTTTTGCCGTGCTGTCATTTTCAGCGAGGCCAGCTCTAATGACAAGCGAGCGCATCAAACACAAGGCCGACTTGTAATAATAAGTACCAGGTGGCAAACATATATAATTTTCACCTCACCGGCTTACCTACCTGCACGGCTGTCAGTAACAGGTCCCAAATCACACACTGTCACAGTATGAGTCACAGGAAGTCCTGCAGCTAGTGAGTGCTGGCCCATTCTCTGAGAAAACACAAGCAGGCCCTCAGTTGCTCACATGTGGCTACATCTGGTTACAAAGGGAGCTCTTAGCAAACACCACGTTCATGAGTTCCCTGCTTTAACACTGGAAACACATTGAGAATATTGCAAACCCGCTAAGCAAAAGGAATCACTTATGATAAAGGCTTTGATTTGGCTCATGGTGACAGTTTTAGACCTTTTTCAGTCAAAGTCTGCAGGGGTGAAAATGAGTGGGACTTCCCCGTTGTAAGAGCATAACACTTGGACAAAGTTAGATATAATTCACCAGGGGCTTGAAGTTCTTTTTGTTTGCCTGAATGTAGCAGTTGCTTGATGTGTGGTAAATATCCTTGAGTTATAGTATTGTACTTATACCTAGGACCTATTTACAATTAGTTAGCAAGCCAAAAAAAAGAAGTCTGCAAAGACTTGGAAAATCTCAAACTTCATTTGATGACCAAGCACTCGCTGGCTGCACCGTTTCATCATCTTTCACTATCTTGTAGAACAGCACAGCGGTTGAGATAATAACGGTGGCTGCACATCATGCCTTGAGCGGCAGGTAGTAAAAGACTCGACATTTATAGTCTTCCTTCCCCGCTCTCGCAAAGCTCCCATCTCTGCCAGCAGAAACAAGAAAGTGGAAAGTGGAGAGCAAAAACGGTTTTGCAGGGGAGATCTCTGTCCACCTCAACTTGCGCGAGCCATTTGTTGATGTTTTTGTGTGTGAAATCCCCCGTGTGTGGCATATAGATACGTCTAAGAATGCTCTAAACTGAAGTGCCTTCAAGTATTGACGCAAAACGAATCCTATTGAAGTTTACCGACCTCTGTTCCACTCGAGAGCTCCTCTTTTGTGACACCGAAATTTATTGCCCCTGCTCTCCATTCAAGTATTCTGTTGGGTTGTATATCTTGAGTTTTACAACTGTGTCTATATCTTATCAAGTGTGTGTCTGTGTGTCACGTGTTCTGTGGGAAGCGGAACTGTTTCGCAGTGAGAGCTTTGTTTAAGGGAAACACCTAATTGGGACTAATTAGCTTAATGAGGAGCAACAGTAAAATATCACACAATACCTCACTGATCACCTATCGGGACCTTTGTCTGTCTCGTGTTTCATCTATAATACATTCACTCACACACACCCACACATACTCACTTGCACATAAAGTACTCCTTTGTCTAAATCAATTCAGTTACCGTAGTTGTGAGCTTGTGTGTCCTTTATTCACACAGTTTTCTGAAAGCAGCTTTGGTCAGAGCCTCGTATCTGCTCCTTGGATCATTTTGCAAGTTTTATGAGATTGTTGTAAAACAACTGAAAGTTCTACTGATCTCTTTTTTTCTTCCTTGTTTGATTGTGTTGTTTTCTTTCTGCTTCCGTTTTTCAGAGACGTTGATGGACACAAAGTGGGCCACGACAGAACTGGCTTGGACTGCACATCCTGAGACTGGGGTGAGTTTACTGGGCATAGTGTGCATTGTGTTGTGTTAATAATGAGCAATACTCCAGGCTACAGTATGTTTTACCATTTGATGCAATTAAAATATTTTAGGCAGCAAAACAAATGATGCACTGACATCTAATTCACCTGACTGACCTGATTGACTCCCTCTTGTCTCCTCTTGAAAAATGCAAAAAAAAAAGAGCATTGGTGTTGTCATGAAGTTCCCTTTTAAACGCTGATAAATGTCTCAGCACCCAAATCTACCTTACACAAAGTGTCCATGACAGCCTCACATGGCTTTCCCATGTGGTCTCCACAATGAGGCAAAAAGAGCCTCGACCCCTCCTCGGATATACTTCAAAGACTGCCAGCACTCCTCCCTTGCCTTTGTGTGGTCCTCTGACTTGGCCCTTGTGTTTTGAACGATGGGCCCCCTTTTTTTTAGTATATTTTTGCTCTTACCACAACACACTTGTCAGAGGATTCTTTCCCAGCTGTTCAAAGTCACCCACCCTCCTTATGCTCCTTTTCGCCTAGCCATTAAACATTAACTGTGCCAGACACACACTAGCCACCTCAGCTGTAAACAATCAGGAGGACAAACCCTCTCACAGCCTGGCATGTCCCATTTCTGTTCCCCCTTCCCTCCAGACACACACACACCTCTTCATCCTGTTACGCTACAATGCAGCGGTGATGCTCCCACGAGGTCCAGGCAGACATGGTTTAGGAACCTAAAAAACATGCCTCTCTGTTTCTGTTCCAACAATCCTGCAACAGATGCTCCTTCTCAGTAGATGTACATACAGTAGCTGCCCTTTTGCAATCCAGATTTCCCACATTACCTGCCAAAAGGGTGGAGTTGAATTTGTCCCCTTGGCCCTTTTTTTTTTGGGTGGGTGTGTGTGTGCAGCAGAATGTGCCACAGACAGCATTTGTTGTCCCTGAGTTATTTTTCCACCCTTTGTGTGTTTGTGTGCGCGTTTTCCCTCCTTTTATTTTTTCCCTCCCTCCCTCACTTTCACTCTCAGTCCCTCGCTCTCGCAAAATCAATCGTCCGTGTTGCCTTGTTCCTTTCTTCACGCAGACTTTTATTGTATACGTGTTTGTTTGCTCTCGCAGTCTTGCGGTGGGAACGACCCAACCTGTTTTTGTTGTGTGTGACGAGTGTTTAAGAGAAACCGATGCCGTGGATAAGAGGACAAACAAAGCAGCCTGCGGGGAAAGGGACGAGAGAGAAAGAGAGAGAGAGAGAGAGACAGGGTTTCAGGAAAATCCAGAGCAATGTCCGTGCGTCAAGAAGGAAAGAGTGTATGAGACAAGAAAATCAGTTCCTCAAAAAGCAAATCTAACACTACACATTTTCTCATTCATGCCAAACACGAATCATATCGTCTCCATCTTTTTAAATAACATTGCAAAACACATGCAAATGAAGCTACAAACATAAAGCTACACAGAAGCTGTGTTTGTAAGCGCTGATAATCGTAAGGAAGTGTCTTTACATGCTCCAACACTAGGTTGTTGTGTTTTACACACATTCTTTTATATTCTTTCACGTCTCTGTTTGCTATGGTATGTGCATTTCTCAGGCTGTCTGCATCTGTCTTTATAGCCTGTAGCATCTCTGTATGAGGCATGCATGCATGCAGCTCAGCACCAGTTTGGTTGATGCGTTTGAATTTCCAGCATTCATTATGCCTCCATGTGTGACGTGTGAATATTTGTCTATAAATCATGCCGTTTATGTTCCAAACCAGATGGGCGAAGAAGAAGGGGGAATTCCGCTGAGTAGCTCTCCTCAGACCCGGAATGATACCCACAGGGCTTTCCCTAAGCATACGTTGACAACAGTATATGAAGTTAGCGAGCCTACAGAGATAATAAGTATTGTCGGTATATGACTGTCTCCTTCACAAGACCACCTTCCCTGCACAAAACGTGTCATAAACAAGCTGGAACAGTATTAAATTAGCCTTAGTGGGATTATTGAACCGGCTAAACAAACAACAAAATAAAAACACACTAATTGGTTGCATTGAGCTTGTTGGAACTTTCAGCATTTCAGGCAATGCCTAAAGCTAATAATAATAGTTTATCCATTTTGCCATGAAGGTTTCTTAGAGTAAATGTTCTCTTTTAATTCATCCAAGGTCGAAGGATGAAAAAACATGATAAAACTGGCAAAAAAAACAGCTTTAAATGATGATTTTGAGAATTATTGTTGCACCAAAATGTGCAATGTGTAAGGCCCGTGCGTTGCCGTCTGGAGGTGAAAGTTAAAGCTTTGATTGGAAAGGACAAAGAGAAAACAGAGAGGCTCGCCAATCTTGCATAACAATTCATCTTGTTGAAAATCGACGCCAAGAAACTTGACCCTTTTTTGCACAACATGCTTAATTCATTCAGGCTTGGTAAGCAGGCTCTCAGATTGTTTGCCCACTGGTGCATGTCTGACGGGGGGTTGGTTGACCCCTTTCTAACTGCACGCATACACAAATAGACCCACACCTATACATATATATATATACTCTCAAACAAACACACAGAGTGAGCACAAACTTGGCCAGACAAGCTCGCATGAGCAAATTTATACAAACGCACAGCCACAAAACACTTGGCCGCATTGCTCTTTTGCGCAGGGTGATTTATTACACTAAACTAAATACCCATTGACACTTCATGCTTTTAGCCATTCCATTGACCTGGCTGGTGATTATCGATTCCCTCTGGTCGCTTCCTCCTTCTCTCCCGCTCTTGTGGGGCCATCATTTTAATGCCACAGCCAAACTACACCCATTCTTCCCCCTGTGTCCCTTATGGCCTCCACGGTCTTGGATGAATAGCCTTGTCTCCACCACATCCATATCACAGCCTTAATTAAGATGCTTCAAGCTCAGAAGGAAACGACTGGCTCTGAAGAGGAAAAGCGGTATCTATTTACCCGAGTGTTGAGGAAGGCAAATGCTTTGAGGTACAATCCAGCCCCAAGAACATAACTGTAGAGATTTAATTTTACTATAGATATCTCATATAGCAATGTCACAGGTTCAGGTAGCGAGTTCACCAGTTACGCTAAATATGCACTATGCATTTGGTGTATAGTTTTAGCAGTCATCTCAAGGCGCTTGAGGATATTGCAAGGTAACGACCCTACAGTAATACAGAGAAAACCCCCAAAATCAAACAAATTCTGAGCAAGCACTTGGCAACAGTAGGAAGGAAAAACTAGCTTTTGGCAGGAAAAAACGTCTGGTAGAAGCAGAGATTAATAATGATCAATACCTAAATGCAAAGTGGTGTGTTAGCTTTTGACTGCCCTGTGACTTATTGGTAAATGGACTCGTTTATATATTGTCACTCAAAGCACTTTATAGAACTTGCCCCATCCATACATCACTTTTTTCAATGTCTCACATTCTCACGCATTCACACTCCAGTGAATGCATCAGAGCAACTTAGGATTCAGGATCTTGCCCAAGGATACTTTGGTATGCAGACTGGTGCAGCCGGCAATCAAACCACCAACCTTCTGATTAGTAGGTGACCCGCTCTACCTTGTAAGCTACAGCCACCCATTATTCCCTTCTCTAGTATTATTTTCCTCCCCTGTTCCCTCTACATTTAATGCTCTAAAGCACTGGCACGTCTTTTGCATAGCACTGTTAACTACTGTTGTATTTAAACGTGTCTAAAAATACTTTGACTCAAATGTTTGTCTGATAAAAGAAAGGGGAGCAGATCCCTCAGCGTGCGCACACACGCACGCAAACACACACGCACACACTTAGATATATTATACACACAGGAATTGCTGTTTGAAGTGAAATGATTTAATCGCGGTGTCCTCATTCGAGATTGAAAAAAAGAAGAAGAAGAAAAAAAGACATAACATTAACGCGTCTCACAGCAAAGCTTTTACAGTCTGGTTTGCTTGCACTCATTTAATGAAGCTGGTAATCAAAGTTTAGAAAATTTAATCCCATTTTATCCCGAGTAATTCACCCCCTGGGTACTGTAGTAGCATTGAAAGATGTAGAGTGTAAAAACAGAAAAGCATGAAGGTTAACTGCCGCCTTTTCCCCGCTTTTATTAGAGGACGTTGCAGTCATTGCTCGGTAATTGAAGCGTAATTGGTTGTGAAGCAGTGTGGCTGGTTCTTCCAAACAGATATGAGGTAAACATGCTTTGGTGGCTCTGTGGCGAGGAGGTGACAGGTTCCTGTAATTGTGATGAATTTGCAGTCCTTGTGCCTGGCTTTTCGCCACACTAATCAGGAATGAAAGGTGCATCATGGCAAAAGCAAGGGAATGGAAGTAAAAGAAATACAGCTAAACTGAAAAAGTCCAATTCTCGCTCCCTCATGACTTGTGTCCTGGTACTTTAATCACTTGCTTTTTATGCCACTTGATTTAATGTAGCTCATCTAGGTTCGATGGAAGATGCCCCGCAGCAACTCAATATCTATCAGACATTTACAGCTGCTAGTTTTTCATGTTCTTCATCTGATTTCTTTTCAGTGGGAAGAGGTCAGTGGCTACGACGATGCCATGAACCCCATCCGGACGTATCAAGTCTGCAATGTACGTGAGCTCAACCAAAATAACTGGCTACGTAGCGACTTCATCCCGCGAAAAGATGTACTGCGCGTATATGTGGAAATGAAATTCACAGTGCGTGACTGCAACAGCATTCCCAACATCCCTGGTTCCTGCAAAGAAACATTTAACCTCTTCTACTATGAGTCTGACTCGGATTCAGCTACGGCTACCAGCCCTTTCTGGATGGAGAACCCTTATGTGAAGGTTGACACCATCGCCCCAGATGAGAGTTTTTCCATGCTCGAGTCTGGACGGGTAAACACGAAAGTCAGAAGTTTTGGCCCGCTGTCCAAAGCTGGCTTCTACTTGGCCTTCCAGGATCTCGGTGCTTGCATGTCGCTCATCTCAGTCAGAGTGTTTTATAAGAAGTGCTCCACCACAATCGCCAACTTTGCCGTATTTCCCGAAACGGCAACGGGGGCTGAAGCGACATCGCTGGTGATAGCCCCAGGAACTTGTGTCCCCAATGCCTTGGAGGTGTCTGTGCCGCTGAAGCTTTATTGCAACGGAGATGGGGAGTGGATGGTTCCTGTAGGAGCCTGTACCTGCATGGCTGGTTTTGAACCGGCCATGAAGGACACCCAGTGTCAAGGTGAGTGTTTTCACAATATATAATTTAGGTCAGTTTATGACGTGTTGTGGCGGATTAAGTGGATTAGACATTCTTCAACAGGTTGCTCAAGGTTCAAACCCACAACAGAATAGTGTGCTACTTCATCTTATGTTACAGTCCTCAGATTTCAGGATGGAGCCTTCTTACAAAGATCATATGAGAAGACGTTTACGTTTACATTTTGGGAACATGGAATGGTATTAGACTAGTGGTCCTAGTCTTCACAAAGACTTGACTGCTGTGGAAAAAAACACACTGATTGCATACAGAGAGATTAATTGGACATTATTTTGGCTACAGGATACACTGTTTTATGCTGGATTGTTCACTCAACACATCGTAATGAATAATTTATTTTATCTTGTTTTCTTTTGACATGTTAATCCAGTGATTACAAGCTATAATAATACAGACTAGCAGGGCTACGCACTCCCGTGACCTCAGCTTTGCCTTGAGGTTGGTTGCAAAATGAATGCGCAGTGTGTTGTCTCTTTATGAAAGCGAGTGGCTAATGGCTTCAGGTCTGATGGAAAACATGACAGGTTCATAGAGGTGAAAGAGAAAGGTAAATTTAAACAGCAAGGTCCCGACTGAAATGGAGTGCAGGTGACAGCATGAGAATAATGAAGGATAAATGGAAAAATTTGTGCTTGTGTGTACGTGGGCGTAAAATTAGGCCTGGGCGTGCAGAAAGTGTGTGAAGAGTGAAAGAGCGATCTGGTGAGGTTATTGATCACGTGAATGCAAGGTGCCCCGTGCGTGTTCGCTGGGCTTCGACTTCGGGGGTGATCCCTGCTTGTCTGGGTCCTTCTTCCTATAATAGAAGAAAGCAATGACGCTGCACAGGCCTTATATTTTGTATCCACTCCACTCCAGGAGTGGGTGGATACTGAATATGCGCTCACCTTTAGAAGGAGAGTGTTTGCACGAGACAAAGGGGAGAGTGTAGTATATCTAAAGTGAACGTGGTTAAAAACTCATTTGTTTGTTTCTGGCACCTCAAGGTTGAAGCTCTGGTGACTGGCCGCTGATAAAATGCTCTCTAATCACTAGAAACCACAAGGGATAAATCTCGCTTTCTTGTTCTCGTTAGGTCCTCTCTCCTTTTCCTTCCTCTCCTTCTATATTATTCCATGCTCATTTCTCATCACCCTTTTTCCGTGCTTTTTCTGTCCTCCTAGCATACAGTATCTCTTGCAGCTCTTCATTTCTCTCTGCGCCAGTCTTTACTTCTCCAATTCCTTCCTAATCTGAAGGCCGTTGTGCTCATTAATAAGCCACTAGAGTTACAGTAAGGATGTCAGTATTAATATTAATCGATGAGCCTTTTTTGCCTTCCCACTCATTAGCTGCACATTTTTTACCCCCAATATTCTTTACTTTTTCATGCCTCAGACTTTCCAATTTCAGCATACATTTTAATCAGTTCCTTAAGCTCTATGTTCTGCATGAGAGGATAAGACACAGGGGAGTGAGGAAGAGGGGAGGTGGGGGTCCTACAGGATTAGCATTTTCTATGCCTCCACCTCTTCCACCTCTCCCTCCCTTTTCGCTCTACCCCCTTGTCTGTCTTTCTTCCTCATTCTTTAATGGTTCCTCTAAGGGAAAATAGATAAAAGGAACAGGATGACCCCTTTACTCGCTGGAAGTGATTGATCAGCACTTTCAACCTTTTGGTGTAAAAAAAGAGGCTTCCTTTAACGGGAATGCTTCTTCAACATCTTTGCTAACAGTTAAAAATAATTTTTTTCTTGCCCTGTGAGCTCAGAATTAGCTTGCAATTTGTTCTGTGTTAGGTGAAAAAATATGAACAAATTTGTTTAAAGAAACTGTTCTGACACCTAAATTCAAGGTCAGTTCTTTATCTGTTTATCAAACCAAACTTCCTGTTAGCCAGCAGTGTGGATAACTCTGACAAATTGGTGGGAGAACAAATATACTCAGTGCTAATGTACACGGTGCAGCCAGCTGGTGGTTTTGAGCTAATATTGAACTTTCAGAAGCAGGAAAACAGCAGGAGCAGTAAGTGGTCTGCTGTAAATTTGACCTCTGACCTCAGTCGTTTTCAAAGGGGAGCATAAATCCAACATGGAATCTGTGACGATAATTATCATTCGGGGGAGAGGACAAACATTGCAGTTTGTCCTTGACGTTGACGAGCTAATGCGCTAGTGGGTCAGCTAATCAACTGGCCCTTGTAAACTTTGCCTCTCTTACCTGCTCCTGCCTCTCTTTTTTTATTAGGCATGGCGGCAAACTCATTCATCTTTTAACAAGACAGTTTATGAAAGATATGGAGCCTACCCAAGCGTCCTGAATCACAATGTTGCCGTTACAGTTTCCCTGCACGTCTGTAACTTATCACACGAGTTATAAACGTCCAAACAGCAGCTATAAATGGAGATATGGCATTTTCAAATCCTAGCAGTGTTTTCATGTGACTGACTTGCCTTCAAGAACCAGTTTAGGTAAAGTTATGCTGAAAGTAGTTTCCTGTATAGAAGTAGTCTCAGTAGAAATACAGAGAAAAAACAATTTTTAAAAAAAAGAAACTTTGACATGGTCTCTGTCTGTATACAAAGATTTATGTTTGCACGTTTGCATTTCCTGATTCCCTCACTTTGCAAATTCTGAATACATCGTCCACTAAGTAAATGTTATTTGTACATTCAAAAATAATTAATCAATATAACATAAGCACACCAGTCAAATTTTCATGTTTTTGACACTGCGTTTTTAGGAGACCTGGGATGCCAATGTTACCTCTAAAGCACTTCTGTTGCTTCTGTTGTTTAAGTGTGCTGTAGGCTATAAATAAAATGAACATGGCAGTCAACACAAACCGACATGTTTGATGTATAGTTTTTTCTTCACCAAAAACATAATTTATGTAACACAATTCAGTGGGCTACATACTGAAATTAGAAACAAAGTATCAATCCTATTGTGCTAGTATTGATCCGAGACTACTACAAATACTACTTTTGCCACTAAAAATAAGTAGAATTACAGGCTATTGGCATGGATTGGCAAAAGTAAATTTTGTGTTTTCATTCCAGAGTAAGACACTTTCTAATATGATAGTGGTAAAATCAGTTTGTTTGTTGTTTTTTTTTAAGCTGTTGGTCATGCTTTCTTCATCATTCCCTCTTTTGCCATCAGCTTGCAGCCCTGGCACCTTCAAGTCCAAACAGGGGGACAGTTTGTGCTTGCCCTGCCCAGCCAACAGCCGTGCCAGCTCGGGAGCAGCCAGTGTTTGCTCCTGTCGAAACGGTTATTACCGCGCAGACACAGATTCTCCCGACTCCACCTGCACTAGTAAGTAATGCTTCCTTCAGCCATCTGTATAACTCAGTACGTTTTAATGCTGACAACCTTACATCTAGTCTATTTTTCCCATCAGAACTGGGCCAAATGTGTTGTAATCATAAAGTTAACGTTATTGTGGATTAAACGTCTTTGGATATTTCCATCAACTGCTGATAAAAGCTCCTAGCACAATGCTCCTGCCACGCCACACAGACAGCAAACAAGTCTGCTTGCTTTCCCAGCGTTATCCACAACTTTATCATCCAACCCCTCCCCTTCCCACCAACCTGCACTCACAACGTCTCTGCCCCACTACGGCCGAAAAGTGAAACCCACTTGTTTTTTTGTGAGCTTTATCTTTTTTTTTACTGTTGGCTCTATTAAAAGCAAACAGACACCGAGGGGTGAATTTATTCAGAAGTGAAGAAAGAAGATCCTTTTTTCTGTTGCTGGGGTGTGGGGCTGATTCTCCCACAGTGCAGTGAGAGATAAGGCTCCGGTAATTGGATAAGAATTGCCAAGACTCTGCCAATAGTTTGTCTTGCTCGTTGCCCCCAAGCACTCTGTACACACAGACACACAGTGGAAATAAGCATGCAATTCAAATTTGAACTCCTGTCCTCTTTTTTTCTTTTTTTTAATGAAGAACTGCTGGAACAGTCTCTTGTTACAGTGAAAGAAAAGAAAATGGTCTAGTTAATGCATAAGAAATGTACTAATACCGCAGCGCAGTTATAGAATAATGAATGCATGTGTGTGTAATGATATATAAACTGTGCTTTCCAGTATGAATCTTTTGTCTATTGTCCTGATGTCTCTGTGCTGTCACCAGGACAAATTTCTTTACACCCATTGTGCACGGAGATTGAATGCATTCTCATTGCGACCTATTTTCTTCATCCCATCCTTCCTTTTGCAGCCGTTCCATCTGCCCCACGCAGCGTCATCTCCAGCGTCAACGAAACCTCGCTCGTGCTGGAGTGGAGCGAGCCTCGTGACCTGGGCGGCCGCGATGATGTCCTCTACAACGTCATCTGTAAGAAGTGCCTCCCCGACCGGGGAATGTGTTCGCGCTGCGACGACAACGTGGACATCTCACCGCGCCACCTGGGATTGACCCAGCGGCGTGTGGCGGTCCGGAACCTGCAAGCCCACACACAGTACAGCTTCGAGATCCAGGCGGTCAACGGCGTTTCCAACAAGAGCCCCTATACGCCCCAGTTCTCCGCCGTGAACATCACCACAAATCAGGCCGGTAGGTGCAGCTTCAGCACTGTGGCTACCTGGCAAAGATCAGCATTGATGTTTCGGGCGATGCCAACTTTCAAAGGCTGGGAAAAGACACAAAAGGATGTCAGAGAATACGCTCTGCGCCTAAAAAGCAGAGATCAATTTCTTGTATGTATGTAGGAGTGTGCTACATATTTTTCCTTTGAACAGGGATTGAGAAGGAAGACATTCTTCTGAATGAGCTTAGAAAGCGACCTTTTTTTCACACGCCCACAGCATGCTCTGTGCTAACACCACTGCAAATAGCAATAGCGAGGCAGTGTATATTCAAAGTGTGGAACCTTTAGTATTCTGGCTGCCCACTGGTTCCAACCCACCGATCCTTCAGCTCTCAGCAAAAACAGTAACTAGGCCAATGTAGCAATCAGAGCTGAGATGATTTTTTTTAAACCCATCTGGTATATATAGATACAGTGTTATAGAACCCGCTATTGATAAGCCAAGTGATGAAAATAAATCAATAAATGGAGGGAGACTGTAGACCAGGGACGTCAGAATAATTGTATATCGTGCATTGGACCAGTAACACTCCACCTGTCAGTGAAAAAGGATAAGTATCCTAAGATACCTTAATATAAGAAAAAGAAGTGCAGTTTCAACAGTATGTCTCAGTTTTTCCACATGATAAAGAAAAGCTGCTGTAGTAAATGAAAGAAAGCTTTCAGCATTATTCTTTGGGCTAAAATTATAAGGAATAAATGTTTTAAATCACAGAAAAAAATCCGAAAGGTTTAGAAAGTTTCCATTAATTCACATTTTTTGTGGACATACTGTAAAAAACAAGAACTCTTCTTTTTTTAAATGGTTTGTTTATTACTTAACTACTTTGGTGCAATATGAACGGTCTTTATCAGAAGGAAAAACTCCAAATACATTTAAAGTCCAGAATGTACGCCCTCCTTGGATTGGAGTCTTTGGCCACTGAGCCTTATGTTTGACACTACAGCTGGGGGACTATTATGATCATTTTTTCAGTTACCTAGGAAATCTCACTATTCTCACTGATGTACTTTTACTCACCCCAGTTTTTCTTTTTACTTGTAAATTGAACTCTTTGCTGCTGTGTTAAGTTTGCTCTTTCGGCTAGCCTAGTAAACACCAAGGATTATTCCTTGGCTCCTCCTCCCCCACCCTTTTTCCTTCTCTCCATGGCCTTGTCCTCCTCACCTTTGACCTTGTGTGCCTACTCCTAAAAGATTCTTTAGGAATGCCTTCTTTTTGTGAGTCTGGAACCCAAAGGCCCCACCAGCCCCACATGAGGGCCTCATTGTTTCATGGGGAGGTTTGGCGCTGGGCTGACAGGGACAAGTGTCCACCCTTGGGTGCTTGGGGTCAGGTGGGTGCGGAGGGAGCAGTGAAGAGAAAGAAGGGCAAGAGAGCATCATCTGTGATCAGATTATCCATTTGTGTAGTCCCAAGACCATCCCTGCATGTGCAGTCACCTTTTAAGAATCAAAATAAATACTGGGTTGGTGATAAGCCCCTGGGGCCACCTCCATGGTTACTCCCAACGTCTCCTCCTGGAGGAGGGCCCCTAATCCCTTGGCTAGAGTAACCAGGGGATCTGCCTAGGAAGCATTGTCTTCTGGGGGAATAAGAGAGACAAGGAGAAATGGAATAGATGGGACTTACAAGGAAGGGGAAAACTCAGGAAAGGGGAGGTGCAGACACCAGAAAGAAAGACAGAGCAACAGAAGGTTGTCTGGTCTCCAAGACAAGCAGCGAGGTTAGAAAGGAAATGGAATGGGGACGATGAAAGAATGTAAAAATGGGATGTAAAAGTTTTTAACAAAGCCAGCGAAAACTGGTGTGTGGTATGGGGGAATGAGAAACACTGATCCAGGGATTTTCCTAAAATGAGTGCGGTACAGTATCGAATAATATTATTGTGCAACACTTGACTTCCTTCACTTCACTTTCCTTATTGACCAGAAGTGATTATCAGCACATCTGTCTTGGTTAGACAGGACATCTTGTGAAGAAGTCATAAAACTCTGGAGGAAGGGGGAGTGGATGGAGGGCTGTAGCAGTGAAAGACAAGCAAATGAGTTGAAAAGTCCACTGAAAAAGCAGGAAGTGTATTATTTATATTCAAGTAAAGGTAATAGTGGAGATAGACAGTGGAAGGTATGAAGTAAAGTTAAAAGGGTAGATCGAGTGGAGGAGGGAGTAAAGGAAAGAGCGGCATGGGCTTACTGTTAATGCGGCACGTGTAAACTAAGCATGGGAAACTCCAGTGATTACATGTTTCATAAAATAATTAGATTGTATGGTGTGTGCACATTTTTGTATTTGTATATTATATTCATGCGCAGCACTTAAAGAACAAGATCTTTTTCTACAGCCGAGAAAAAAAAGGAAAGCACAGCTCCTCTCAAACATTTCAACGAGATTGTGGAGTAACAGCTCAGCAGCAGTGAAGCAAGTGCACAGACACATACGTGCAAAACTCTGTATGTGCGGCTGTTCCTTAGCTCGCCTGCCGTTAATATATGACAGAGGGAACTGCATGGACCTTATCCATCAGTTTCTAAAGTTTGATTCTCTTGCTACAGGAGAATTAGACATAACCTCTCGTTCCCCTAGGACTCTGGGAGGGAGAATTTGAGCATTAGTCGGGAATGGCTCTGCATACTAACTAGTGGCCAAAGCTTTTCACAAAGCTCACAGCTAAGACTTTGTATTTGGGCTTCTGTGGACAGACAAAGGGCACAGAACTTCAAAAGACATAACACGAAAAACAATAAATAAAGCGGATTTCCCTTTATTTATTTTCCCCCTGTGAAGCTCCCTCTGCAGTGCCCACAGTTCACCTGATGGCGGCCACAGCGAGCACCATGAGCCTGTCCTGGCTGCCTCCAGAGAAGCCCAACGGAATCATTCTGGATTATGAGATTAAGTACCATGAGAAGGTAAGCGCCGATGTTAGAGAACGCCTGTAATTCAATCCAATTTCAGTGACTCGCATGGTTTCTGTATCATCTGTGTTTCTGTAAATGTGGAAAACAATGGCTCTGCTGATAAACACATGTTGGCCGTGAGGCTTCCTTTTCTTCTTACTCCACTCTTTCCATCTCTTTCTATCCTTCCAATCCCTTCCCTGTTGTACTCTTCCCTTTTCTTCTTTTCCCTCCCATCCTCTGTCAATCCATGCCTTAAAAAGTTTCTAAAACCCCAGAAAGTTTAGAGTTTTCCTTGGGGAAGGAGCACAGTCCTCACTATATGCTGTCTTCTGCTGTCAGATTAACATACCAGCTATGATATGGGACTCCTTTTCTCTCTCTCTCTCTCTCTTGGTCTTGTCTTTTTTATATATTTTTTGTCAACCTACATCAAAACTTTTAGAGAAGGAACAATGAGGAGCAGGGGTGCGTTGTTTAATCCCTGTATTTGTATGTGCAGGATCAGGGTGAGGCCATTGCCCATACCATGACTGCCCAACGGAGCAACGCCCGCATTGAAGGTCTTAAGGCTGGTACGCCTTACGTGGTCCAGGTCCGCGCTCGAACAGTCGCTGGTTACGGTCGCTACAGCAGCCCAGCCGACTTCAGCACCAACCTCCAAAGTACGTTACACCCCGCCTGCGTTACTACCCGGGGATGTACTGGGATATGTCTGTACAAATAGTGCAATGCAAAGCTTATAGATGTGTTGGATTTTTTCAAGCGTTTATAGTGTAAGAAGCCAATATGCGAGAAACGAAAAAAACTGAAATTCTTGTAACGGACTTATGATTTGATGAAAATGTACCTATGGTCAGCCAGTCTGTGTATCAGCCATACCCTTCCTCTACTTTATAAAGGATGTGCAGATTCTTCTGCATACAGATTAATAAACCTTGTACTTTTGTACTGAGCTGGATTGCAGCTAGTTTGGTCGATGCTTGCGGCAACTGACTAACTAACTTATCACCTTCTCTCTTTAATCTTGTAAAGCTGACCCCCCAAAGTCGCTGCAGGAACAGCTGCCGCTCATCGTTGGATCAGCCACCGCCACCTTAGTCTTCATCATTGCAGTTGTGGTCATCGCTATTGTCTGCCTGAGGTGAGAATCCCGCTACTAAAACAGCAAGGTTTACAGAAGCATTGGTGCCAAACTGTTGTTTTTCCCGTCAATTTGAAAAAAACAAAACAAAACACCGAGATAGCTTCAAATGTCAGCTTTGTTTGCTTGTCCTCCAAACTGCCCCGGAACAGTCTCAGCGGATTGCTTTGCCACCTGTGAGCCCACTGAATGCCAGATTAGCCTTCTGAATCTGTGAATAGTAAACAGCTTTGGCCAAAATGCTACTTTGCTCAGTGGAAACAGCATGGTGGAGCAGCTGTTGGGCCTGATAGGCCTGCCCTCACGGCCCAGCACTCAGAATCAACTGTGCGTTTGCCCGACCACAAAGAACCCAGATGCGCCCCTGTCTGCTGAGCCCAATTGACTGGGAAGCTGCAAGTGGCTGCTCTTACCTTTCAGAAAGTCTGACACTACATCAGCTGGGTCTAACCGCACTCGTTTATCCTTTATACCATTCATTTGTCAAGCAGAAAATGCCGTGCGAGGGTGTCTATATGTGCGAGAGGCTGGCACCCACTGCTGACTGGTGCCCACTTGGGTTCTCTCTGCAAGCCAGTTCAGGCAGCTGCTGACAAGCGTGGGCATCGGTCATGCTAGACTGAATAATAATCTCCCTGGATCCCCCTCCTTTTCTTTCTCCCTCCTGCCTCTTCGCTCTCCCTAATTTTCACACCGCTACATTGTGTCTCTCTCTCTCTCAGGGTCTTGGCTTAGCCACTGCTCTGACTGCTACAGAAGAAGGGAGAAAAATAGAAATGATACAAAATACACAGCTTCGGCATATACCAGAAGAAAATTAGAATTTAAAATAAAATGCAAATTACCATCGGGTATTTTTTGCCCCGGTTACTGGTTAGACAACAAAGAAAGCACATTAACATGTGATTTCAACAACCCAGCTCCGTATCCGAGCCCACACCCCATCCCCGCTGGGTGCGAAAGGGACAGATGCATGGAGGTGAAGCTGGAGGAACTGAGTGGCTATAAGAGGACAAGAGTAAATAAGTTCATAAAAACAGAAAAGGGAGACTGACAACCAGAGAGCAAGATTGAATTGAAATGTGCAGTGTGATGTCTGCGGGGCGAGGAAAGCGAGACAGCTGAGCTTGCTGTTTGAGTCCGCTTTTGTCACGGCTGCTCATTTTTTTTGGGGGGGGGGGTACCGAGAGTGAATGGCTTTCACTTGCCGCTTCAGACAATAGTATGATATCCTTTTGTTTACACTTGCGCTACAGTCCCCGAGTATGAATCATTTTTACCACTAGGCATTGATACAATCTTTATCAGCGTATCCCTTGCTTCCAGCGCACAAAAAGACTACACATATTTACCATGCCACATCACAGTGCGACTGCATCTCACGCTACAACTAGGCGTTATTAGGGATCTGTTTTCTCCCCGTGCCTTTGTTCCTCAGCAGTGTTTGTGTCCCACTGTGCGGGGACCACGTGACTCAGTTTGTGTTTTCATCTTTCTCAACAGAAAGCAGAGAAACGGTTCAGAGTCAGAGTACACAGAGAAACTGCAGCAGTACAGTAAGTCTCTCCGCTAAGCTCGCTTGCCTGTTCCAACGGCAGCATGTCTGTGCTTCTCGCTGTCGTCAGAAGTGATCAGACAGATATCACATTGAATATTTATTGCTTGGCAACGGAGATTCACTTTCCTGTTCTTGCCACTGAATCCCCAATAGTAACGCCGGGAATGAAGGTCTACATTGACCCCTTCACCTACGAGGACCCCAATGAGGCAGTGCGCGAGTTTGCCAAGGAGATCGATGTGTCCTGCGTGAAGATCGAGGAGGTCATTGGCGCAGGTAACCCACCAAAGCTCCTGAGCTACAGGGGGAAGACTGCTAGTCACCTCCAGGCCATACCATTAGAGGACTTCACACCAAGCGGTACTTTCACTCAATTCATCGCTAGCCCTCTTCTTGCTCGCCTCCCTACCGCATACCGTCACCTCTTAGGAACGTTTTTGTGTTTTTTGTTTTTTTAGCCTTCCAGATGTCCAGCACTGTGTTAGTGTCACTCACAGTTCTAGCACCCCCCACGTTTACCACGCCGTGTGCGTTTAAACTAGTTTTAATACCCATTGTATGGTAGATTATTTTTTCACCCATGTCCTAAAAGGCAAAAATTACCCCAATCCTGCAATGGGAGCAATGCAATAAATATGGCACAAGAGTTATTGATAACTGATTAAATTTTTGTAAAAGCACAACCCCATACAGACAGGATTTATTTCTCTAGGGGAGAGTTTAATCCCATCTGATTGCATGTATTTTCCAGTATACCGGTAAGCTACAAACCTGTTTTTTTGCACACTTATTGAACTTTCGTGTGCACAGATAAACACTGAGCGTTAAGGTTTTGAGTTTCAGCAGCTGCCATCATTGAAATAATGCAGGATGTTGTAATTCTAGTGGTAATTATATCTGGCTACTGGCAGGAATGCTGTAGGATACCTTATCTACTTCTTAAAGTGGGCTTGTTTTCTACTTCTTTCATACCTCATTGCACTACTCTGCATTTCAAAACTGATGCAAAGGAAATTGAAATTTTAAAAGAAGGAAGACTGAAGGTAATGTGAAAATGTACTGTAGTTGCTGTAGCTCACAAACTTGTGTATGTTGTGAAATATCGAGAGATTTACTGGCCAGCGATTGCCTTAATGAGCACTGTGTGAACCTGCGAGGGCGTGATTGTAATGGATATGTACTTTAGAGGACTTAAAGTCCAGCTCTTTGGCTCTGTGTCTGGTTTTGTGTGTGTAAGCTTGGGGAATTCCTGTCTCTAAGAGCCATGGCTAATATTTATCTGTTGTACTCTTCTAGAGGTTTAAATCTGTCTGGTTGGGGTGTAAAATATATTAAATTGCTCCAAGTCCAGGATTGGCTGCCTGTAACCCTGCCCACTTTTTTATATCCGGAGAACCTCTTAATTAAAAAGAGGATTTTTACTGGATCGTAATGTTTGACCTTTTTTTCCCTGGTACTCACACCCTATCCACTATGTGGTTGTAACCCCCTTGTTTTAGAAACCCTCCCTCACATGATGTTGTAGACAGTGAAATATCTTATGTCTTTGATATATTTGACAGTTATATCTCTGCCTAAAAGCTACAGGACTGTGCCATGTGAGGTTCAGATATTTTAGCATATGTTTCTGAGCCAAAAAAGGAAGACGTTGTGATGGCAGAGATGGGAATCGCTTGCTTCTGCTACTACCATTACTACTACTACTACTACTACTACTACTACGACAGCTCTTCTACTGCTGAGGCAACTTCTTGAAACCCTCGCTCCCCAGCATTCACCTTTAAAGTGACAAACCCTCAACCCCTGTCTTCCCTGTCCCCTTCCTCTCCTCTCCCCCTTCCTCAATCCATCCCTCCATGCCCCTCAACCCTTTGCCCCCGCCTTCCCTGACCTCCCCCACTTTGTTACCTTTGCACCTGTGTTGACACGCATCACTTTCATCACCTGATTTTTCTTGGCTTCTTGCACACGCTTGGTGTAGAGTGTAAACATAAAGCGTCCACAACCCCCAAGCTTCTGTCTCCACCCATCTCTTCCTCCTGTGCTCACTTCTCCGGCCCCTCTGAAGCTTAGCACCCCCCGCCACCCCCACAAACCCTTGACCCCCCTTTCCCCGTAATCACCCTAAGTCTGGCCTATAATGTCACCCAACTTTACCCTAAAAATGTTATGCTTTTTTTTCCCAGTCCTGTGTCATTTCACATTGTGCCATTATGCCTTTCACTCACCATTTGTTTTTCTTTTAGTATGTAAGTTAACAGTATAAAGTCACTGTATGCCTCCCCTTATATCACAATCCCTTAAGACTGGCCTAGAGTCTTGGCTTCTCTTGCAGTCCCACACCCCCCTTGTCCCACTCTGCCCCCAGCTACCCTTCCCTGGCTCCTTGGTTCTAACCAGTTAACTGTCCCCTCTTCCCTCTTTCCCCCCACTCTCCTCCACTCTTCCGTCATGCCTCTCTTCCCTCCCTCTCTCTCTCTCTGTCTGTCTTTCCATCTCTCCTCTTTTGCTGTTTTTCTGGCTGTCTCACCTGGGCTCTCGCAGGAGAGTTTGGGGAGGTGTGTCGCGGTCGCCTAAAGCTGCCCGGGCGCCGGGAGATCATCGTAGCCATCAAGACTCTCAAGGTGGGCTACACCGACAGGCAGAGGCGAGACTTCCTATCTGAAGCTTCCATCATGGGCCAGTTCGACCACCCCAACATTATCCGCCTGGAAGGTGTGGTCACCAAAAGTCGTCCGGTGATGATTGTGACCGAGTTTATGGAGAATGGAGCACTGGACTCTTTTCTGAGGGTGAGAAAAAACTAATTAAAAAAACAAGCACACACCAGAATAGCCTTAAAATTAGTTACTCTGTATAAAATGTGATTTTATGAGTGATGCAACACTACTGGGTAAATAAGCCCATCCAAAGCCGCTGGATTTTTGTTTGCAGTTATCTCACTGTCTTTGCAACCTTAAAAGGTCTTCTTAAGTGCAGCTGCAGAGCTCACTATGGATATCTTACAAATCCTGTATTCTGGCAGTTGGTGACATTTACAGAGCTCAGTCTCCAATGAATCTCTGCCTCAAAGTCACATCATACACTGTCTGCCAGAGAAAAGAGGGGGGGCTGATACAGAGATAATGGAGAATGGAAGAATATAGAATGGGCATGTAGAAAAGAGAAGGACATTACGGCGTGAGATGATGAGAGATTAAAGATATAGGTAAGAGGACATAAAAAAAAGTGTAGAAGACACTGAATATAGAGAGCTAAACCATGAAATAACCATGAGCTAAACCATGAAAGAAGAGGCACACAGGCTGTTTTCTCCTTTGAAAATGGATCCTTGATCTGCAATGCAGTTCATACGTGTCACTCTCTCCTCCTTTGCTAGCTCAATGATGGGCAGTTCACAGTGATCCAGCTGGTAGGCATGCTCCGTGGGATCGCAGCAGGCATGAAGTACCTGTCAGACATGAACTACGTGCACAGAGACTTGGCTGCCCGTAACATCTTAGTTAACAGTAATCTGGTGTGTAAGGTATCTGACTTCGGCCTGTCTCGTTTCCTTGAGGATGACCCCACAGATCCAACCTACACCAGCTCACTGGTGAGTTAGTGGATATATTACACTTGACTGCTTTTTGTGTTTGTCTGTATTCCTGTGTTTAAAAAGGCTACATATGTTGTTCCAACATCAGCCCATTATTGTTGTTTTCTTTTAATCATCGTGTCCAATAAATGCCCGGTCTGTTCCCACAAGATCAGAGGTTTTTCTTGTCACTGTGGCACAGACACGTGGACAAATTAAGAACAGTTAAGGGTATAGAAGTCTATATTAAAGGGTGTGGAATGATCCAGTTAATGACATTAATGAATACGTGAAATTTAAAGATCACAAGAGTACCTCCAATCGCACGCAGGTGTTACACATGATTTGTTTTAGATTCCCAGAAACGTTACAAAATCGGTTGCTGACAAATTGCTGGAGTCTCCAATATTCTTCAACTGGCAAAGCAGTTTGGGATTTATGTCTGAAAGGGTATACTGAGGATAATAGACTTACGAATATGAACGATGGTATAAAGACAGCTTTGTTTTTTTCTTCTCAGCTCTGATTCGGCCCGATATGAAAGACGCTGACCATTTTTTACATCCATGTATAGTAAAGCAAAGAAGGAGAAAAAGCACAGAACAATGTCAGGAGGCATGCAGAAGGTCAATTCTCCTTATGGCAGGAAGCAGTTGTGTTCATTTTTGTGCTCTTTACTCCAAGAGACACTCCTAGTATGAGTCAGCAACTGTCTATCGGGTACATAGTTGAATGAAAAGGATTAACAATGACACTGAAAAATGCACTGTGCTGCACATTTCATATCCTTAAAGTTTCACCTCTCTGCACATGTCATTTGTCTGTAAACGTCTGACTAACCTTGTGTGAATGCGGTGTTTGGGTTCTATGGCATGCACCCATCTGTTGTGCATCAACGTTTCCCTTGGATAGTTTTTTTCTCACCCTCTCTTTCCCTCTTGTATGTGTGTGACTCTGTGTTTGCGCTCCATCTCTCCAGTATTTCATGCTCACCTACTCATTCGCATATCCACAGGGAGGGAAGATCCCCATTCGCTGGACCGCTCCAGAGGCAATCGCCTACAGGAAGTTCACCTCTGCCAGCGACGTCTGGAGCTACGGCATCGTCATGTGGGAAGTTATGTCGTATGGCGAGCGGCCGTACTGGGACATGAGCAATCAAGATGTAAGATCACAAGAGAATTTATGCTTATATATAAGAAACCACCTTCTTCTTCAATTTATGTGGAAGAGCCATTCTTTTTCTCACCACACATCCACCCACAGCTCCAACTTTTGCTTGTGAATAACCAAAGCCATTTTTTCCTTCTTTATCCCCGGTTTTTATAATTCCCACCATTCACTCTCTTCTGCCGTGCTGTTTTCCATCGACTGCCTCTCTCGCATTGTCCACCCTCCCTCTGCGCTACACTCTGTGATTAGAAGTGATTGGGATTTCTCTGTTGTCCTTCCCCAGGTGATAAATGCCGTGGAGCAGGACTATCGACTGCCCCCACCCATGGACTGCCCGACGGCTCTGCACCAGCTCATGTTGGACTGCTGGGTGAAAGAAAGGAACCTACGACCTAAATTCACCCAGATCGTGGCCACGTTGGATAAGCTTATTCGCAATGCTGCCAGTCTCAAAGTAGTCACCAACAGCACACAGTCCTCGGGGTAAGCCTTAATATAAAAAGCACATTGGTCACGTTAAAGTCAAAATTAGTATGAAGGCCATGTCAAGTGGAGATTTGCAGTAAATGCTTGTTTATGCTGAGGAACGTGTTATCATAGAAGGGGACTTTAAATGTGAGGGTGTTTTTCTAAATGCCCCTGAGGGCTCTTGTTAAGTGTAATGCTCTGTGTATTAATAATGCATAATTATGGTCATAGCATAAATGGATATTAGTAATGACTACCTTTCCTGAGTCATATGGCGGATTAGGCTTGCTTGGCTTTTGCGGTGTAATATAATAACAAGAACCTTCAGTCAGTTAAGTTTATTGATTTAAGAAACTCAGTCAGTAAAGAGAGTGCTGGTCAGGCAATTTCATTAGCACCAAGGGAAGAGAACTCTGCAAGTATTGCTAAGTTTAAATAGTGGATATGAATGTTCCTGAATCATCTGCAACAGGCTTCTTTTTTATTGTTCCGATATCATCTCATTCAACTCTTTAGTTTGCACAAGCTCAGGGTAAGCTGTTATACAAATCCAAATTACCATTGCTCAATTCGAGCCTTAAAGCAGCTTTATCGCCAGCTGGGAGCTCGACGTGTCACATCTACATTTAGCTGAACTATCTTTCCGTCCAATTGGTTTCTTGGAAAGAATTTGGAGGAACGAGTTGGCGCAAAGCTGATGGGGCTGACCTACCTATCTGTCTCTGCATCGGGGTCTTTCTGTCTTGAGGGAGGGACAGAGACAATCCTGGGTTGTGCTCAAGGGGGAAACCAGGGTCTCGGTTGGCCACAGGAGCGACGCTCTTAGAAGATTAAGCTTGCGGTTAATTAGCCCGATTAAGGCGATGCAAAAAAGAGATGAGAGTGCCTTTTAATTAGCCACTAACGAGATTTTAAATGGGCCAGCAGAGAGGTGGCCTCCTGCCGATAGACCTAACAAGGGAGGAGTAAAAGATGTTACAGTCGTCCTGGTCGGCACTGAAGGGTGGCTGGAGGTTAGCTAACGCTGTCTGACATTAAAGACTTTGACTGCGGGAGTTGCACATGCCTGACCTGACTGAATATTTGCCCGCGTGAGCTTCGGTGATTTCTATCCTTTGCTGCAGCTCAATCGGTCAGAACAAGCAAAGAAAGAAACATCAAACTTTTTAAAACAATGACTGCATAAAAGGCCAACCCACTGACTAATGCAGCAGCCATTTTTTTATGACATGAAGTTCGGCTCGTAGTGGACTCACTAGCTAGCTCACAGCACTATCCAGCCTTCCTGCTGCGTTGTGCTTGTGGCTAACATGTGGCCAGCATAAGTCTGGACCCCTTTTGAAGCCAATTTTATGGGAGGACCAACAATACTCCATTAAGAGAAGCCAGAGTCGTGCGTTAACGACAGCCCGAGGGCTTGGATGCCCAAGCACAGGCCTTATTAAAAATCACTCCATCTACACCACTCAATGGAGCCTCTGTATCACTGTTATTAACTCCCCTCCTCCTCCTCCGTGTGCTTTCTCCTTCCCCTCTCGTTCTCTCTCCATTCCTTTTAATTGTTAATGAATCTAATGCCATCAAAAAGGATGACAGGGATCAACGGAGCAGAAAGGAGTGGAGACAGTGGTGCTCTTTCTTGTTTTTTCCCTTCACATCCCAGGACATTCTCTCCACCTCCACCTTCTCTGTCGTTCATCTGCTGCGCTTCGCTCTGAGTTGTTGCGCCGTTTTATTAAAACTCCCAAGGTGGCCTCTCTATCTGCAGCGTTGATCAGCGCAGGAGGTTAGGTTCTTTTTTCCCCCTAAAGAAGCCCTTTTGGGGCTGTCAACAGGTGCGCAGCAACACGCAGAGCGCCCTCCGACACGTTTTCAAGACGTTTGAGGGAAGCGTTGCGCAACTAATCACATTCATGCGCTGTCAAACACACATGAACTATGAGTTTGTGAGTCATTTCTTCCAGAGTCCCCAACATTGCAAGTCGGCGCTAATGCGAAACCGCGCGCACATGTGAGTGACATCTGTGTTTACATTTCAGTGTTTTTCCCTCTTTTCCTGAAAGCAATTTTTAAAAAATATTTCCACCTTTGCGGACTCGTGTTGCACACAGTGTATCATTTTATGCATTGGTAATTATGCACTGAAAGGCATATGGCTCCCAGCCCGTCGTTTAAGCTCGTGTTCTCACAGCCGGACGAAATTTGATTTGAACTGACCTGCAAAACCGCAAAGAGTCCAATCTTTCCAGATCAGATTTAAAGCACGTTTGTAGATGGTTTAATAGTGCAATCAGTACAACCACACAGATTGAATTTCAAGTTGTTGTTGATCTTTTGTTTTTTTCCTCCTTTTATCAGTCCCCAAACAATACACCGACATCTCTTTGCAACAAAAAGAACGAGACGCAAAACACAAAGACAGAGCTTTTCAGATATTTCCAGGTTGTCATTTCTTGAGGTTTTCATAAAGAAGGCACTTTTCTGCATTGTTATTAACATTATCACCATCACCGATGCTGCAGATGCATTCCTGACTAAAACGATCTCCACTTGGTTTCTTTAACACTTGTTGCTGGTTTAAGCTAGATTTGAAGCTCTGTGTGTGAATACACGTGACCTCCCCTCACCAGCTGTTGCGCCAACATCCACCACCCAAGCCTCCAGCCAGTCTCTCCACAGTCACAACTTGCTCCTCACCCACCCTGTACATTCCCTGGGTCCTCGCCCCGCCCCTCCACTCGCCCCTGCACACAACTCAGTACAGAGGAGAGGAGAGGAGGAGGGGGGGGAGAACAGAGGAGGAGAGAAATGGAGAGGTGGCGCTCAGCGGGGGGCGTTTGGGGGTGAGGTTGGCCGGTAGAGGCACACAGAGTGACGACCTTAACCCTCTCTCTCTCTCTGTTTCTCTTTCTCTCCTCCCTCCCTTCCCCCCTGTCCCCTAATGTAGGGTTTCTCAGCCCTTGCTTGACCGCTGTGTGCCAGACTATACCACTTTCACCACTGTGGGGGACTGGCTGGATGCCATCAAGATGAGCCGCTACCGTGACAACTTTGTCAACGCAGGATTTGCTTCCTTTGACCTGGTGGCCCAGATGACAGCAGAGTGAGTGGAGCTACTCAGGTCTACAACGCCTGAGCGGGACTGAGATTCAGAGTCAAATTAAAAACACTTAAATATGATGATGAGATGTGGAAAACAGGTCTCTGAACCAACTCAGATATCACAGAATAAGAAAAAGAATACATTTATATTTGTTTTCCAGTAGGTATGCTCACATACTTTGATATATGCTGAACACTAGTTTAATAATTGAAGATGTCAGAGATGACAAAGTGATTATATTTGGTTGATCAGAAGTTGCTTGCTCAGAAACTGATACTTTGTCGCCCGTTTTAGAAGCAAACAAATCACCGTTACACGATTGCACAGCACCGCAGCCTACAATTTTTAAGCTAACTCTTGCGGCTGTTTCCTTTACTGCAATTTGGTTCAGCTTTGATCATGTTTACAAACAGGAAATGATGCAATGGAAACCATGGAAATTGCAGGCCAGTGATGATTAAATAAATGAATTAGGATTATAATGATAAATAAATCATTCTCATTAGGTGCATAATAGACAGTGGAGGTGGGAGTAATTTGTTTCAATTTGGCTAGGCTGACAGGTGTGGTGTACTGTGGCTCTCTGTTGCCCTTAATGGCCAGTAATTCCTCTAATGGTGCCCATTTATTATCATTTCATCCTCCGTCACTGTGCTGATGGGGTTGGCAAAATATGGGGGGTGGGGGAGAATTTGTTTGTGTGAAGTTGTGGCGACTCGAATGTGACGAGAGGACAGATGTGCGCTGCGAAATTGTGTACCTGCGATTATGTACATATCTGGTTAAGTGATAGACTTCACTGTATACCTTTGTTTTTGAAGCAGAGAAACTCATAAAGTGAGAAAGCATGTTGTCTGTAGGTTATATTAGATCAGAAGGGACAGGATGCGTACAGAGGCAGAGCACTCGTGGTCAGCTGATGGTCTGCTCTCTCCTCAGCTATTATCTGGAGAAGTCAAGCAAGTGTATGTATAGACATATTTATACTAGTATGAAATTACTGACATTGAAATGATAGCATCACACAGCTGATGCAGATTTGAGAGGATATTTGAGAGCAGTAAACACATCATGTTCAAGAAACTAGTTTGAGATGACTTGAGGTTTGTGACATGATTACCTTATGCATGAAGTAGTCCATCCCACTGTGATCAGTCAGCTATACTCAGGCAGACTGTGTTTAAATTATGCTCGAGGCCCAAAGCCTGACAAGAAAATATCCTTCACATCATTACACCACAACCAGTCTGAATCATCGACATAAGGCCAGATGGATCCATGTTTTCATGTTGTTTTAAGTTCTGACCCTTTGAAATGTCGCAGCAGAAACTGACACTCATTACCCAGGCACCTGCTATGGTCCAGTTTTACTTAACCTCTGCGTACTGTAGCCCCTGTTTCCTGTCCTTAGGGGTGACACCCAGTGTGGTCTTCTGTTTCAAGGTTCAACTTGTTGTGCATTTGGAAATGCTCTTCTGCATACTTTTGTTGTAACGAGTAGGTATTTGAGTAACTGATGCCTTCCCATCAGCTCGATGCACTCGCAGGAGGCATTTTTAACTCAGAGAACAGCCACTGGCTGGAAAAATTCTCTTTTTTAAACCATCCTCTGTAAACCCTAAAGATGGCTGTACGGGGAAAATCTCAGCAGATCAGCAGTTTCCAGCCCGTCTGACTTTGCCACGTTTAAAGTCACTTGACAACCGAGCTTTGCAATGGAGACGCTCTGTTTGAACTGCAGCAGGTTGACTCGACCATATGCACACGTCTAAATGCATTGAGTTGCTGCCACATGATTGGGTGGTTGAAAGATGGACCTACCTGGTGAAAGTAGCATGTAGTTATACAGAGAAAGGCTGTTGTTGATGAAGAAAACCTTTTGCTTCCGTGTTCCCGTGTTTTTTTTCGCGCCAAGTGACAGACGGGTATAGACTCTGTGAAGTCTGCCACCTGCCAGACAGTAGCGAAGTTTGCACTTTAATCATTAACTGTCATTACTGCTGCTCGACTCACATCCTCATGCCCACCTGCTGGGTAACAAAGGTATCATGCATTAAGACTAACACTCAGATGAGTGCTCCCATTTTGTTACCTCACTCTCAGAATCCATTTTATGGTCCATCGCCAAGGTGAGGCCTATGTTGCGTTCCCACCTGGTCGAGTATGTGTTCACTTGTGGTGAACAGTGAAATTTGCACTTCAGCTTCATGTGATGTTTTCCTTCTTTTATTTCTTTTCTTTTCTTTTCTTTTGTTTTCATGACTGAGCCACCTGTTCTCATTTTTCCTTTTTTTTGTTTTGTTTCCTTTTTGTTCTTCGCTCACAGGGACCTGCTGCGGATAGGGGTTACATTGGCTGGCCATCAGAAGAAAATTCTTGGTAGCATTCAGGACATGAGACTACAGATGAACCAAACACTTCCTGTCCAGGTGTGAGTGAGAAGACACGCAAACCGATGCAGTCGAAGGACAGCCAGACGGAAAAAGGGGGAGAAACTGTGCCAGAGATTGCCACTGGAAAACCCTAGCTGCCTGACCCATCTCTGCCAATTAGACACTACGAAACTGGCTTGCAGTGCCTCTGAATATTTTTTCTTTCTTTATTTCATTACCACTTACATTTCCTGTTTCTGCATTTTTTGTTAGTTTTCTGTTTTTTCTCCCCCCATCCAATCGGAGCTTGTGTGTTTTTGAAAGAGGAGAAATAGTAAACCCCCGTATATCCTTACGCGTGCCTCACCAGCTCTGGAGTGAGTTGATGTTTGCATGCATGTGCATTGTAGTGGAGTTGGCCTTAGTCCTGTCACTTAAATGTCACACTCTTATCCTCACACAAGAGCCCCTCCCCTTGATTCCTGTTCCCAGCTCTGCTGGATGATCTATGTAGGAAAGAAGGAAGACCCTTGTATAAAAAAAAGTGAAAACGTTTTTACATATAACGAAAATCAACGCAAAAAAAAAAAGTGTTTCAGACCACGAGAGAGCGAGAGGACAGTTTCCTTGTTTTGTTTTTTCCTTGCTAGAAGTTGTTTTATTGTGCACGTGTGTTGTTCTCCATCTTCATATTGAAGGTGTGTTATCTAAAAGGGCACTTGCTGGAAAAGGGTGGGGTGGTGGAGGAGGGCAATACGATGGGCTGCGGTCTAAAGGTCGAAGGAGTGACGGAGGTCAATAAAGGTCAAAGGGAGGCGGCCATATTTCTGGACACCTGTTTTGGTTGCTGGATCCTCGGTAGCTCAGAGACGACCTCTTCACTCTGACCTGAAGTGACTCAGGATAGTTTTCCAGTGTGGGAACACCTGCTCATCAACTGCATTTTACACCTGGTATTTTGCTTTTCTACTTTCCTTTGTCTGCACCATATTTTCTGTTTGTCAGATTTTTTTATTTTAATGTTTTTCTTTCTTGATCATATTTTGGGAGATTTGTGGTTTCAAAACGACTGGTCAGACTGAAGTACCCCCGCTGGATACGCGGTGACGACTGGGGGGGAGACGAGGACTGTGGCAACAAAATAGAAAGACCCTTTTGGCCTTTTGTGTGCATTTTTGTATGTGAGCGTGCGTGCATGTGGGTTTGTATGTGTGATCAAGTGCGACTGGATGTGCGGGTGTGGCGAGTTGCACACAAATATACTGTACAATACGGCTTCCGCTATTTGCCACCATGGAGAATTTACGCATGAACTGAACTGTGATAAGGAGCAAATATATCTGAAACACTTATGCTATATTCTGTGGACAACTGTTAAAAACATTCTTTTTTTTATTGAATCCAAAAAAATGGACTTTGGACGTAAACATATATATATATGAAATTATATATATATATATAGATATGCATCATGCAGAAACTGAAGACAAACCATGATGGACACTTTAATTTCTACTTTCTATTGTGTGGGTTTTAGAAATAATCAGAATCCTTGTTTTAATTTCTTGGCGTCCTGCCCTATGTATTTATTTGTACCTCACCCACCAACCCACACACCCCTCCCCAACACCCAGAAGGACTTTAGGCCGTTTGGGGACTTGGAACAATCAGAAGGAAGAGAAACTCCCAAGAGGATTCACCTATTGAATTGATGATTATTAAAACAAGAGAAATTGCATAATAATTGGATATTGTATTTTTGTTGTTGTTCTAAACAGCCTGTACATGTTTTGTAACAAAAAATAAGATAAATAACAAGAGAAAAAAATGGTGTTTTGACAAAACGGACGTGCTGTTGTGAAATGTTTGATTTTGAGCGAAGAAAAGGACAAAGGAAGAAGTGGGGAAAGTCAGGAAGTAGGGTAGAAGAGTTGAACACCATTTGTCTGGGTTTCCTCTGAATGGTCAACTCACTGTAGGTGTGTTAAAGTTTTTGTGTGCCATTTAAACTCGATATTAAGCTTCCCTGAATCCATTCTCATTCGCAACATGAAGAGCGTTTGTGAAGCTGTACTTAATCGTCTTCCAGGCACATTATTTTCACTCCTGAAAGTCACTTAAATGCAGACTAACACATCTTACCAAGGACTGTTATTATTAGGGAGCAGGTCCAGAGGCATTGTTGTGTCAGACTAGTCATTTCCACCCCAAGAGGTGGAACTCCATCATGTGACCTGCACTTTCCTACAAAACGATACTCACGTGAGAGACATCAGAGGAGAACCCTGCTGGTCACTGTTGGTTAAAATAATGCAGGTGGCCCATCGGGTCTCACAAGGATATAAGCATGCGGCTGACACAGACATCCAGGGCAAGATGACCCATCATTAGAGCTCTTCATTCCCTCTGTGGCCTGTAATCATCCTGTTTCAGCTCATGCCGCTAGTGCACGATTAGTACAGTGCAGGATCAACAGCCCAGACACGCAGTCAAAATCTGCAGCTCCTTTCATCGTAGCTGAAAGCCACAATTCTGAGACTGCACCATCTGCACTCCTCACAGAGAGGTATTTCAAGTTAGCTGAATAGGGATCCGCAAGGTACATCACCGGTGTCACCTTCCAGAGGTGATCAGCACATTATGACAATATTATTCCGTAGATATGTAAGGACAGCATGATGTTAGTGACCGTGGAGCGTGCCAACCCCTCATAAGTTCTTTCAAATGAAGAGGACGTTATGCAAAGCACACAATGCGTTCCCACCTTTGCGTGTTCTCATTCCACATACATGTGTTGTCACTACTGCTAGTACACTCTATTAAGGGCTTACTAACATGTAACAGTTTTAGGAGAAACTCAAATAGGAATTCTGCAGTTAAGTCAGACTTCATTGAGGTCGCCAAGGCATATTTGACATGATGGCTCACAACCGTGCGTGTCAGTCCCGGCGACAACATTTGCTAACATGAGTAGAATCTGTTGGCAGGCTTTAATTTTTTTCCACAAGTATATTGTTTCCTCTTATGATGCAAAACACTGTTTTGTTGGAAAAGAGCGATAGACATTGAGATATGACAGAAGCAGAAATAACAGACTCGTAGTCTCACTTTTTTCATTTGTCAAAGTTTCTTACCATACACTTCCTTCATGGGCTCAGTCACTCAGCTTAACCCCACTGTTGTCAACTTGAATGTGGTGCCAAACGAGACACAGCTGACGGGCAAAAAAAGCTGGAAAACAGGGAATAAAGGGGCTCAACGAAATCAGAAGGCAGACATGCCTAATCATGAAAAATGACAGTTTTGGAGCTCGCATGAACTCTTGATGAGGTGCACATGGTGTTCCGGACCCTGGAGCTGGGTTCACCAAAGTTAACCGGCCATGAGTGATGAGCTCAAATGGCAGCGTTGCACATATTTAAAAGATTAAACCGTCACCACATCAACGCAAACAATTAATCTTTAAGTGTATTTTTCACACATTTGGGAGAGTGTTTCGTATTTAACATCGCTGAGAGGAAATAGCTTTCTCTCCTGTGTTCTTTGTTCATTTATCAGACTTTATGATGCTGAAATTGAGATAAACTGGTACTTTTAGTCTGTGTGAGCATGTGTGTGTGTGTTTGTGTGTGAGACCATATGTTAGAAAAGTATTGCCGTTTTCATCATCAGAGATCGGGCTTTGTCCGCTATCTCCTTGTGTGCCACATGGATTTAAACTACCCAGACATTCCTGCCTTTCTTTACATTTTACATCATCCACCACAGCACATTCACCCGCCCTCTCCCAACCCCGCCCCTACCCCCGCCCCTCACTTATATATCTTTAGCTTTTTTTTCTTCAGTTGTGTTTTAAATAAATATATACAGTACTGTCTTTTCTTCTGTCTTCTCTTCTCACTACGCATATGTCTTCTCGCCACTTTTAAACACCCTCGTAAAAGTAAGCGACATGTTTCAGAGAGTACTGTACATGTTTAGTGAAATGGGGGTAGGTGGGGGTGAATGAAGAACTGATAGACTCAATTGTTGATTCCTCTTTGAAAAGGATTGAGATGTATTTAATGATGCAGACATAAACAAGAAATTACTAAAAGGTGATGATGCATTCTTGTAGAAATATTTTTAAAAGACCCTTTTGCATTAAATTATTTAAGAAATGAAGCCTTTGTGTTGTGTTTTGAATTGATAATTTATGCCTGTGGACTTGGACGTGTATCATGTTCTTATTTTATGCCATGCCAGTTCGTAATCACTCACTTGTTTTGCAGTCAAATTATTGCCCGTTACAAACATTTAATGTTACTGTGACAAACCCAGGGCTTTAAAGTAATGACAATAGCATGTCTTCTTGGGCAAAGCAACATCAAAGCCTTCATCAGGACAGAAAGAAAAACATATTAATAAATAAAAATTACAAAAATAAAAGACAAATCAGGTTTAGCTAAACCAGGGGTAGGCAACTCCAGGCCTCGAGTGCTGGTGTCCTGCAGGTTTTAGATGTGCCCTTGATCCTTGCAGCTGATTCAGATGGCTAAATTCCCTCCTCAACATGTCATGAGGTTCTCCAGAGGCCTGGGAATGAACTAATCATTTGATTCAGGTGTGCTGACCCAGGGTGATATCTAAAACCTGCAGGACACTGGCACTCGAGGCCTGGAGCTGCCCCTGAGCTAAGATCCCACTCTGTGGGCAATTTAGAATAACCAGTTAACTTAACCCCACTAATTCCATGTCTTGGGACTGTGGGACAAGCCAGAGTGCTCAGAGAGAACCCATGCAAACATGAGGAGAGTATGCAAACCGTGCACAGAAAGTCCTTGGCCAAGTGGTGGAATTGAACTCAAGACCTTCACGCTGTGGGGCAACAAGGTAACTCATCATACCGCGTGCTGCCTTCTTAACTCCAACTGAAGCAATAAGGCTTAAGGATGTTTCAGACAGGCTTAAGCTGCATTACTGCTCTTCCCACAGAAAAAAAAACAAACCAAACCTGAAGATAACAAAATCTTTAAGACACTAATAAATAGAAACTGATCTATGGAAGACGTTACCTGGAGTTCATCTGTTTCTGCTGCACCTGTAGTTCCATGATGGCATTTACAAAGCCAGTTGGTCCGTAATGTGCCTGAGTATAAAAAAGGAACATCTTAGAGAGGCAGAGATTCCAGAAATAAAGATGGGCAGAGGTTCACCAGTCTTGCAAAAAACTGCACCTACCCAATGAATAAAAGGAATATCTCCTCATCTACAGTTCATAATATTGTTTCTAAAAATACAGAATCTGGAGAAACCTCTGTGCACAGGAAATCAATACTGAATGCCCTTAATCTCGACTCCCTCAGACACAGCTGCATCAAAGTGAATCAAATGATTCTGTCATAGAAATCACTGTCTGGGAACACAGTTCACTGTGCTATCCACAACGCTTGCTGAAAGCTCAATCGTGCAAAGCAGCCATATGTGAACATGATCGAGAAATGCTGCTGTCTTTTCAGGGCCAAAGCTCATTTAAAATGGACTGAGACAAATTGGAAAACTGTTCTGTGGTCAGCGGAGTTGAAATTTGAAATGCTTTGTCAAAAACATGGACGCCATTTCCACCAGATTAAAGAGAAGAGAGACCATCCGGCTTGTTATCAGCCCTCAGTTCAAAGTCTACGTTTCAGCTGAGGGCTGATGGTGTGAGAGTGCATCAGCACCTGTTGAACTGGCAGCTCGCACATCTGGAAAGACACTGAAAGGTAAACGCAGGTTTTGGAGCAACATATGCTCCCATCTAGACGGTGTTTCTCAGGGAGGGCCTTGCATATTTAAACAAGACAATGCTAAACCACATCCTGCATCTATTACAGTAGCATGGCTTCACAGTAGAAGGGCGGTTAAACTGGTCTGCCTGGAGTCCAGACCTTTCACCAGCTGAAAACATCTGACCGTGCACGAACAGAAAAATATAGCAGAGACCTGGGACTGTTGAGCAGCTAGAATCCTTATTAGATCAATTTTAAAATCCTTTCTATAAAACATGGGTGTACAGGATGTTATGTTTTTATCTAGATTTTATTTACCTAACATATAACTGGATGTAAGCCGTAAAATATCCTCTAAAGATATTTTTTCTTTTCTTTTAAAATTCTACAAATGCATAAGATTATCCAAATATACAAAATAATGACATTTCTGGTGTATAAAAAACTATTTTGGTTATGTAAGTTTTCTTTTTAGAGGATGGGTTGGTATTTCTTTTTTTTCAGTTTCAGCTTTTAGATCGGTTGTAACGAACCATAATAAGCTTGGTCACAATCAAATCAAAAAGTTATGTCAATAACCGACAACTTTAAAGCTCCCCATATTTTCTTTCAAGCTCACTAATTAATATGAGCTCAACTCCTCTCTGCAGGCACTGAGCAACAATTTTGTTTTCCAGCAGAAAGGCGAAGACGCTCAGATCATAGATTCTACCTCATTTGCCCCTCACCTCGTCCCTTGGCTCCCCTCTCCTTCGTTTCCTCTTCCAATTAAACGCAGAGCCTTGGATCAGTCCTCCTCGGTGTCTGGGTAAATCAGATATTTTCCAAATGCTCCACCTGTAGTAGATGTGCTCAGAGAAGTTTGAACATAGAAATATTTGAAATGCGTTGAAGCGAAATTATGTTTTTAGCCTTCTTACAGATTGATTTCAGTTATTGTAAATAAAGTAAAAGATTCACAGGGCAATTCTTGATATTTTTAATCAGACACATATCATTCTATTGCTCCTTTTTATTTGTTTTCTTAACACACTTAACCACCTTAGCAGAGAACTCTAAAAACCTGACTAGCTGCTAGCATAGATTTTGAGCTAGCCCTCGAAGCTAGTGCTCTATCAGTACTCGATCTGTAGTATAATCTGTCAGTCTGAAGTAAATATGGACAAATGCCAAGATGAACTAGAGCGCTGTATACTTTCCTACGCCTATTGACATTGTGTCACGTTACTCCAAGCTGGAGAATATTGATTGTCGGCAGTCTAGTTTCATCAAAATGTGTCACGGGGGACACATTTTGCAGGGGAGAATTATTAAGACGTCAATAAAGATTAATTTCTTATCCCAGCTCGGTCAGTAAGGCAGCATTAGCATAAATATTGCTATGCATTAACATGTCTTAGGCACATGTCGGTCAGGAAGAGAATCAATGGAAAACATGGATCATACAGCGGCAGGAAAAAAAGGAGAAATCCGCTCCCTCTTCCCCTCAGAGTCTGTCTGTCCCTTTATTCTCGCCTAGTCCCTGCAGACTACCTCCCATCACCCCCCCC
>NW_005187437.1:3430703-3437350 GCF_000239375.1 Pundamilia nyererei | reverse complement strand
CCCCCCCCCCATGGGCTCCCCACTAACACCCGCACAGCCCATTCTCTGTCTACTTTTTTCATCCTCTCCCATAATCCTTCTCTTTCACTTCAGCTTGGCACAGCTAATTGGTCACGTCTGTACTATGACATGGGGACCTGACATAATTGCTGGACAAATAGCGAGGCGTTTAGCTTCAGACCTGTCTCAACTAAGCTGTACACAGACACCAGCCGACTGGAAAGCCCAATTACCACTCCAGTCCCACAACTTGCTAATTGGCAAATACTCCCAACAAAAGAATATGTGTATGCCTCTGTGCACGCGTTTGTCTGCAGCCGGCATTTCCTCTCTTGAATTAAGGGCCTTTGAAACAGAATAAAATGAGAAAGAACTCAACTGCACAAAAAAACTAAGAAGCAGTATGCATGATGCGTCACTGAAGAGTCATGCAGCGATTATCCTTAAAGTGTCACTTATGTTTTGTCATACATTACATGCCTTGTTGCTGCTGTATTATCTTGTTGTCTGTTATGACAGTGCTAATTACATGCGTTGCTGTTTGGTTAGATTAGGTCAGTCCATTTTAACATTCCAACAAAAGCACTCACTTCCATGTTTTCTGCTAACCCAGTCTGATATTTTAATAAATCCAGAATTGTAAGATTTTTGTTCCTTTCATGTGTCCTGACAGTGAATCGATATATTACCGTGCATAAACAAAAGGGGAAGATGAAACAGATCATTTTCTGAAAAATTGTGTCACGCTGTTTTGCATAAAAAGTAGGAATGCATTGTCTCGACTGTACAAAGAAAACCGTAAGCTTCTCACTTTATTTATTGCTCCCAAAACCTTCAGACCATTGCTTCCTTTCAAAGAGACATCACAAAGGATTATCCCATTGCAAAACCCCTGAAATATCTGACCACCCGTTCACATCGCCCCCTTCCCCAAAAGAAAAAAAAAGGGGGGACCCATCCTCTTCTCCCCTAGAACAAGCATCCTATTGTTGGGTGTTTGGGTGCAGCTGCATGGGCTTTCTGTCTGATGGGATGAGTATGTCTGCCAGGGAAACAATATTCAACAGGACTGCGCCCAGGGACCAGGGGGTGACCTGAAGTTCACAGTCACAGGACTGGACAGTTGTGGGAATGTGTCACATGTGAGAGGTACGGCAGCCTTCAGGTACACCAGCGCCACTGAGCAATCGCATGAAAAGGCCGTTGCATGGAGATAAGATGTCCTCATGGCTGCAAAGCCTGAATTTACTGTAAACAGATCATGATACTAGCCCCACGCAGTGCAAGCTTAGACTGAGAGATGACTGGACACTAGAATCCAGCTAACATTGTGTCATCATCACAGTTTTATCAGGCAGCATTGCACTCGTGTGCCTTTGGAGGAGCTTAATTCCAGTGATTCCAATGTGCAGTGTTTACAAAACCCTCAAAACAGTTTTTATTGATTTGAATTTTAAAGTAAAGAACTGTATGCTCGGTTACTGGAGTCAACTTTTATGACGGGGCGCCGGCGACAAACATTTAAGACGTGCTTTTCATCAGCTAATTGCAACCTGCCTGAATGAACCTTTTGTTGCCTCTCTCTACTTATTATCTAAAAAAAATTACTCCTTTGAAAAAACAAATTATATTAATTGTTATCTTTTTAGCTGACAAAGTCAAGAAATGCGACAACTGCCGGCCGCTTCTTACAATCAAAACAGTGCAGCCGCTTTATTGATGATCTGGCACCAACTAATATGTTGCGCTGCTTTTATGAAAGACGGTCGTGACATTGCAAAGTCGAGGTCATTTTTCCTCTCCATTGGTGTCTCCATAGGCATGAAGGAAAGGGCCTTGTTCCTGCCTGACATCTCATTAACTGCTCGTGGATATTTATCAGTCTTAATCAGAGCTGTGGCAGGTCCGGTGTGATTACTTCCTGGGTGTGAAAGCAATCACACCTCGTCCTCCCCACTGTCCTTGATTTATGGAGGGAAAAAACAGCCCGGCATGGTCGAGGAAGTCTGAAAAGACTACGTCAAGAGAAGATGCAGTTGAAAAAAAAGAGCATATTTCCCACCTCCTGCCTTATCGCTTCTATTTGCAAATACACCGCGCAAGATGGAATATATCAGAATCCAGGCTTGGCAGCCATGACAGACTATTTGTTTTTCTTTCTTAAAATTTCACCGGGGGAAAAAAACCTGTTGTTTGCGCATCTGCAACATAAATAACCACGATTTATAGAACAGCCAAGATTTCACATCTCACAGTGTGCTGAATACATAACCATGCCCATCTTTTACAGGTATTTTCAGAATAACTTTAACAACCATTTTGCCCATCAGATCATTTATTTTGTATGTGATATTTCCTTTTTGTTTTTCATGGCTTGCGTTATCTATAGAATCCACTCGCATTTTCAAATGAAACTTGAGCGCAGAAACAACCAATATTTAATCTTGATTTCCGATGTGGAGCTGGGAAAATGTTCTTACCTGAAAACAGCAATACTAATAAATCAGAAAATGATTAAATAAGAGAACAGAGTGAATTGAAAACTTCGGGTTGACACTGCCTTTTATAATTCACGTAATTCTTTTCTATTCATTCAAGATATATAACTTTGTCGGGTCACACAATGTGTTTTTTACCCCTTGAACACCTGAGTGCTTTCTGTCTTGTTTCAGGCCTGCTTATAAGAACAAAATGACTGGTTGCACATGCAGCTACCCTTGGAAAATCCCAGAAATTAATCTAATGATGTAAAAACCATATTTTATACATGTGTATGTACATTAAAGGTACTGGGGAGGTTACCAAATTGGCGATCATTTCACCCGAGACAGAGGCAAACAGATACATCACAGGAGGAGGGAAGAATAGTCCTTCCATGCAACATGTGGCTTCAACATAAAGGGACAGCGCAAGGTAAAAGACAGAAATGCTTTTCTCAAATAAAGCATTTTGGCAGTCAAAAAAGTCCCTGGTAGAATAAACTGCAAACATGCAGAATAAAATTAATTTCTCGTTCACACACAAACTGTGTCTGCCATCAGGTGTCCGGTCCTACTCCTTGACCTCACTAATGACCTCTAACAAGGCCGGCGTGGACCAGTCTAATGTCAGGTGGCAGGGACACAAAGGTGAGCCAATGGGGGGTGTTGGATAATTCTCGCAGCTGCGAGTTGTTTCTATGAGGAACAAAGTGTCAACTCATTAGGAACTTGGATTCATCTTTCTGGCTCGCCAGTGACCTGTAAACAGTACGAGTTACAATGAGTTGTCACGGAACAAAGGCGAGGGTTTAGAAAATGTAAGGCAAGCGCAGCGGGACGAAGTTTTCTCGGTTTGGTAAAATGATATGACTTGCGAAAAGTGAAACACTGACAGATTTCACAGATTAAGAGACTTGCCGCTTTTTTCCTGCTATATTTATTGGTGTTGCGTGGTGACACCGCTCCACACACCAGTCAGTCGCAGCAGAGAATTCCGATTGGTCAAAAACGAACGTTACGCGATTCCGCCCGCAGCCAGACGCTGTCACCGCGGTGGACGGGGGGTCACGGAAAGGCCAGATCGTGATGCATGTTGGGTAAAAGCGTGCCCTCTTTTTCCACGAAGGAGGAGGAGCAGTTGTGGAAGTAAAAATGTAGGACAGCTGGCAAACAGAGAGGCCGTCATTCTGTTAAACTAGACACAGATTTAAATAAACTAATCAGACATTAATGCTCTGAGGATAGTTGTTGCCGTCGTGCCACACCAGCGAGCGCTGTGTTTAATAGCCGTATTGAGACAAGCCTAAACACACAGTACTCACATATCGCTCATTAACCAAGATTTGCATCAAGCCTAATTTAGCAGAGTGCACTATCAGGGTGCAAATGGTGCCCAATAAAGAACAATAAAGGCTTTCGATAGCGGCGTAGTTAGCGTTGGCAATTACCTCTCATTACATTCTAGATCATTAGAGCCGTCATATTAAACACATGGAAAATGTGAAATAAAAGCTATACACCACACATCAAAGACATCCCATAAACTCAGCTTCCATAATAAGATTAAAATGAACTGATTTGTGAAGCTGCATTTTAGAGCACTGTGTTGCAAGTGTTTGAGAAGGGGAAGAATTTTTCAGATGCACTTTTAACAGCAGTGACATCCTGTTTGTTCTGCACATCTCTTCTACTCTTAATCCTTCTCCCCTTAATCCTACGCTCGATTCTCTCAATATATTGGTGTACAATTACAGAGCATGCTTTAAGTACAAGGCTAGTGATTTACAGCTTTCGCAGCGGCGTCGTGTGATAGCATAAATGGGTTCAGTTGGTAAAATGTTACTGTAAATGTTAAATTTGGCATTTTGAAAATGATTGGTTCCTTCTGTGAGCATTTTAGCTGAAGTCTATCAGCTGTAATGTGAGTGTTTTCACATGGTTCTACCTGTGTTTGACTCGTGACTACTGTACATATCAATCTGTGACTGAAACTGAGCGCCGTTGCCTGCTGTTCATTACTGCTTTCATGTTTTCATACTGAGCTGAAAGACTGTGCGGCTTTGCTATGTTGTTGACATATGAACGCCATCCCTGCCTGACGGGAGCAGAAAAAAGGATTAGCAGCAGGTTTTTAAAAAAAAAAATCTAGACATGCTTGACAACAACAATACAAGCATACCTCCTACCACACATGCTCCACTAGTCCCGTGTGATGTGATAAAAACCATCACATAGGCTGAGAGGCATGGCAGACAGTTGGGAGACATGCACAGACACAGCACAATCCAATAGATATCACTTGTCTCGGCGCACTATGCACCACTGAGTTGAGACGAGGCCGCACCTGCACCTTACAAAATGGCTTCAACGCGACAAACACAAATTTAACGTGACACATTATTCGATCTGTTTTATTTCCAAGGAAGGCGGCTAAGAAAGTGTAACATTAAATGACTTACTTTGATTTGATTTTCTGCCTTACACTCACATGTAACATTTGACTGTATCATATTTACAGAGTTGTCTTTGTAGTACCGTGCGTAAAAATAAACATCCACTCTACACACTAACATTACTTACATGTAGCACCCGTTTCCTTTTTTTAAACTGTTGTATATTCTTAGTGTGCCACTTTAGATAGTGAATCAGTGGCTCAGTTTTTCTGTTCTTGGGCATTGAAAATCAGTTGATAACAAAATTCTCTTGATGTTAAAGGGTAGATTTTCTAAATGGGCCAGAATAGTGTGTGAGCGCTCCAAGGTGTCGTTAGTTTTTTAAAAAGCTGTGCTGTTTTCTAAAAACAGGTGCAATTGGTTAATTTTAATTGCAAAAAATAAGACTTGTTTTGCATGTTGCAAATGTTAATGTTAATGTTTGCACGCCATCTTTTCTTATGCTTATCTTAGCTACCATAGGGCGACAGGCAAAGTCGACCCTGGACAGGTTAACAGTCTGTCCCAGTGCTAACATAACCATTCATACTCACATTCACACCTATGGGCAATTTAGAATCACAAATTAATCTAAACCCACTAACCGCACATCTTTGGAGCTGGAGTACCCAAAGAGAACCCACGTAGACATGGGTAGAAAATAAAATTTGATCTAAATATTCTCTTTACTGTATTTTACGACTTGAAAAATGAACTCCCACCTCATAGACACAATCCTGTCACTACATTATCAACGTAAGTGTCAACAGTACCTTTTTTTACTCCAAAACACAGGCCTTGAGAATGGTCAAGCGACATCTTCCTGTCGCTAGGGAAAAATGTGTAGTCCCCTACAGTTTGGTGTGTTTGCTGCAGATTGCTGTCTGTCTGTGAGTGAAATCTGTCACAAAGAAGGTTCTGTAGCAAAGACCTCCTGTGGCTGCTTTGGTCAGCAGCAGATTGTCACAGTCACCTGTAGTTTGCATGGAAGATGATGACTTATATGTAGACTCTTGGTAAATATCCGCCTTCAAAGTAGTGAAACTTGAAAATGCGTGATGCAAACTGGAAAGTACAATTTGTGCCCTGCTGGCTGCAGCCGACAAATTTCAAACGAAGCAACTTTTACTTTGTTTCTGGCTTGCGTCGCTTTTCTCACACTTTCACGACTGCTTGGCGAGTAGATGGTGGGTTTTTACAGACCAGTCAACGTCTTGCAAGCACACTACTGGCAATTATGGCAACCTGCTAGGGACCAAAGAAAATGCATGGACACTGATAGTACAACATTGCTAGCTAAAACACAGCTGCCAGGAGGTTATTGACCAGTCTGACTGAGGTCCTGGGTCACTGATGTCATTTTATCTGTAATCCATTAACTGATGAAAGATAACCCTATTTTTGTGCTACTGTAACGATAATGTAATGAAATGCTAACTCGATTCAGACTTTTAGAGGCAAAACGACATGTTGCACACCTTCTTGTTACAGTTTCTAAATTGGTTTGAACTGCCAGCTCTGGTCAAAAGCTCCCGCTGTTAACTTGCTGCCATGTGTGGTTGAGATAATGTGGCTGTAGTTACTGACTGAGACGATTTTTTCCTCCGGACATACACGCTCTCACTGGACTAGTGATTATTGCCAGACTTAATTTCCTCTGCCAGAGAACATTTCTCTCTATACACACACAGGCACTGTCCATATTCTCCTTCCTCTCTCTCTCTCTCTCTCTCTC
>NW_005187437.1:3427151-3430643 GCF_000239375.1 Pundamilia nyererei | reverse complement strand
CACACACACACACACACACACACACACACACAAATGTTACATGCATGTAGTGTCAAGCATTCCTCTACACATCGCTCACCTTAAACACAAAGATACTGAGGTTTCTCCCAGAGCACCTGGAGAACACTGGAGGAGAAATGAATCGAATTTGATGATGGTGGAGTAACTGCGATTATGGTTATATGTCTTTGTTATGGCATACTGAAAAGAAGAAAGAAAGAAAAAACAATACAGCTGGACTGTAAGAGGGGTGTTAATTTCTCTCTACTGTTCCCTTTTGTTGCGTCGTCTTTGATCTCCTACGCCTTCGCTCCCATCATCCATCTGATGCGCTCCTTTTTAATCCTCGTCACCATCTGCCCGCCTGCTCCGAGTGTCAAAGAGAGGTCATGTTCATGAAATCAGGTTCAGTTCTAGTGAGAAAGTATGAACCTACTGTAGGTTTAATACAATGTGAGCGAACAGTTCAGCCCGTGGGAAGCACATTGGCCACGTTACTCCCGCTGCTGTCTGTGCTTCTCGTTCCACCCACCACTTCAATGCAGTATGACAGCATGATTCCTACATTTACCAAGTAATATCCTGTATGTCCCTCTTTGCGTTTAGATGGTTTGCTGAAGCACAAAACAGAAGGTTATTTCAACATACCTAATCAAATATGTTCAATGAGGTCTGCCATCTGAGTTGCAGTGAACAATAAATGACCAACGACCAAAAAATACCAGCTAAAAGACCTTACATTAGCCTTAAGGTAGTGAGTACAGGCATACAACTACTGTATCTGTATTACATGGATATTTTTTTGAAGGGCTGAGATGAGGCACACATACACACACACACACACACACACGTATATGTATATGTAATATATATATATATATATATATATATCACACTGGCAGTGAAGAGACTGCCAGCTGTGATGAATGGCTTTCAATCAGACAAAAAATGGGTTCGCACACCTGTTGAAAAGAGTTTAGTCAGATAGGGCTTGTTCAGAAGAAAGGGTATTTGGATTGTAAAATTCATTACAAACTGATGAGATGGAATGGCACTTGAAATATGTCTTTAAGGTAATTTGTATTCACCTGAGATGAAAGTTAAATTTCATTTGTGTTTGAAAGTTGTTGAGGTGAATGAGCACTTTGGTGAAAAAATTTGTAGAATTTAAAAGTGGTCGACTGAAGTTATATCAGCATTTATTTTATTACATCACACTGCATTTACTCTTGATTGTTATTTTCTAGCCAGACAACAGTGGATTAAATAAGCAGCAGTTTAGAAAGATATCAACGTTAGTGGTTTACTGGTACATTATGCATTGATGGTTTTGCTAGCTTTAAATCACATACCAGTCATTTGTATCTTTTACTGTTATGGGTGACTGCACTTTATAATGTCCAAGTACCACAAAAAGGAAGGTAACAGCAACAGATCTGCAAAGTATCTCTGTGACACAACTTATAGCTTTTCATCTTTTTCATTTTGCTCGAGTTAAAAACGTGTGTAGCAGGTTACACATCTGTAACAGCTAGGGATGGGAACTGTGAGAATAAGATAGGGATAAGAATTTAGCGATTGTGATTTCTGGTAACAAGCCACGCAGACATCACTTATTGGTTTGATTCTCTTATCGGTTCTTATTGGGTTTTCATTGACTCCGAAAGTGACTGGCATTGCTAAGCAACATATCAAAGACATTAAATTGATGCAAATTAATTGTAAGCTGTGGGTCAAATGGTTGAAGGTATTTCCACTCTTTGTTGTGATCAGTGTTGGGGTCGTTACTCAAAAAGTAATTATAGCACATATTACACAAAATGCTTTCCTTAAAAGTATTGCAGTATGTCACTTGCCAACAGCACAAAGCAAAGATGAAAACCAGCACAAAGAGATTTCAAAGTGATCGCCGAGTCAGGCTGCAGCAGAGGCTGCAGCCTGACTGCTTATCAGTTTGTTACCTGATGAAGTTCATGGTCTGGGTCGGCATCTGGGTCAGCATTCACTCAGCTTTAGTCACTCTAGGTTCTTGGCTAGCTTAGCATTAGCATGCAGATGCTTGCTAAGAGCTGGAGTTGTGTTAGCAGAATAATGCAGCCGTTTCTGTCCTGGATGCAGTTTCCGCTTTGCTATCTCTCATCTTTTTGTCCTATAAAAATGAAATTTATGTCCATATCCATGCTGTAGACTGCACAACTTCCTCCTGCAAACAAACTGAAATTAGCAGATTGTAATGCAAGTGCAAGTGGAACTAATAATTGGGATCAATTGACAAGCAGGCTAACAACTCCAGTTGGGAGCCTGAGTCTCGATTCCCATCCCTTGTAATAGCTGTCAGGTTTCCTGATGTCTCTGAGTGTCTTTTGCATATAAACAAAGCTATGTGGTCATAGTTATGTTTGGATCAACGTGAACCAGATAGACAAGAATGTGTTTGTGTTTTCTTGGTCTTGCACCACATTGTCACTCATGTGTATGATGCTGATTTAATTCGGTCAAACAGCCAGGAAGTCCAAAATATACAAGAATAAACAAACGGAAAAAAAAAAACTCAAAGCAAACACATGATTTGATAAGAGGAACTAAACGGCAGAATTCACTGTCACGCTCTTGCTATTGCTGTAAGTGTCCATTTCATGCTATGGAAGAAGCACTGTTAAACCAGTCCAAAGCCGGTTATCCTGACAAGGTCAGGTATGCTTGCTGGTGGACTGCAAGGGAAGCAATCCCACTCCTTCTGCAGCCAGCACTTAATGCATGCCCAACTATACTACACAGAGTCAGCACTGTGATATGCTTTTTCCTGCCCTTAGACAAAAGGATTTCTGTATTACTTAACACTTTATCATTTCGTTGAAATTTAAAGCTTTTCTTAAAGTTTGAAAATTTATTGTATGCGTTTACAGGCATTATGTGGATATGATATAACGATGTACAGCAATGTTAATGTAGTGCTTTCTACTTGTGATTAGAAAAGAAAAGGTTAAAAAAAAAAAAGCTTTCTGTGTACTCCTGAATTCCTGTCATTGACTGTAGTGGCGTAAAACTTAGCACAAGTTGTTTAAAGCCTTATTGCATTAAATATTAAAATACATAGTCATTGTGTGATTGCAGATTATAAATTAATGTAAAAGATGTAAATATTATTTAGTATTGTACATAATTTTTTTTAAAAAAAGGAGGTGTCATGGATCGCTGTGTGGCAGGCAGGAGGAGGACCCAAAATGCAAAACTCACAGACACGGGGATGAACTCAAAAATTACAGCTTTAATGCTGGAGAGGCAGAACGTAGGAAATACAAAACTAAACTGGGAAAACTAAACACAAAGCTCGCCAAGAAACACAGGGAGGAACACACACAACATGAGGGAGAACGCGACACAGAACTGAGGGAGACGCAGACATAAATACACAGAGGGTTAACGAGGGAAGTGGGAGCACACGGGGAACACAGGTAACACTGATAATTAGGGATGGGTACCGGTGTCCGG
>NW_005187437.1:3392414-3412994 GCF_000239375.1 Pundamilia nyererei | reverse complement strand
TGAAACAGGAAGTACAGAGGTTCAGACAGGAGGAGAGAGAGCACGGGGAGAACACCAACATAACGGGCAGGGGAGACACGGAATAAACACGAAAGGGGACGAGGGCTCATGAATACACAGAGGGGCACACAGGGGGTGAGAGTCACAAAGGGAAAGCACTCAGGGAACAACACAACAGGGCAACTCAGGAAACAGAGCCTAAACAGGGAACAAAATACAAACATACAAGAAAACTAAGAACACTGGGCCAACATGGCCCAGGACCATGACAGGAGGCTGACCTGCTTCACTTTAGATGTAGAAATAACAGTCATTAACAGCTATTCAAATAGCCTCCCACTTTGGGACACACAGCATAACCCACCATAGCATAACACAGCATAACCCACCAGGACCGAGTGAGACTTATTACCAGGAATACAGACAAACAGGGTGTTCCCAAAGCACCCTTCACCGGATCCCCAGAGGGATGCAGTCAAAGTTTGTCTCCAAGTCAACAGAACACATGTAGAGGAAGAGATGGTCTTGTTGTTCATGAGTGAAAGATGAACAAAGCGGGACATTTACCTGAAAGAATTAGATCAAGAATACAAGTGTTTGAAATTAGCTTCTTTCAAAGAATTGCTGGGCTTTGCCTTAGTGATAAGGTGAGATGCTGGGCCATTTAAGAGGGACTAAGTAGAGTCAACACTCCTCCACAATGGAATGAGCCAGCTAAGTTGGCTGGAGCATCTGACTAGGATGCGTCCTGGCTGAGGTATTTCCCCGAGAAGGCCCCCAGGGAAGACCCAGGATATGTTGGAGAGTTACATATTTCGACTATCTTGGGAAGGCCTTCAAAAGAGCTGGAGAAGGAGGCAGAGGAGAAGGAAGTCTAGAATTCTCTCCTTAGACTGCTGCCCTCAATAAGCAGTAGAAAATGGATGGATGGATGATTACAGATGTGATGGATAACATTTTAAACTGCTGAATCCCAATATTAGATGGAGCAGGCTACCATATTTAGAAATCCTCACCCAGTGTGCCTGCAAGGTTGTGGCAGGTGAGAAATTATGAGATAGGATAATAATTATCCTATCTCAGATTGTTGTCTTGACAGAACCAGTGAGGGTTGGGGGTAGTGGTGGTGAAATCCCAACGTCATAGCCAAATCACATACTGCTAGAAGTCAGCACTGAATGGGGGACAGGTTATGCCCTTTCACCCTTGGGTGTTCTGCTATGTGGAACTGTAGCCCTATCTGGTCCAGATAATAGTACTTTACTGCATTACTCCAAGAAATGACCCGAGGTTAAATATCAAAGCCACAAAGGCCTCATCTCAGTTAGTTTCTCACATGTGAGCAGGTTTATTTGATAATCTGAGAGGGTTTGTTCCTTTTTATGCTTTTGTGGTTGCAATTTAAGGTGATAAATCAATACAGTCCAAAAGTAATTCAAAAGAATAAATCAATGATTTTCATAACGACAGCGTAATACATAATCTACAAATATTCTACCTTTAAACCTCAATAACATGTGCAACTCAATATTGTTTCATTCGCTTCCCCTCAAAGACTGGCACATTATCCAAAGCCATTACCAACCTCTTTCCAATTCAAGCTTACTTTGCCCCAAAGTGGAATAAAACACGATTAATGATTTCAATTACTCTGACCCTGCTTGCCGTTTACAGTGCCTGAAGTCTGGGTGAGAGAGCTGCGCTGCATAAAAGCTGATGGTGAAGGACATTTACTAGGGGAGTGATTCAGTGAGGAGGCTGGCAGTTTGTGCTGGCTCATCAGAGGGGGAACAGAACTTCTCTTTGTGCTGGAGGCTCCCCATTGCTCAGCATGGAAACCACATTGTTGAATCACACTGCTGATGCTGCTGGTCTGCCAGTCTTTCTTTCTTTCTTTCTTTTTTTTCTTTTTCAGTCTCAGCATGGGATACCTGAGATTTGACAGATTGGTCTCATGATAAACAACAAAAACTGTTTAAAATATAAAATGTATACATACTGTATTGTGGGGAACTAGGAATATATTTAGACTGAAGTATCATGCCACAGTGCTGGCGATCGGTTCAGGGTGTACCCCGTCTGAGCTGAATAAATGCTAAAGAAAATGTATCACAGAGGTGAGGATGGGTGATTGATGTGACTACTTGAATGCAAGAACATGGACTTCTTAACCTTCAGCCTTGTGCGCAGCAACATAATTCCAAGTTTCTGCTTCTAGCAGGAACAATGAACAGCAAAATATTCAGGAGAATTTAATCCATTGTCACTTATTCTTTATTTTCATTTAACACACTAATTGTTGTTATCCTCCTTAAGAGAAAATGTTTGGGATAATCCTAACATGGCAGCAACACAAGCAAAAGATGACTAAATAGACACAAAAAACATTTTTTATTCCACCAGGAATGAATGCTTCTCAAATTAATACATCGAGTGACCAAAACACCAATTGTATGCAATTCTGCTTTTCATCTGCAGGCTGTGAAAGCAAGAATAAGCTGGCTTTGCCCATTTGCCATGAAAAAAAAAGAAACTTTACAGAGTTACAGCGTCCAAGGTCGATTTCATAGATTATCTATTTTATGGGAAAATGTTGTCACAAATCTAGGTTTTGTAGTTTAAAAAAATAAATAATTTGTTTAAAAAGTTTGAAACATAGTGAACTATTTGCTGCATGAAGCATTCAGCGTATGATAAGATGAAGCGATGTGACGGTAGAAGGAATGTGACACTTTCAATTGAGAGGAGAGAGATGACAAAAAGGGGCTGTCTTGCCCAAGGTCTAAAGATTCCCTTTAACAATAAACTTAGCTCTGGATAGGTTTTTTTCCCCAAATTACCTGAACTCCTTTAAAGGTTTTTAGGGAATGTAGTACCTGATAACAGAACATAACCACTGGGATTGCCATCAGACCTCAACTACATTTTAATCTATCCAGCGCTAGTAACACAGTAAAAATGTAGCTGCCAAATACAACTAATATGCTGCCTACATGCATCAATAATTCTCTGGTGTTGCTCTGCTTTAGAGGTACAGGCAAGGACAACATTTGGCACAATTTTGCGTGCTTGCAAACTCAGTTGTAGTCAACAGAAAGGGACACAAAGGTCAAATTCTTTGTGTGTAGACTACGGCTACAGAGAACAACTTTTGATGCCGATGTCCTGTACTAATCACTGGAACATTTCCGCATCTCGGGTCAGCTTAGCATATACTGTACACACCATGTGTAGAATACCCAAGTACGCCTGATTGGGAAAAAATTACAATAAGCCTCTTCCAAATGCATACGAATACTGTATCTTTCGCTTTGACAAATGTAGCGAACTCTGAGCTCAAACGGAGCCAAGTAACTGCAAAAGCACCTTTAAAATCTTCATGCTACGCCCTGCGACCCTGATTCTGTCAGAACACTGGGCGTCAAAGGAGACAGTGACCCAGCTCAGTTGTCATGTTCATAGAATCCAAGCTTGTCATTCGGTGTGGTGTTAAGTATCATGTACTGAGCAATTATTACGACAAGAAAGAAGCATGTGTCTCTCTTCAAGCTACACTTCAAAGCACTCCAGTCGCCTTTGAAGTCATAGCGTGCCAATGCCTAGGTGCAACAGATAGAAAGCAATCCCATTTGTATATAATTCCTCCTTTTCATATCCCCACCGCTGAGCAAATAGGAGGGGAAGAAAAGATAGAAATACAAAACAAAACATGTTAAGTGGATTCCTTCATCGCCTGTAATCTCTGCTCGCTGTTGAAATGCCTCTGGAACTCGGCGGTGAGCTCGGACAGTAACAATGTCCTTTTCAGCGGGCGATGAAAGAGCTTCAAGTCATTCCCTATTCTCTGTGGGACTTTGGGCCCCTTATCCACTTATTCAAATCAGTATAAACGGCAGTGTGTCATATTAGCAAGCTGAGAAAAAGAACTGAAAAATGCTTTGATATGTGTGGAAACAAAAGTGAAAAAGACTAGCAGAGAGGGCAGAGTGAGCACACAGGCCCAATGCACTGATCCTAGCTGGGCTGCTTTGTGACATTCCTGCACCGGCAGAGGTTACAGGCAGCCAGTGTGTGTCTGGCAGACTTTTACGTTCAGCTCTTCACACTCGGACACCTCCCACCACATATAGGGAAAGGAATTCTGGAGTGTCTATCAGGCAGACTGGGCCCCAGATTGACACAGTCAACTTGGAGTGACAGATGATGTGAGGAAAGGGAGAGGGTGGGGGCTCTGGGAGTAGCATGAGGAGGCTGCAAATGTCAGCACCATATCCATCATCCCTACATATTAGTGAATGCAAGAACTATGGAGAATAATTGTTAATTAGCTGGGGCATGAACTAGCCTTGAAAGAAACCCAGAACATTCCAAGGTCTTCCCACCCTCTCTTTTGCTTTTATGCTCCCCTCCACCCCCCCCACCCCCACCCCACCCCACCCCCCAGCACTTCCCCAGTGGTCCTATCTCTCCTTTTACAGAAGGGAGGATAGCCGTGACCCTTTCTCACCCAGCCGTCCCATTTTATCATTTGAAAAGACAAAAGAAGAGGGTAGAGGGACTGGAGGTAGGAGAGGGTACGGGGGGGAGGCCATTCAGAGTTCTGAGAATGTTGCTAAACAGGATTAGATTTAGTTGGAAGAGAGGTAAACAGTAGCATGCTGCATGGGGGGGCAGTAGGAGTTTGCTCGAATGGGGCTGGGTGCCGAAGACAATGGTTAGATTAGCCATCTGTGGGGCTTCTGGTGCCCGGCGTCATTAACAGGCTTAGGGCCTCACAGTAACACCAGACACCCTCTTCCCCTCCATGCATTAAGCATCAAGGCTTGTGAGCCTTGTGTGTGCATTTGTCGGGATGGCTGGGTGACAGAATGAGCTAGCTGTGACATGGTGATGTCTGAAGAAGCTCATAATTGCATATATAAACACGCATGCACACATCCACACATGAATAAGTGCACTAATGTGTGTTTTTGCACATTTGCTTGAATACATAAGCCCAGTGCACCCCACCAACCAGTCCCTACCCACCCATTCCTGCACCCCTGGTCCCCAGTTCAGGGGAGCAGAGTTTGACATTTGCTTTGTCTCCTTTTTTTTTTGTCTCCTGAGTAGATCGGTGCCTATTTGCATATCACTGCAGTTCAGTTGAAGGACACACATGGCTATCACCCGAACCTTTTTCAAGTATCTTTTCCACAGAACAGAGAGGAGAGATAGAGAAGCACAACATCTAGTGTCTTCATATATGGTGTTTACGTTGCTTTTATAGCTATATAAGCAAATCTGATGAGCACTCGCTTTCCCAAAAGTGGGGCTGAACATTCCTTGCAGCTCGCACTGTGCGTTCTCTGTCACTGTCATTTAATTATTGATTACTGAGCCCTGTTTCCTGCTTGATTCATTGTTTTTTTTTATCACTGTCTTTTTAGATTAATTGTGTATGGGTTTACTGCAACATCACACCAGTGGGAAATTGAAACACTTTGAGAAAATAAGATGAAAAACTGATAATATAATAATAAGTTAACTTGTCACAGTGACTGTAAATCATTCATCACTGCACAGGAAACAGCTCTGTGCAGACTCATTAGGGCATGCAACCCCCTCCCCAGCTCCCGTTGAGTGTTTACACCAATATAAACGTATGGCTCACTGTATGGAGTGTGAATGCATGCGGTGTGAAATAACAGTGGCACAATTGCAATGATAATCTGAATTGGGTTCATTAAAATGCTTGTTATGCAACATGTCATCATGTCATGGAAACGAAAGTAAAAGCTTGATCTATTTGAACCTACTGTACCTTATTAAGGTGATCATTGAAATCTCACCTTTTACAGTTATTCAAATATCCTCATGGTTTTTTATGCACGCAGTCTGCACCAATGGAGCCTTTTTCCTTGATGATATCAAGATTTCTTTCAAGTCGTGTTAGCTGTTCAAGATGCCATGTTAAATAATTTTCATTCAATTCAATAAATCGGATTTACTTAATAAGAAAATTACTTATAGCTGAAGATTACTTAATAGGTTCAAGGTTGGTTGGGCTGGATCTCTCTGCACTCTCCCTTTATGCTTAGCAACAAGATAACTAGGTGTGTATGTGTGTCTTGCTTTGTAAGTGCCATTGTCAGCTCACCTTGTAATCGTCCCTGACATCTTCATTCTCAATTGCAGAAAATGTTGGTCTAAATAGCAGCCCGATAATCGATTTTTTTTGGTGTGACTGTAACAGAAGCACAGGAACTGGCAGATTATGTAAGACTGCAGGAGGATGTTATAGCTACTAAAACTACACTAAAGAAAAGCCAATGAGTAAAAGCATGAAATAAAAAACAATAACTACCCTTTGAGGAAAAAAAAAAGGCAGAAATTGTATTTCTGTAATTCCAAAACAAAAGGAAAAAAAATACACAAAAAAAGAGAAAAATCTTTAGTTTTGGGGTTTGTTGATTTGTTTTACATGGTCAGCAAAGCCTGTCAGAAGAAAGTGTTGATGCTTTTTATTCACTGAGAGCGGGATAAATTATGGTTGGGTGTTGTTTTGCTTTAATTTGTTACTGTTCGTATGTTCTTAAATTATAAATCTATCAAATACCACCCACACCATGATAACAGAAGCTAACTAGAATAGACTAGAATAACCACTTTATTGTCACTCTGAGCATACACGCGCTGGACTGCACAATCTAAATCTAAAGGGTATTAAAATATACAAAAGAATGGAATATGTATACAAATAAGAATGCAATAGAGTTTTGTCTATATAGATTATTATTAGTAACTAGTTAAATTCATTGTAACAAAGCAAATCATACAGCAGCTGTGGTTAGGACACATAGGTGTAGTCGATCATGGCCATAATCACAAGATCCCAAACCTTTCGGGATTTGCTTACCTGGATGATTGAGCATGCATCAAGACATAATCACAATCATTTTAATGTTACATTATCATATCATATTGAGGGCATACATAAAAAATGTATTTAAAGTCACTGGTATTTGTCCATTATCATAAATCATGTATACTGTTATTCCCCTCCTGCATTTTAAGCGCCGCACATGAGCCCATTCTTTTGACACTTAGGCTCCATGAAACCAGCCCCCTCCCCCCCAGTAGGCCATTAACTACATGATTTGCTTCTGTTCATTTTAAACTGGAGGGGATCTGTTTGCTTTGGACTGATTAGCACCATTGTCTCGATTAGACTTCCTGATGGAGCCACGCAAACTCAAGTGGCACTTTATGATGACGCCCATGTGCAAACGAGATCCCGATTAATGGATCATAGAATTGTTCATTAGCACTCCACCTGCCAGAGCAGAGCTTGAAAAATGCAAATTGGTTGTTGTTTTTTCTCCCCTCCCCCAATAACCTTTCAAGTGCTGTTTGAAGTGCAGATAGGCTATTAGTAACATTTGGGTGTGAGTAACTGGTTTAGGGTGAAGGTTCAGCTCAAATCCACTTCCACAGAAAAGCGCTTATTCCGGTGAAAAAAAAAAAAAATACAGGAAAGGGGAAAAAAAGGAGCTCTTCGTTCTGTGATTCTGGGAATTTATTTCAACAGATACTCAGTTCAGATGAATGTATTCAGATGTTCCTCAGAAGAATCCAATCAAATTATTGGACATTTGTCTTCCACTACATCTGTCTATTTCTATTACACTTTCTTCTACACTCTTCCGAGTATAAGCTAAAGTATAAGCATATGCATCAAGGATATTTAGGAATGTCACCGACGAGAAACTGTCCCGTATTATCTTCACTAAGGTCTCAACTTCAAGGGATTTCAAGTGATGTAAATTTATTTAAAAAAAAACATAATAATTTTATCAGGTACATATTATTGACATGTATAGGTAAACCATAACACATGGAAATATGCAATCATCGTGAAAGTCATGACATCATATTTGGCTATATGGGTGCTCATTTAGTTAGAAGACAATCTTGTATAATGATTTTTAACTATACCCTTTATGGGGGTGGATAGTGTGCTGTACTTATTATTTAGACAATGCGTGGTTTACCAATCATACATAGATGTAAAAGCATTCTCTGCGTATAAACGCGCAATGGGTCCCATATTTGTCTTCTGTTTATTTATATAAGCAACATCTGTATTTCTCAGTGTGATTATATTATCAGTTTGCCAACAGCACGGACAGACCAAACAAAATTGCGGCATGGGCACGTTCTACAGCTAATGGAATATTTGCTATTTGCTATTATAACCACTAAGTGTCTTGTTATATATGAAGTGGTGAAAATCATCAATTTGTTGATTTTGTTAAACAGCGAAAAGGTTATTACATGTTTTTGTGATGCTGTTGCAAGTCAAACACTTTCCAGATGGTATTGCATGGTGGATGAAAATCTGTTGATACTTCATAATTCATATTTCCATCAATTCTGACAAGATCCCCAAAACATTTTTGAATATGTGTTCTTCTAAATGTCTGCTATTAACAAAGTGTCTAAAGATGCAATTTAAAATTGTTTGTTTGCTAAGTTGTGTTATGTTTCATCTTACCCCTTTTTTCATCCCTTGGGTTAGATATGAACAAGACTTGTGCAGAGTAGTTTATACACACATTTTTTCTACTCTTGAATATATTGAATGCCAGTGAGAGAGGATGACAATGAAATGGTAATCTCAGACACACAATTCTAGCTGTGAGTATAAAGGCCCCAGCCATCTGCCAAATCTTTTGTTTGCAAGGGACAGCCAATTAGAAGAAAGCTGTCTTAAAAGGTTGGGATGGGAGATAAAACTGCTTGCTTCTCAGCTGACTGTGCTTCTCAGCTCACCTCAGCTGACTGTGCATCAGCTGAGGTGTTGCACCAGGCTGCACTCAATATAACATTAATGAGGATTATGCTGAACTATGATTTATAAAAAGTTACTCTGGTGGAGTCTTCAAAAAAGGCAGTTGGAAATAAGCAAAACAGTTTTTTGGAATTCTCTCTCCAGCAATATTCTCATGGAGTTCCTTCAGGTAGTATTCCTTTCCAACTAGCAGTGATGGAAGAGGCTTTCTGGGGATTGTGGAGATTAGGTGTCCTCCTAGATTAGGGCTGACGGGGCGCCATGGCTCATCTCTTTAGTCCTCTTGGTATTTACACAGTACTTGGCTTACCCACAGGTGGCTAATATGCCATGAGCCTTCACCTCTTATATGGCTTGTGTACATATGTGTGTGTGGGTGTGTGTGTGGAGAGAAAAAAGAGAGTGATAGATAGGAAAGTGTTGACTGGCTCCTGGATAATCAATCAAACAAACAGAAAAAGAAGTGTGTATACACAGGTGCGTTCAGAGTCCCGTATCACACAAAGGAATGCACATTCACAAATACACTTCCATACACACTCACAAAAGCAGGCAGAGCTCTTTGATTGCTTGTATTCACCATATCCAGAGGCTTCGTGAGTTTCTCTGACTGTATCCAGGTGGTCCGAACACTCCAAGTCCAACTGTCAAATTAATTTTCTCATCTTCAAGTCACAAATCATACGTTTGATTAAATATAAAGAATTACAGCAAACATAAATGGATTTTGTCTTTTTCCCGTCAAGCACTGAGTGCTGTGTTTCCTGGGAAATTTAGAGACTAGATTCCTAAAGACAACACTCACAAGTTTTACAGTACTGTGCAAGTCTTGAGCCACCCTTTTTAATTTTTGACTTTGACAGACTTTCTGAAGTTTTTTCATTTTTTACTCATTCAGTCCAGTCTTTGTACCTGACATTTTCAGCAGTGGTGTTGGGATCTTGTCAAAACTGACTGAATTATGAACACAGAAAAGTACCATCAGATTTTGATCCATCATGCCACACCATCTGGAAAGCATCTGATTGGCAATAGCTTCATTTTTCAGCTTGACAATGATCCCAAACACACTGTCAATGCAGAAAAAGCAAACAACTGAACACTATCAGTCATGGATTTGCTCCCCCCAGAGCCTGGACTTCAACATTATTGAATCAGTGTGGGATCATCTGGACAGCAAATGGAACAGAACTATGAACGTCCTTCCAGAGGCCCGAAGAACTTTTCTTGGAGTCTACTTAAAGAAATTACAAGAAGCTTGTCTAAGAGAGTTCAGGCTATGTTGAAGAAAAAAGGTAGTATTGGAAGTTTTTTGCCTTTTTCTTTGCCTATATGCTATATTTTCATGTATGCTAAATACAAGGAATACTAAATACAAGAAAAATATAAATAAATAATGAGTGGCTCAATACTTTTGCACAATACTGTGTACAGTACTTGGTAAATTATGTTCTCTGTTTTTAATAGTTAAGCTAAAGCAGCTTCTCCAACTCAAGTCTGTTCCTCTCTGCTATTCTATTCATCCTAAAGCCCAGTAACCTCAATATGCTTCTTTTTATTGGTTGGATCTTTTGGTCTATTTGTCTAAAGTGTGACTACCTGGTACATGTTACTCAAAGTAATTATGTGTGCATGTGTAGTTCATGTGTCTGCGTGCATATAACTCCGTGCAAAGCAACCACCTGTTTGAAACAGTTACTATTGTGCAGTAATTAGTTGTTGGTGTTGTTGGTTCAGAGCCTCTTGGGAAGTTGGTCATACATGCAGTTAATTTTATCATGCGTGCTTTTGTCAAGGAAAAAAGTATTGTTATTCATCATCTTGAGTAAATGTACCTTCTGGTTCACTTGGCATTGTAATTCATTAAAAAGTTAGGCTGCTAAGACTGCAAATGGGGTAAAAAACAATGAGAATGAAAAGCTGTAGCTGTGTTCAAAGAAAAAGAGTGCACATGGGAATTTCATCAGATATTTCAAACTCATACTCGACTATTTTTCTGAAAGGGGAGAGTGTGGTTATACAGGTGTGGGGAGCAAAGTGTCTAGAAGTAGACGTCCACATAAAACTTCCAGGCAGCTTGGCACATGTGAGATTTGTTTTCACTATAAGGGGAAGTCAAGAAAAGTCAGCTGTTTGAGGACAATAATACCTTTAGATGACATGCTTTAATGTTTTTTTTTATGAGTTTTGGAGACTTTGGCATCATCGATGAGATTTTTGAAAAACTTCAATAAGTTGCAGAATAAATTTTAAAGACATTTTAAAAAATGCCAGATGTAGGAAATAAAAATGAAAAGTCATAATTAACATATTTGTCCGATGGTTCAATAAACTCTGCATTTTCTAAAAATTACAATTTTTTGCAGTTATTTCATGGTGCAGGCTTTAAAGGGTTAATTTTATGCAGCGTCCACCATTCCTCGGAGATAGACTTTCAGTTTAAATGGTACAGACTCTACAGCAGTGCAGTTCAGTGAGTGGGAGTGAATAGAGTGGGTTTGTATTGTTGTGGGATCAAGTCCAGTTTACAGCCACTGTTATGTTTCCACAGTCTTCCATTTTGTTCTGTTGCTCTACGTTAAAAACATTGGAGAGCCAAGTTTGCCAGGCTCCACTGAAATGTCCGTGATATATACTTTCCTAAAATGGATTATGGACAAATGTAATCCTAAAAATCAATTAAAAAAAATTAAAAAATTAAAAGAACTAAAGAAAGGCATTTCTGTGCACTTAGTACACCTCAGATCTTCAACACAACTCCTACTCTGACCGCTCTGCAGTAGTTGGTCGTTTTATTGATAGTGGATGATTTGATGGTGTTTTCTGAGACGAACCATCTGCTTCTAAATGTGAATAACACCAGTGAGATGGTGATCGACTTCAAAGGGACGAGAATGGCTACGTGACCCATGTGTAGGATGTTGATGTGGTGTTCTTGGTGTTCCATGTTCTTGGGCATATATTCATTGATAATATGCTGAACTGGAAGACCAAAACACAGGCTGTACATTATGAGGAGAGCAGGGACTGATTTCCTAAGGAAACTGACATCCTTTAGTCTGTGCAGCAAAATGACGGAGGTTTTCTCTCACTCAGTCATGGCGAGCGCAGTGTGCACTGCTCTAGTCTGCTGGGTGATACCAGAGGACTGAATAAAGTAATGAAGAGGATGTCTCTATGACACGACTGGCTTTAAACTGGACTCTTTGTCAAGCTGTGGTGGAGAGGAGGGTCACAGAACACACCATAATCCATCTTGGATAATCCTGACCACCCTCTGCACCACTTACCGAACAGGAAGAAGAGCAGCATCTCTAACAGAGTGATTCAACTTCAGTGCCACAAATACAGAAGCAGGAAACCTTTCATACCACATGTTATTATCCTTTAGAATATATTTGTCTGACAGAGATGCATAATATATTCTTCTTATTATATTGTTATTTTCATCATCATTTTAATTGGTGTAACAAAAGAATTTCCCATATAATTTTCAGTCTAAATTTGAATTCTAATAAAGGTATTCAGCTTGAATCGGGCAAGTAGGACATGAGCAGATAAAAAGAAGGAAAATTTGAAACAATAGCCGGAACCCTTAAATCAATTGTAATGGCTCAGCATGGGAGGAAAGAGTCACAACTCACAATAATTTCTATTCAGTAGATTTTCCTAATGTACAGGCTGTGATCAGCTGATCTCCTGCTCTGAGGTTTACTGCTCTTTGTGTCCGAAGATGTTTCATGAATTAGAACCTGACTACAGCACACGGTTTTACCTCTTTTATCGCTTTTTATGTGACATCCGCTGGTGATTAACATGCAAACAGGACTGCCTTTCATGCATTACTGATTAAGCTCAAGTCGGTTCGATATTTGAAGGCCTGCAGAAACAAAATAATAACTCCCCTCAAATGCGTTAAACCAAAAGTAATAAGCATGTTTTTTAAAATGTGAGGAGTAGAAAGTACAGATATTTGTTTAAAAACATAGGGAGTACAAGTAAAAACAGTTACAAAGTATTTCTACTTTGCTACTTTCCTTCTCTGCTGATCAGGGATGATCAGGCCAGTATGGCCATATGGTCTGACTTTGTGAATGAGAATGGGCTAGACCACCCTAAACTCTTTTCCCAGGTTCAGTAACCCTGATTCAGTGATTATCCTTCATTTAATCACTTTTACTAAGCACCACTGCCCACCGGGGGGACACCACACAAAGACCTGATTTGAAGATGCTCTTCTAGCAAAGTCAGTCAGGACGTAACAAGGAAGTCGATGTTATTCTCTTCCCCCTTTCTGTGCTGTTGAGTGCTGTTATGTATTCATGCAGCAATTCTTTAAATTGTTTTCTGAGGTGTTTCTTAAATTAATTTGCAGGGAATCATCGTATCACCTGGGCCTTCATGACCAAAGTGTCATTAATTACTTCAGTTAAGCATGAACACTCGGTCCCAAGCTGCAACAAAGACGAAGGTGTATCAGCATAGCTTGATAAAGCCCCAGTCGTGGTTAGAGCTGCAGTAGAAATAAACCACAAGTACATCTTCAAGCTCCATAGTGCTACAAATTTGACTTTATGCTTGTATTTAATTGCTTCATTATTATATTGTGATTATTATGGTGTAGTGGTTAAGGCAAGCCTCAAGCTCCTGGTTCGATTCCAGCTGGAGACACAAATCCCCTTCAGGGTTGCTCAGAAATTATATCTGGCGTAAAACTCAGTCAAATCAAACACGTGGATCTACCCACTGTGCTGATCCGTTTGACAAGCGAGCAGCTGGAAGTAGTTATTTGACAACAAAAAGTATGTGGTAAGAAAACTGATCACTTACTGTGCAGGTACACTGCTGCAATGGAGGGACATGTTTCATCCAAGTCAAAGAGCACTATTAGTGAAACGCTATGTCCCATATTTGCTGGAGGAATAAACAGTAACTTACAGTTTCCATCCATCCATCCATCCATTCGCTTCCGCTTATCCTTTTCAGGGTCGCGGGGGGCGCTGGAGCCTATCCCAGCTGTCATGGGGCGAGAGGCAGGGTACACCCTGGACAGGTCGCCAGTCTGTCACAGGGCTAACACACAAGGACAGACAACCATTCACACTCACATTCACTCGCACATTCACACCTAGTGGCAATTTGGATTATCCAATTAACCTATCCCCACAAACTACAGTTTCCCTACTCTGAATAACTGTAATGACACAATCTTTGAAGACCTAAAAGAAAATGTTTTTTTCATATAGGCGGATACACACACATAACACTTAAAACAAGCTCTAACCCCAAATGTGCACTCTCACATAAATAAACACAAACACTCAGTCATCCAGTCATATGCAGTCTGTGCGAGCGGAGCTGTGATGCCGATGCTCTATATCATGATCAAAGAGTGTAACATCTACAAGAACTCTGTGTGGAGGATGTGGGTTTGCATTCCTGCTATCACATTTCTTCAGTTCATTACGAGATGTGACAGCAGTTCATGTAATAATAAGTGCATTACTATGGTGGGTTTCAGTTTAAGGTGATAAACTTATTAAAAAGGAAATGAAAGTGTCTTGATTGAAGCAATATTACATTTTCTGCCTTTTGCTTCACACCTTACTCTAGAAAAGCATTGGTTCCCTCAGCTCTTATTAGTTTTGCTATTTCTTTTTAGAATGTGTAGATAAGTTGCTTTAAAAACACATTTTATTTGCTGTAGTAACACTGTTTAGCTTTAAAGTAGCCAAATTGGTTAGGTTAATGCATGAAATTGGTAACTGGGAGAGAAATGTGTTGATGTAAGTGTGTGACACAGTGCTGCACTGCTGCATGCAATTCTGAGATAGTGTTTGTAACCATGGTGCATTCAGTGACTTTAGCTAACAGCATAGCGCTTGTGCTCTAATTTATACAAGAGAAACCCTGTGAAAGTTTCTTCAGAAAATACTTTGTATTGGATATTTAACATGTTACATGCATATATTCGATTTTTATATATTTAATTTTTGCAAAGTAACTCTAAACTAATATATTTACTTTTGCTTCACAACCATAAATCTGATGCCAATAGGACACGTGATGGTTCTAAGGTCTTATTGAATTTCAAATAAAAGACATGGATACATGTATTTAGCCCTACATTAGATTGGCAACCTGTTTAGGGTGTACCCCACCTCATGCCCTAAGGTAGGTGGGAGGCTCCAGACCCCCTGCGATGCTGATAAGGATGAGCAGAAGAGGGTGGGTGGATGGATGGATGGATGGATGGATTAATGGATGGATGGATGGATGGATTAATGGATGGATGGATGGATGGATTAATGGATGGATGCATGGATGGATTAATGGATGGATGCATGGATGGATTAATGGATGGATGCATGGATGGATTAATGGATGGATGCATGGATCGATGGACACAAGTATTGAGACCCACCTCTTAATTGTTGAATTCATGAGCTCTAAAGAACTTGCTGAATTCAAGTGTTGTACTTTAATAGCATGCCATGAATGCAACAAATCAGTTTGTGGAATATCTTACCTCCTACATATTCCACAATCAACTGTAAGTGGGATTATTACAAAGAATAAAAGTCCAGGAACCACAGCAACTCAGCCAGTAGCTTAATGTTACTCCTTCACATTAACATCAGCACAACAACTATGTACCAGGAGCTTCATGGTATGGGCTTCCATGCTCCTATAGGTGTAATGCATAAATGCCCCAGTACTTTCACCTATTTAGTGTGGACGCATCAGACACCACATAAAGTTTGACAGTTGGCTGCAGTTTTGTGAGTGTACAGACCTTTTTGGCATTTACTATCTGCAAGTCCATGTGATCAGTTTGCATAATTTACAGCTACTGTGCCAGAAAACAAATCATTAGGTGCTCTTTTCCTGCCTGATAAAACAAGTAAGCTCGTGTTCCATATAAATTAAACCAAGATTGACTTTTATATCTTTGACAGCTTGAAGTCTTTAGCTCTCTTTGCATGTCAGTGACACATGTTGTGAGTTGATGTACTAGATTTAAATAAGTAGTGTTATATTTGGCTGGGGTGATGTTCTATCTACAAGCCTAAGCAATCATAAGAAGAATAATGATAGTAATCACTATTAGACCCCATGGAGATACTTGTTTACAGTTATTAGTCAATACACTACTCTGTTCTGCATGATACTCATTAATAATGCGCATGTGTGTGTGTTAGTGAAGAGGAGCGATTAAACGTTTACTACATGACAATTTTGGTTTAACCCTCATCCTAGAGATTGTGGATAGTGACCAAAAGAATGAAATCATAGATACAATGAGCTTCCTCTGAAGGATTTCTGGGCTCTACATTAAAAATTGGGTGAGGAACTCAGTATGAGTATGGCCGCTACTCCTCCAGATCAATGGAGCCAGTTGACGTGATTTGGCCATGTGACCAGGATGCCTGCTGGGTGAGGTGTTTAGAGCATGATCTACATGGAGGAGGCCCGGATCTCTGGGCTGCCTGGTTGTGTGTCTGTTTTAACTATTTTATACAGGAGTCAAAATGACCTTAATTCGGTTCATCCTGCAAATCGAACACAAATCTTTTTTTTTTAAATTAAATCACACCACGGTTAAAGGATGATAAATACGATTTGTGTTATTGTAGCTGAGACAAAAGCTGCAAGCTCTGTTTAAGAAAAGTTTGGATTTTTATTGCACAAAATATGCACATTAATTGCAATAAAATCTTTAGATAAGATTAATTATATCTCTAATAATGTATGAGAGAGAAAACATTTTTGCTACTTTTATTTTGTTATTGTTTTCCACAGTAAATTATTCTTTGAGTGACCCCGTTTGGTTGTCCACATGTGTTAAATATATCGGTAGTCTGAGGGTTAAAGTTTTGACAGTTTATATGTTGTTTCACTTGATTTTATAAATGCATCTGCATCTGGGTTATATCTGCATGTGTGTGAAGGCAGCGCTTAGGTGACTTTTTGCTGCTCTCTTTCAGCTCACTATCCATCTACAGCGAAGTCATCCATCAATCTGTCAACTCCTTAGCCCACCGTATCACCTTTCCTCTTCCCTCTTGCATTCTTCTCATCCTTCCTTTTTATCTCACACCTCTCTCTTTCCCACCTTATCCTACTTTATCCTTGTCACCTACTCACAGTCCAGCTTACGGTATTTTCATACCTTAGACAAGAAAGCAGGCATGTGTGCGAAGCAATTTTGAGCCAGGGCTCAATCCCAGTTCTTCACATAGGAATGTTTTGGTGATGACCCTGAACGGCAGATTTTAACATGTTGAGTAACCTTCATCAATAATGTGAACGGAGGCAACTTATACTATATATTTCTTCTAAGTTTTGGTGCTGAAACATAACCAGTGTGTTAAAACAAATTTAACAACAACTGAAATAAAAAAAAACTGCATAAACCTAAATAAACAAACAAACACAGTCTTGTGATTTATGCAACCACTGCTTCTTTTACCTCTTCATTTGAACTCTGAATGTGTTTTAATCCACAGTATACTCCAGAGGTGTGATTGGCACTGACAGAACAGCTTTATTTATTTTTCTGGCATGTATCCATCCATCCACTTTCTATTGCTTATCCAGGTCCAGGTCACAGGAGCACTAGTCGAAACAGAGATGCCCAGATCTCGCTCTCCCCAGCAACCTCCTTCAACTCCTGAGGAGGCATTTCCAGCCCAGCTAATAGATATAATCTTTCCAGTGCATCTGTCCAAGGGCATCTTCGCAGTATGACATGCCTGAATACCTCACCTAGGAGTAGGGATGGGTACCGGTATCCGGTGCCATTATGGCACCAGGTTCTGACATAAACGGTAGTAACCAGACCGAAAAGCAGCGCACATTTCGGTGCTTTATTATTTTTTTTCCTGAGATGTCATACACTTTGGATTCCAGCCAATCATTTTACCTTTGTGAGCGTAGTAGGCGGGCCCAGGTACGTACGTTCTTTTAGAGCAAAGCTACAGATTAAAAATGCCCAAAGCGAAGCGGTCAAAGTCTGGCTGTACTTCACAGCAAAAGATGCAAACTCAGCAGCCTGCAACAAGTGCTTTGTAAGATAATAAGATAAGATAACTCTTTATTGTCATTGCACAGTCATACATAGTACAGTAGTACAATGAAATTGGAAAAACTGTCCTACGTCGGCACTACATATAACACAACACGACACGATATGACACATCACAACGTAACAAACAACACAACACAGTATATTAACTTAGTATAAAAAAGAAGAATAAGTGTATGTGTATTGCACACTGTTATTATTGCACATTAATTATTATTAATGTGATACTGTGCTAAGGAGGTAAGTCCTCAAATCTGATGAAACATCTGGTATAGCATTTTGTTAAAAGCTGAGAAATGCGCCGTATTTGATAGCTTGCTGCGAGACCTCACATCGAGCACATCTACTGCACGTGGGTTGCCTGTTATCTGACCTGGAGTTAGCAACATCCCCCAAAAACCCGAAGAGTAGAGTCCTGGCTCATAGCCCTGCCAGTGTAGCAGAAATGATGACGGATGATGAGGGCAGCAGCAGCCGTTCTTCTCTGCGTGAGTAGCTGAATGATGTTCGTGTGTAATTTACGTTGAGTAGGCTAACCACGTTATTACATTAATGCATGTAAGGTGAACTAGCAAACACCGGCGTAGTTACATGCGGCTGTCTTCTTGTTTGATGGCAGATACTCCCTTCACCCTGGCCAAAAAGGCTAAAATGACCAAAGAAAAAGTGGAAAACAGCTAAACATGAGAGGTTTTTGGACAAAGTTTGTGTTTTCCATTGTTTAAGCACTGCTTCCAGCCAAGAGTGATACCATAAATCCCCTATAGCTGCAAAAAAGGCTAACATTGTTATCTTTTTACAAAAAAACAGTTGAACATGAGAGGTTTTTGGACCAATTTTGTGTTCTCCATTCTTTAAGCACCGGTTTGAGCACCGTTTAAGCACCGGCACCGTTTCAAAAGTACCGGTTTGGTACTGGTATTGGATAAAACCTAAACGATACCCATCCCTTCCCCATAAGACACCCAGGAGGCATTCCACTTAGACGCTTGACAGCCCAGTCGCTCTTCAGAAGGGACTCAATTCCACACTTGTATCTGTGATCTCCTTCTTTTGGTCATTACCAAGAACTTGTGAGGGTGGAAATGTAGATCGCCAGGTAAACCAACAGCTTCGTTTATACATTCAGCTCTCCCTTCACCACAACAGAGAGGTGCAACATCTGCATCAATCCATCTGTCAATCTCCTGCTCCACTCTCCCATCAGTGGTAACCAGGACTCTAATAGCCCTTTTCCACTAGTACCTACTCGGCTCAAATCGCTTCCATTAAGTGATCGTACTTGGTACTAGGTACTTTTTTAGTACCTACTTTGCTGGGGCTCCAAACAATCTGAGGTGATTCGAAAATTTGATGTCAGCAGACTGCATGCTACTGACTGGGGTGAAGTGGTGTGACTTGAGTCATGATAGCGTCTCCTTCATGAAAATCAAAAGCACCATTTCTTAAACCTGGCAATGAGAGAAAAGCCAACACAAAAAACCCACCATGATCCTTGAGTCTGACAAAACGTGATCCCCCTAGCAGCAAGTATGCCATTACCTCAATGTCCTCCATTGTTGTGGTGTTAGTGTCTCATGATGTTACAGGCCTTTCAGTCATGCTGCCATATTGACCCCACACCTTTAGGTGGCACTAAACTTTAACCAAAAATGAAATTAAGTCGAGCTGCGTCCCATTGAGCCGAGTAGGTATTAGTGGAAAAAGGCTACTTAAACCTACTCATCTTCACTCATCTCTGGCTACGTCCACGCTAGCCCGGATAGATTTGAAAACGGTGTTTCCGTCTGAAAACGCTCCGCGTGCACACTATCGTTTTCAGTCATTTTCACAGAGCTTCAAATGTATGCATTTCAAGAGAAATTTTAAAAACGCTGCGTTTTCCTTGAGTGAAAATGCCATCTCAGTGTGGACGGGAAGCCAAAATGGAGAGAAAACGATGCGTTTTCAAACAAAAACATAATAGTGTGGACATGGCATAATTGACTAGTAAGTGGTGTGACTTAAGTCATGATAGTGTAACTGAAAATCAAATTAAGTCAAGCTGTGTCCAGTTGAGCTGAGTAGGAATTAGTGGAAAAAGGCTACTTAAAGTTATTCATCTTCACTCATCTCTGACGCTCAAGCCTGCCACTTCACACACAGCTGCTAACCACCCCACTGTGAGCTGGAGGTCAAAAACTGATGAAGTCGACAGGACCACATCATCTGCAAAAAGCAGAGACGAGATCCTGCAGCCACCAAAGTGGAGAACGTCTCCCATTTGGCTACATCTAGAAATTCTGTCATGAAATTTTTGAACAAAATCAATGACAAAGGCCAGCTCTTGCAGAGTCCACCTCCCACTGGGAATGAGTCTGCCCCAATGATCGTTGTCATTCTTACGGTGTACATTTTAGGACATCGTCAGGTCTCAAGAAAAAAGTTGTCAGGTATCAGACAAAAAATTATCAGGTCTCAGTTCTCAAGAAAAAAGTTGTCAGGTATCAGACAAAAAAATGTCAGGTCTCAGTTCTCAAGAAAAAAGTTGTCAGGTATCAGACAAAAAAATGTCAGGTCTCAGTTCTCAAGAAAAAAAGTTGTCAGGTATCAGACAAAAAAATGTCAGGTCTCAGTTCTCAAGAAAAAAGTTGTCAGGTATCAGACAAAAAAATGTCAG
>NW_005187437.1:3384695-3386013 GCF_000239375.1 Pundamilia nyererei | reverse complement strand
AACATCTGTGTTAACATTTGAAATTGGAAACATGTAAGTGTAACAAACATGTTAAAACATAAGAAATCAGGAAGGGGCATGTATAGGAATTTCTTTTACTTATGTATTAATCACATTATTTTATTGTATGATACCTTGGTGCCACTGGATTTTAACATAAACCAAGCAGATATTTGATTTTTACACAGCTACTTTCTCACCTGAAAATATGTTAAAAGTTTATTTTGTGACCCAGAAAGATTAGTATGAGTAATTTTAAAACTTAGTAGCAGCCGTCATTGTTGGAAACTGGAGTTTGGCTGGGCTGCGCTATGAATTCTGGGATATGGTAGGCCACGAAGGACACACCCGACCCATCCTTCAAATTCGGGGAAAAGGAGGACGCATTTGTCGGCTGCATTCGGAGGAGTCTACAAATTTGGACAGCCTTCGGCGCATTGCTGTGACGTAATCGGTCTACAAATGCGGCCCCAGGAGGATGCAGCCCATGAATTTGGACACGACCAAAATTAAACTTACCTTGGCTGTATCCCAATTCAGCATCTGCAGCCTTTAAGGCCGCATTTTAAGGCCAATTACGTCACAGCGGCACGACGAAGGCTGTCCCAATTCAAAGGCTGCTCGAAATGCGGTCCTCAAATGCGTCCTTCATTTCATTGAATTTTAAGGATGTGGTGGTGTAGACTTCGTAGCCCAACATATCCCAGAATGCATAGCGGGGCGGTGGGTGTGGATAATTTTGCCGGAAAAAAAAACGGCCGAAGAGGAGCGGCCGAAGAGGAGCGGCCGAAGAGGAGCGGCCGAAGAGGAGCGGCCGAAGAGGAGCGGCCGAAGAGTAAACTTTTAAAAGTAAGTACTGAACATTATGTTACTTATTTATGTGTGAATGTTTAATAACGAAGAACATTAAAACATTACTGTTGGCCAAATGTCGGCAAAGTTATGTGACATTAGCAATGTTTGTACTAACTTGGTTTTAAAGCCTTTACTTTAAAATATACGCCGTTCAATAGTTGACCATAATCTTACAGAGAATGTGATGATTTTATGGATATTTAAATTAAGCACTGAGACAAATTTAGTAATGCCAACATATTAAAAGAACAATATTTGTCTCTCATATATATAACACAGTTATATATACTGTGTCAAAGAAACCTGTCTTTGAGTGAAGATTTAAGGTGACAGGAAATATAAATAATATAAATAAATAAACTCCGGCTTCCTCCCACCATCCAAAGACATGCAGCTTGTGGGGATAGGTTAATTGGATAATCCAAATTGCCACTAGGTGTGAATGTGCGAGTGAATGTGAGTG
>NW_005187437.1:3376698-3383301 GCF_000239375.1 Pundamilia nyererei | reverse complement strand
CACCTGCAGGAAGATTTTCTCTCTGGTACCTTGTGTTCTGATACCTGACAACTTTTTTCTTGAGAACTGAGACCTGACAATTTTTTGTCTGATACCTGACAACTTTTTTCTTGAGAACTGAGACCTGACAATTTTTTGTCTGATACCTGACAACTTTTTTCTTGAGAACTGAGACCTGACATTTTTTTGTCTGATACCTGACAACTTTTTTCTTGAGAACTGAGACCTGACATTTTTTTGTCTGATACCTGACAACTTTTTTCTTGAAACCTGACGATGTCCTAAAATGTACACCGTACATTCTACACACTGGATTGCTTCTCCCCAAAAATGAAATTCTGTTAATCCCCTTTTCTGTGCCTGAGTCAGGGAAAAAAGGAAAGAATTCACAGCTGCAATCACAATACACACACACACACATCACTTTCCATCCTGTTCTCCCACTCCTGGTGGCACCCACTGGAAGAAATTAGCTGAGGTCAGTGTAACTTTAGCACCCTTAGTCAATGCTTATTTGCCTCGATGGCTGCTGTCTCTCACTTCCTCTCTCGCTCTAAACTGTACCAAACTCCAGCCAGTCATGCATCATTCATAAGGGTAAAGAGAAGATCTGAAACTCTGGATCAGTTATAACCTCTAGGCTGAGGTTGGCCGCTCAGTGTCCTTTTGTGAGTTATGTTCTGTCCTGCCTCTGAGTGTACATGGTGTTCAGAGGCCTATGCAACGGTTTGACCATCGACAGAATTATGGAGGGACTCAAGTTGGTGAATCATCTGAAATGAGGCATTTAATATATACGTAGATTATCTGAGGGAAACCCAGTCTTAACATTTTTGCCAAGCTTTTGAAAAGTAGCATTTCACAGCTTTAGTGGCACAAGCAAATGTTAGCGTAAATCTAGCAACACATATTTTTATTGTAACCCTTTATCTTGTCTGTCTTTTTTGAGAAAGCTACAGAAAAATGTGAATTATTGCTTTAACTCATCTTTTTATGCACTGTTTGGTGTTTTGGCAGGACACTACACGTAGACAGAGATATTCTGATTTGTTCCTGAGGAGATAAAATTGCCAGAAATGACAGTTTAAAGTCAACAGCTGAAGTAAAAAAGAAAAACAACCATAATTAGTTTATGTCCCTGTGCAAGTACTGTTTAATGCAGCCTAACGATTTTTAATATGAATGTGTGGGTTGTTGTCTTTACTGCTGTGACTCATCCCTCCTGTATTTCTGTTCTGCATACCAATTTAAAGAATCTATTTCATTAAATTTATAAGGTGAAAGCAGCCCAGAATGGAAACAAATTAGTTTTTTTTTTCCAGACACACCTCCTGCTTCGACAAATGTTCTCTCTTCTCCCTCTGATCTGTGCATCCCGTATCCACGAATGTCAGTGCTGCAAATTAATATCTTATTAGGCATCGGACCACTACACAGGAAATCACAATTTTGTCCGTGTTTCCTTTTTTCCCCCGTCTTCCTCTCCTCACCCACAAGGCCAGCACATAAAAGTGCAAGCTGGCAGGGAGGCGGGTAATCAGAGAGGCATTATGTAAATAATTTCTTCTGCTGCTGCGCAGGAGCCATGTGTATTTAAACGTTCCTGCTGTTTTGCCGTTTTGGCCTCCACTAGTCATATTCATTAGCCGGACGAGCCCAGCACATGAGGTGATACAAGATAGCGGCCATGGCATCAGTGACATCAGCTGACTCTTTATTTACTTTAAATATGGGTTCTCTGCGGTGGTCAGGGTAAGAAGGTGAAGCTGCGAGGCACAGTGTGGCAACATATTTCAAGGTTGTAAAGTTTTACCTGCCCGGCAGATGCAAAAGAAAGGTTGTGACAGTTTACTGTGTGTGTGTCTGAATGTGTGGGTGGATGTTTGCATCTATCCGACAGACGAAAAGAGGGAGGATGACCATGAAATGAAAACATTCCCATATTCCCATATAGATAGTGAACAGAACAATACGGTCTTGTGGCACCGACTGTACCTCCCCCTCTTCCTGGCGTCATCCCCGCTGCCTCCTTCATCACCTCATCTCTCTTTTGATCAGTGCCCTTTCTTTTTTGCAGACATCGCTCCTTCCATGGCTTCACACACATGAAACTATGTGTGTGCGTGTGTGTTTCTCCACCTATTTTTCCTTACTTCCTTCCCCTGGTATCACATAGACTTTGATCTGCATCACAGGCTTGCACAGCCCTTTCCCCTTTCTTGTTGCTCCTTTGCCATTTGTCATTCTTCCTATCTCATGCATCTTTTGGCTTTACTGTACAGCTCCGTTCCTCTGGGTTTCATCCACTGGTTTCCGCTACGTGTTTCTTTGCAGAAGAAGCACATATTCACGTAAATGAATAAAAGAAACTGAAGCAATCTTCCAGAGCGCACTGATGACACAAATGCTCTTCAGTTAGTATCTCCAGCCGGCAGCTACAGCCTGTTTATGCTCGACATCGTAGCCCTTTTGTATGACGTCACACTGCTGGTAGGCTTTAGTATTGTTTTGCCTTGTTGCACACCTCTCAATTTTTGGTAGCTGGTGCGTGTATGAGGCGAAGGCACGAGTGTGAGCTGCTTTGTCTTTACGGCCATTTTAATGATATATCAATACAGGAGTTCAGAAAGTTCCAGATTACCATGAAGCAGATGCTGCAACAGCCAGCCATTCAGGAGAAGACTGCCATGAAATAAGTATAAACACTTATGGAGCTGTGATGACAACACAGCTGGCACACGCAACAACCAATACAGTGACCATAAACAAGGCGTTACTTCGCCACCGCCTCTACAACCATGGTTAATAGTATTCTGCCCAAAGACAAAGATTAAACAGAGAGGGAAGGATGAATGGCGAGAAAAACACAGGCCTTTCTATCTTCAATAGGTTCTTCTGCCGAAGAAGGTAATGCCTGCAATCACAAGGACAGCAAAGGGCAAGGTGAGGGGTAAGTATAAAAGACGAAAACCAGGGGGAAAGGCAGTGGGAGAGACAGAGGCATCACAGAATGAGAGGAATATGAGATGCTGAAACAGGACATAGACAGAGACAGACAATTGCAGAAGTCATGAACAAGCAAAAGCAGGACAAACACAGGTCATCCCTGCCAAGGTCTGACACAAAGTCAGCAGCGGGTCCTTCCTGCAGCCTAAAGACGTGAGGCCTGTTAGGACAATGACATTTGCAGGCATCACGTCTCAAGGGAAGCAATATCACAGATACTGTATACCGCTGCAAGAACTCCCATTTAGCAAATTTAGCTCTCCGGGATCATAAAACTTCATAGCCATTTATTACCTCTCTGACCTTTGTTTTTACTTACTTTTCAATCCGTATTCATTGCCATGTTATGTCCTTGTTAACAAGGGTCTATTTTTCCTTCCCTGCTTTCTCCAACATCTAACAAATTTGCTTATATCAGACACTGAAATTAAAATGCATTTCTCTTTCAGCACATGTAAAATCATATTCACCATCTGGTTTGGGAATACATATTTTTCCCCAGCGACCAAAGCCTTTAGGCCTGTGTGACACATGCCTTAACAAGCTATTGTCCCTCAGATCAGAGAGGCCAAATGTAAGGTGAACTCTCACTGGGGAAAGGGTAAACTACACCTCGCTGAACAGCAAGCGTATCCTTACACTGGATCCTTGTCTGAGGTTTCGGTCGTCTTTGAAAGAAAGAACAAACTGTACAAAACCAACTACTGTCCTCGTGGTTTTTGGGGGTTTTTTTGCAATTAAATTCTGCAAGCTTCTTTCAAAATGCTGTGTGAGAAAATTAAACTGTCACTCCAAAGCTCTCCAGACTTAAGTTTAAATCAAATTTGTTGTCATGAGGACTTAGCATCCCTTTTTTTTTTTTGTGTATGTATTTATTTTGTTCAATCGGTATCAAGTATTTAAGCAGAAGAATAGAGGATGTAGAAACTAGTTCAGCGAGATAATTCGATTTTGCCACTGCTCTACTGCCACATACTCTTCTGGTTGCAATCTTAGCAGCTAAGACTTCAATATTAACCACAGATCCAGGAAATATCACTAACTATCTTGTAACAGTGGCACATGTCAAGGTCTGGGATACATGAGTCAGTAGGTGAACAGCCACTTCTCATTATCATTATCCAGGTGTAAAGACTTGAACAACTGACAAGAGCCAAGGCATTATGGCCAGATGACTGGGTCTGAGCATCTGAGCATGCTGCAGGTGCGTCCTGCAGGTGGGAGCAGTTTTGGCAGCACACAAAATAACAACATAGGCTGAGGTGGCCATAAGGTTTGGGTTTGTCGCTGTATAATCAAACCTACCCTTTGATTATGGCAGTGCACTTAAGCAGCGACTCCTCTCCTTCCAAACTGGGTGGCACGCATGCTGACGCACACACAGATTAGACATGCGACCCTCCCGTCTCCGGACAGCTGAGAACAAGCCAGCTATAACAGCAACAGTTGGTTATAAGCTAACATCTGCCAGCTAACGTTAGGCTCAAGTGTCATAAAAATCACCCCTTCCCTCTGGCGAACAGTTTGATTACATTCAGACATTGTATGAGAGTTTATCCGCCCGTATCGGACTGCTCATGGGAGTTTTACAGCCTCCTCAAGAGTAAATAGACGTGGATGCTTCACACCTGGTATTGTGACAGCTGAGGCAAACAACTATGCTTACTACAGAAAGAGTGTTTGAGGTGACTAGGGGGTAAAAGCATGATGCCAAATGTTTTACTGGAACATATCTGTTTTTTCCATTTCCTGATTTATTTTTACATGTTGTTATTATTTAAGTATATAAAATAATATACTCCCCAACTCCCGACTCTAAGCACTGAGTCCATGGTGCTCCATTTCATTGCACAGAAGTTTTTGAAATAGTCATGAAAGCATAATATATGTTTTCTGGTTTATCATGCATGAATTTGTATGTTTGTTCAATTTTTTTGAGCTCTATTTTGCCAATAATGCATTATTTAGGAGCGCGTATATTTTGTAGAAAAAGCAGGGAGAAGTCAGCAAAGCTTTAAAATACATTACAACCATTACATTTTAAACTAAATCATATTTTTAAAAATATAAATAAGTAGCTTTTAATGCCTAACCTTAACCAAGTAGCTTTTAAAGCTTAACACTAAGTAAACAACATTTTTGTAATTATCAATGTATTTTAAAAATGACAAACTGCGACAGGTAGGATTCAAACTTGGGTTGCATACTTAAAGAGGACATGAAACACTAAATATATAAAGGCAAGGTGTGAAACACATGTAGTAACCTGTTCTGTAGTAAACTGTTTGGTTGAGAGAGAATATTTTATTGCATTAAAGAGTGCTGATTGCATTTTGCAAACATCTGCTTTGCCAGCTTGGTGCACGGCCTGCAAGGAAAAGCTGACGTTTGGACTCCAGCTTGCTAGTCTGGTGACTCAAACAGGCTCTCTTCAGTACAGTCGTCATTCATGAAGTGCTTTACAAACGCGAGCATTACGGCTAGCAGGTGGATTTTCTCGAGTGCAGCTAGCCAAACAACGTCGAGCCACTTACTGCTAAAGAGACAGAGAGTGAAAGTGGACAGTATAACCTCATTTTCTTAACATAAAAGTAATTGTTGCAGACAGGGGCAGCCCACAAGTGAGCCCCTTCAACTGATTTTGAGTTTTAGTGATTTTTTAGTGATATTTTCTTCCTCTGAGTTATCGATCCTGTCACTGGTTAGCTAACACAAACTTTTGTAAGTCAATTAGCCACAACTAACCACATGATGTAACCTTCTGTACTGAGAGAAGATGACGCTACACATGTTTTAAAAACTTAAACACTTATTTCTTAAATCCAGCTTCACAGACAGAGTTACATCTGTGTCAGTTTTTCAGACCAGGGCTCCATGATGTAAATTAGCCTTTATATGTGCAGTGTTTCATGTCCTCTTTAATCTTCCACCACCCCACCAGCCTACAAACGCAGACTTACTGTTGCTTTTCAGGACATATGAGAGCAGACTCATGGAAAAATCATGTTCAGGGACACAAAATACTTGAATAAAAGTTTAAAATTAGTTTATAGAAACACAAATCTATAGATTATAGGTTGTGACTATATCACAAACTGCTCTGAGACCGGATTGTCAATTTGGGTTGAAGATTTTATGTGGAAGTTGTTCCGCTCCACTCTCTATTCTGTTGAATTTGGTGCTTGCTTTTGAATAAAGACGACATTGCAGGCGAGATGCCAAACAGAGACACTGTACATAGTTGCTTTTAGATAACCATTCCCGGTAAGTTGCTTGATGTAATATTATAAGTGACAGTAAATGTTTGTGCTAAAGGTCTCCAATGCATTTAAACCTCTTCACATTTAGACTGAGAAAGTATATAAGCCAAGTGTGCAGAAGAGCAACACTGTCTCATTATTTTGTGTTCTCTACCTTTAAATGCTTCCTCCTTCTTAGGTTGCCTCCCCGTGTTCCCCTCCTTCTCCCTGCCCCATAAAATGGTTTGATTGACCCAATCCCGGAGTTCACAAACAGGCCTGTGAAACCGGCCGTCTGTTCCAGGCACAGCTCTTAAATACACACACACACACACACACACACACACACACACACACA
>NW_005187437.1:3369447-3376648 GCF_000239375.1 Pundamilia nyererei | reverse complement strand
GTGTGTGTGTGTGTGTGTGTGTGTGTGTGTGTGTGTGTGTGTACATATCTATATGTATGTCATGTGTTCGAGAGTACGTTGCTGAGGTTGGTGAAAGCGATAGCCTTTGCACCCCATGCATGCATGTGAGCGTGTTTAAAATGCAGCAAACGTAATGTGATTTGCTCTCTAAGAAATTGGCTTGGCTGAACTCACGACAACAGGGTGTGGACCCATTTTCAATCAAGATTGCTTGTGCCTAGAACTTTAGACGCCATTAATCAATCCACATTGCAAAGAAAAAGTGGGGAAAAAAAACACTGTCAAATAAATGTGTACTTGTATAAATAGCACACATTAATAGCGACAAAAAAGCAAAGCTCAATCTTAGTCAGGCATCTTTCATATCATTCACCTACAAGGCCCAGTGTGTGACAGCCATTCTAATTCACAATGGCTGACATAGTGACAGAATCCATCTACCTGCCACTTTAACAAACCCCTGTGATTGAGAAAACCCAAATAAATGCAGATCTGGCAGCAGAGAGTACAGGGAGCAGATTATGACAAGTGAAGTACATGATGAGATGCACATAAACCTTTCACACACACATACTGTGCAACTACATGCCCAGGCAGACAGTGGAGGCTGGCGCGTGAAGGGTCTTTCATCCACTTCCTTTCCAGTTTACTGCCACCCTCCCTCATTCGAAGGTCTTAATCCTGTCCTTCTCATTTTGATGTAGCAGGGCTTTGGGATCCTCCTATAATTGGACAACACTAGCTCAGGCCAAGGTGTGTTCATGCATGACTATGTTGGTGTATATTTATGTGTGTGTGTCTTTACTCAAATACTATTGTGTGTATGTGCCTACAGTATATGTAGACATTCGCAGATCACATGCAATGTCTACAAACAAAATCACAGTATTATTAATACTTTATTCGAAGATATAAGCAAGACTTAGCATTCGTTTCTTCAAATGACTTGTCAGTAAACTGCTATTTATATTAATTATGAACAAATGTATGAACCCTAGTGGTACGTGGTTTTGCTTTTTTTTTTTTAGCTAAATGGTTTAAAATAGCATTGTGTGAGTTCAGACATTAAAAGCATGCACTAACGTAGGTGTACATTGCATCCATTATTACCTGACAGATCTCCAATTACTGCGATATGATATGCTTATTCTTTAATGTGCTTGCTGATGCATCTCCCTCCTCCAATCCAGCATAATCCCCCTGCACAGTGCTTCTGTTGCTGACTTTACTAAGGTTTAATGTTGCTTTCATGTTTGTTAAGGGAGGATGAATTTCCTTGCAGAACTTCCTTGCCGTCAGACTTGGATTCTTGTGAATCTTCCCACTGTTCCCACAATGTCTCCCTGTGCTGTATATCCACTTGGTGAACGTGGTTCTTTCACAGACCATGCTATATTTTCCATATGCTAACTTCCGTGTTAAGTTAGTAAATGCCAAACATGTTCTCTTGTTCCCTGAACTAAAGCAACCGCAGAAGGCGGTGTCTCTGAACTGTGTCGCCATATTGTCGTCTGTCTGTGTTCATATCTGCGTCTAGATCATTCAGGTTTTGTTTATGTCTGTTATTGTGCATAGTTACCTGAGTTATTTGGCTTAGGAACAAAGGTGAACTGTCTTTGCTGCTGTCGTCTGTAGACAAACACATGTCAACACGCTAGACTTTTTTAAATTACAACGGAGACCACATTAAAGACATCGGTGTCTCTCAGCAATGTGAAGTGTTTTCACTTGTTTATCGAACCACTTAAAAGAGCAGGTCTAAATCTGGGATGACACGGGCGCAGCTCAATAAATCTGAAGTCCAGCTTACTTGAAAATGCTTCGCAGAGCTTAGCTATTAAAGCAAAATGCGCTCCATTGCTACTGTAATGACAGGGATTCTTTAGAGAAAATGGTGAATAGGGCTTTAGAGTAACAATAGAAAAGCCGTATCTGAAATATAGAAATATAATTTGGGAGGTGTGGGCCTCAGTGGATCAAATTTCCAGCACAACCCACAGCTGCTCTGTCAGATTGAGATCTGATAGGAGGATTTAAAAACCTTAAAATCTTTGTCTCACATGATTGGTGAACAACTTTTGCTGTGTGGTAGAACACTTTATCCCACTGGAAAATCCCTCTTTTATCAATAAGTATCAGGGCCAGGAAGGGGGGTAGCCAACAAGACGAAGAGCTTTGTACAGGTAAAAAAAAAGCTTTCAGATGAGCACGGCCCAATTCTCAGTTTCATCAATGGACAGGGATCATCTTACACAAACTAAAATCCACCATGTTCTGCGATCTGTGCTGCACCAGCTCTTCTCTGTGGGATCTGCGACCACACAGATCAAGCTTCCTGGGCATCTATGACCCTGTTACCCTGTCTCTGGGAGTCCTGCAGGCTAAGAACATCCTACAAGACCTGCAGCTCTGGAGATGCCCTTAGGTCATGTCCACACTAATATGTTTTCGTTTGAAAACGCATCTTTCTCTTTATTTTTTTGGACTTCCATCCACAGTGAGACGACGTTTTCGGTCAAGGAAAACAGAGGTTTTTGAAAACGCTCTCCAAAGCGGATACATTTGAAAACGCCGCTTTTGCATCGCAGTGTAGACTCCATAAACGGAGACTTTCAGAAACGATGACGCATTTTAGTCATATGATGCAGTAATGTTACCAATTACACTAAGATAGCGGAGGGCATTATACAGCAGCTGTTTTGTCTGCTCTCAATTTTAACAGCCCTATTAAAGATTAATATCAGTTTGAACATGCTCCAGATAGCTTTTCTTTAATTCTTTAATTCAGAGTCACTTTTGCAACTTTGATACTTGATACTTTGTACTTTTGTGTTAGTTTGTGTCAGTCCATTTAAAAAACTCTGTGCTTTTACTCGACATATTGCTGCAACGTTTCAAAGAGCCGGAAAGTAAATAAATGGCAGACAGAAATGATGCAGGTCAAATCGTCTCACGTTTCACGCATGAAAACGTAAGCATGAAACGACTGAAAATGATAGTGTGGACACGGAGCGTTTTTAGACGAAAATGCCATTTTCAAATTAATCTGGATTAGTGTAGATGTAGCCTTACTCTGACTTTGCCATTCTTTCCCATTTTTCTCACTTCTAACACAGCCTCTAATAAATCCTCACAACCCTTGACGGGTACAACTGTAACCGCACATGTCATTGGTTTTAAAGTTGTGTTTTTTGGTGTTTATGTACGGTCTGTATATTTATGAGTGTGGGTCAGTGACCTCGTATTTTTCTCTTGGAATGCTGAATAAGAAGCAATATGTAAACCAAAGGGAATCTACGGTGGCGAGCCATAAGAGACAGACAACCAGTCATGTTGATGGACAAGAATGCGCTGTTAATCTGACACACATCTGTGCTTTTGTCGCAGAGACGCATGCTCAGACAGATATAGTCGCACGCGCCAACACTCACTGGTTCACACCCTTTGGTAGTCTCCCAGAGGCACAGTCAGTCAGTCAGTGTCAATCTGCAAGTGTCAGCTCAGAACGTGCCAAGAAAACCTAATCAGCTGCCTGCATTCCTCAGAAGCTGTTGCTGTCTCCGAGCTCATAATGACACATTTAAGAGCAAAGCCATGCTGTGAAGCCTTATTAAAATCTTTATAAACGCAGATGACAAGTAAAGAGACGGTTTGATTTATCAGACAGCTGAAACACTCAGAGCAATGGGTATTTACTTAAACAGATAGCATTTAATGAAAGATGCGTGTGGAAGTATTAATGTGATTTATGAGGACTTGGATATCATTTTTTGTATATTTGGCCATCATTCACGTTAGAAATTGACTCGTGAAGATTTTAAGATGAGATGCTTCAAGTTCTTGGCAGGTAAGCTAAACTCCTAAAGTTATTTGACAAAAGGTGGGCCATTTATCATTTATCATGATTTCCTTTATGATTTATGAACTTTTTTTTTCCAGTGCGAAGAGAAATTATGGACTGATTTTATTTCCAGATAAAGCGCTTTAGCAACACAGTTTGAATGGCATGAAATGTAAACAGTTTGTCAAGTGAAACGGTTGAACATGTGCCTTCTTGATGGGGACTGACAAGGTTTATTACCTTCACCAAGGAGGTTATGCTTTTGGTAGCGTCTGTGTGCATGTCAATCTTTCTGTCTGTAAACATGAAAGCTTGAAAAGGTTTGAATGGATTCTGATAAAACTTTGTAGGATTGCAGAGCCATTAAAAGTAAGAGAGTGAGCAGCCTCGGTGGAGGTTTGCGCTCACAGATTGCTTCTTGTGTTGTAAATGTAATTTTAAAAATAAATTAAATTTATTTTAACTGCAAGACACCCTTGTAGTATGTGGGTAAAAGAAGATGTAAGAGAACCAGGAGTTCTGACTGCTTTGAAATCCTGGCATAGCAAAGGAACCCTCATCTTATCTAATGTAGTTTTGGATTGAAGGTTACATTTAGTGTCCGGTTCATCATGTGTAGAAAGGTCTAAGCCATTCCCACTCACTGAGCCTGATCCAGCTAAAGGTTTCTTCCTGTTAAAAGGAAGTTCTTCTTCCCACCATCAGCTAGTGCTTCCTCAGAGGGGATCGTTTGATTGTTGGGGTTTAACCGAAGAGTACAGTAAGTGTGAAAAATAATGATTTTTGGTTGAATTCAGTAAGACAGCTGCTTCCTAAGATTTTCTACTATAAGCACATTTAAACGTTATAGCCCCATAGTTGGATTTACATTGACTTAGACCACAGGAACAGGAACAAAATAAACTTTCTCACTGCCCACATCCATGCCACTCCACCCATCAGTTACTTCCCTGTACCTTCAAATCAAAGAGCAGCTGTTTATACCAGATGTGAAAGTATCATCGTCTCCTCTGTGAAATTCAGAATATTGGCATTAATTTTCCCTGTAATGGTTCTTTATAAATAGCCACGAATCCCTGGCAGGGAGGGTTAAAGGGTTAATACTGTTTTTTTTTCCTCCTTCCATTTTTATTTTTTTTATATGATTATATGAAGACGATTGTTGTGACTGAGTGAGGCAAAAAAATGTTTAAGGTTTCCAGTACTCTCATCTCCCTGGCTCTCATGCTAGTAGCTAGTGATTACCTTTTTCACACCTCCCTCTCTCCTTGTCTCATTTTTTTCTGTCACTCTCTCTCTCTCTCTCTCTCTCTCTCTCTCTCTCTCTCTCTTTATGTCTTGTTGTCAGCAGTAACCTCTCCAGGGAGATGTATTGCTGTAGGCAGTACAAGAGACTATGGATTATACTCTTCCTTGCTTTATTCCTTCTATTTCTCCTGCTCTGTTGCTGTCTTTCATATTCATTCATGTATTATTACTTTCCTTACTCGATAGGAAAAATTTATACCAGGCAGGCAGATAAACCTTAAAAGATAGCTAATGTTTAATATGTAACTTTGCCTTTATTTTCATAGTTTTGGGGATATCTGGTAAGAACAACATTTTGTCCATTGCTCTCTTTAACTGCTACAACAAAGCGTGGACTGATGTTGAAACAGGTTGTAAACAAGCCAATATTTCAGCCAGTTTATCATGCTGACCCATTTTATTTGGATGTAAACTACCACTCACAGAGTTAGTTATTAGGTTTAATTTGCCAGTTTTTTCTGTGTAACTGACCATTTTCAGATGAATTTTGTTTTTGTTTGGCAAACACTCAGTTCACATTATTAAAGAAGGGAAATGAAGGCTGAAGGATGTCAGATTGCACAAGAACTGTACTGGGAATCTCTGGCAACAGATCTTATGAAGTGCTAAAAACAAATATGAAATGTTTGGCTCAAAATATTGTCAGCATGGACGGGTGAGGTCGGGAGAAAGGTAAAACAGTTGTGTCTACTGCCATCTATAAATCACAGTGGAGGCTCTACCATGGTTTAGGCCTGCATTTCAACCAGTGGTGATTGGGATCTTGTCAGAACTGACGAGTTCTGAATGCAGAAAGAAGTGCCTTTAGATTCTGATCCATCATTCAGTACCTTCTGAAACATGTCTGAGTAGCAGCAGCTTAGTTTTTCAGCATGACACTGTTCCCAAACACACTACAATTGCAGTAAAAGTATACAAAAGGTATAGAAAAACACACTGGAAGCCTATCAGTTATGGACTGGCCTCCCCAGAGTCCAGACCTCCACATTACTGAAGAGTTGTAGGATAATTTTGACAGAGAACAGAAAAAAAGCCAGCTAACATCAAAAAGCTAAGAAAAAAGCTTATCAAACAAGCTCAATGAAAATAAAGCTGTTTGTACCTTCCTAAATGGAGTATGAGTAAAAGTAGTAGTGAGGGAGGCAACAGGCTACCGGCTTGATAAAGTTTAACCACTTTCTGACCATCTTGGCTAAGCTAATGGCTTGGCTAACTAAGCTAATGTAGCTAGCGATTGTGTTGGCATGTCAGCCAGGACAGCATGCCACTGAAGTGGATGCGTCTGGGTGTGTGGGTGAGGATGTTAAATTATTGCTGTGGTGTGGACTGTAGATGTGCATTTTTAACTCATTAAAGAAGCATATATTCCATTTCTTTTTTTTTTTAAATTTCAGTCGAAACTGAGCTGTAGCTCTGCTTGGCTTGCAATTGGATATGTCTGTACCAACATATTGTAGTTAAATGTAAAGCTGTTTTGTAAAAAGAAAAAAGAAATTAAGTAGTTGTAGCATATTTATAGAAATAGTAGAAGTGCATATCTAGGGTTGCCAACTCCCTGAAAAATAAATAAGGGACACCTCGTGGCCAGGGCCGGGCAACCCAGTTGTCTTCACCCTTCCCAGTGTGGTAGCTCTTTTTTTGTGTGTGAAATTATTTTTTTAACCATTTGACTTGAAGTTGATTTAAGCAGATGCATATTCTTTGTGATATGAACACATGGGAAACAAATTATCATTTAGCCATTTATTTTTAGCTCAAAATGACAACATTAACACAGTAAAACACGTCTCTTTCTTAAACAGAAGCCTGTCATGCTTAACTTTTGAGAATATAACTCTTTCTTTAGAAGAACTCTGTCCTGCTTAACTTAAAATTATATAAATTAATAGAAAGCAATAGAAAGAAAAATATTCTTGTAACTGTGCACATATAGTTCATTTAGTACAATTGGCTTCAGTTGAGGTATTATTTCAGCTTTTCTAAAGCTAATCAGCTGCTCCTGTTTGTAAACCCGCTTGTTCCCATGATTAC
>NW_005187437.1:3353899-3368700 GCF_000239375.1 Pundamilia nyererei | reverse complement strand
CTGCATCGTGACCTACCAACTTCTAACCCCTGCGAGTCAATCGTGCAGTTTGAAAATCGCACAGTGTCTGCCCAGCTTTAGGTGTACTGTCGTCCGAGACTTGCACCGCAGTGTCGGCGTTTGTTTCCCTGTTGGCCATGCTTGTTGTTGTGGTCATCTGTTGTCTTCCGATATTTTCTCTGTAAGCGACCTTTCCTCGACCAATGAGATAATCTGAATTGTCATACTCGAATTGTCATAAGTGTGCTGTCAGCTCATTGGTCACAAAGCAGGAGAGGGGCTGGGAATTATGTTTTCAAACAAAGCGTTAATTCCATTAAAAGTTATAGACTACTTTTGATTCTCACTGTGTTACGGGACAAAGTGCGTCCCTTATTAGCTCAATACGGGACGTGTACTTTTGTTTCTAAATACGGGACGATTCCGTATTTTAAGGGACGGTTGGCAACCCTATGCATATCCCATTGAAATATGGCCACAGACGATTGCAATACCATGACCGTATGGTTTATTGTTATGCAGGCTGCCGTTTCTTGGAACTGTTTGGAGTTGAAAACCTTGATTTCCTGCTTGGCCTAGGAGGTGGCAAGCTGCCCAAGGACCTGATCATCCCCATTTACTAGAGAAGGAAGCCACCTATTCCATCTCCCTCACAGGTGAAATACTCTAATGTGGTAGGATTAACATAACCCACATACTAATGTTGACTATTACTAATGGATGCACCCACAAAGAAACAAGGCCTGATTAAATCCTCTGTGGCTTTAAAAGCAAGCTTTGATCCAGTCTTGTCTAGCTGCTGTTCAATTGCCAGACTACATAAATGTTCAGTGGAAGAGAATTGAATGAAATCAAAAACTCTATTGAAGTTAAAGAAAAAGGACCTAGAAGAACTTTACTGTTATAGTTTACTTGTTCATGGCACAGTGTAAAATTGTGCATTATCACAGGTGTGTGCCTGTTAACATGGCTTTGAGTGAATAAACTGTATACATTCTTACTTATATGTATGCACTATTAATTATAAATTAGCATTAAAGTTACAGTGTGTAAAATAACACCACGAGATGGCATTTTTATAGCTATTAATGTTGCTATAAGAGACCACATGACTACATATGTCTCCATCACGACAGAACAAATTAACTATCAACTTAAATTTTGGGTAGCGCATGCCTCGAGTAAAACACACCGACATGTTTCAAGATGTCCCTTGTTTCTGCCTTTTTTGGTGTATTGTTTCCAGTTTCTCATTTCTTCTGCTAACACAGCACTGAACACACGAGGGATTACAGTAAACTGCAGCAGTTTTAGCCAATTAGTGGAAATCTCTTTGTCTTCTACTGCAGGTTAAACCTTTCTTGTTACGTGATCGGAACGCACTGCTGGTAATAACAGGGTGGCCTTTAGATGTTGTACTTAATGTTGATGAAAAAACATGCAAAATATTGCGAGTTGGTACACAGCAAATCCAGCATGTCCAAATTAACACTGTCGGATTTGATTTCAACACTATTAAAGTGTCTATATGGGTCCACACCAGAGAGTGTTAATTTAACTCTTTTTGGAGAGTTGGTACGTTAACTCTGATTTAGTGTTAAACACCAAATCTGTCTGGAGTTGATCATTTAACACTTGGTGTTAAGAGTTTATATATTAACTCTCAAAGAGTATTTTAGTTTAACTACGTAAGAGTTATCTTCTAATTCATTCTAAAAAGTGGGAATTTTACTGTTCTGAACTTCTAGAAATTTCTTTTGGAAATAAACATTTACTAAAAAGATGCAATGGTTTTTGAAAAACATTTATTCTGAACTGTGCACCACAATTTAAAAACATTTTCTGAAAGATGTAACAGTGTACATGTTCTCACTTTCATTAGAATTGTGTTTATCAAAAGGTCTGACATAGGTGAGCTGGTAAATGCAAATAACAGCATTCTCATCACTTATTTCTTCAATACAATATGCATGTCCTTCATTCATCACTGTGGAACTTCAACGCACTTCTGCTCTCCCCCATACTCCATCTTCACAAGCATATCCTATGTGGAGATTGAATAAAAATTATTTGACACTAATTAATGGCACAAATAATCCAGTAAACAATTGCAGCACAGTAAAAAAAAAAAAAAGGAATCCTCTTTGAGCCATTACTTGTGTAAAGTATTTTCCCAAAAGACAAGGACACAGACAACAGGTAATACTGAACTAAATGTAAAACCTCAACCTTTTTCATTTTTACCTAAACCGTGTGCACAAAACTCTGGAGGGATCTAAATGCTAACGTAGAATCCAGTCAGGACGTCTGCTACTGCTGTTTGCTCGTTTTGTTTTATGGGCGATCGTTTTCAGGCTTCAAGTAGCACCATTATACCAACATTTCACATTCTAGACATTGTTTTAGGTGTATTTGACCAAAAGTTTGACTGACAATTCACATGCAAGCTTTTTTCAAGGCTGTGGTATTTGCCCGCAAACAATACCTTTCAGCTAGCTAAAACAGAATATTATGCTATCACCGAGCAACATGGCTAATGCCTTTCACACAGCTTTGTCTCAACTCCAAAGAGCCACAGAAGTAAAAGCTCATAGTAATAATTGAAACAGTCTTTGAAAAAATGACTTACCAAGTATGGCAAACAACTCAAATATGTAGAGCAAAATGTTCTGAAACGGCTTCACTTCAGCTTCGATTGGAGCCTATGGTGCTGGGGGCGGAGTCTGTGAATTTACTTTGTTGGTGTCATAGCCCCTCTAGGAGTTCAGAGTTAAGAGGTCAAGAGTTAATGTTTCCAATGTAACACCTCCAGATTTGACAGAGAAACACTCATTTTTAACACTCGATTTTAACTACTATTATTTTACACCTCAGAGTTACATTAAAAGAATGTGACTCTACTTAGAGTAAAATTAACTCTACTTTTGCAAGAAGACTATTAACACCAAACATTTAACACTTTTGAATTTGCTGTGTACTATTTGTGAAACAAATATACACAGCAGAGCGAAGGTCTAGTGGGAATTGAAATTCCACACTGACAAGCACTTGCTGGCCAACCAACCACACATAGTGCTGGTTGAGAGATGCAGTTGTGATAGATGCAGCTATCCCAGCTGACAGTAACATCACCAAGACAGAGCATGAGAGTAAGTAAGTAATAAGAGCTTAAAGAACAATTGGATCATATGGAAGGTGAAGCACACAGCTGTCACACTTTTCTTTGTCCAGAATATACCTGTGTAGAGTAGGTGAAGATAGGTCAGGTTCTATTGATTTTGCTTTGATCTTTTTGCTTTGTTTACTTGAGATTCATGGAAGAAACCTTTTTTGGTTTTCTTCATGGAAACCGAAAATGGCAGAAATCCGAGATGAGTCAACCTTTTTAAAAGAAGCTGTTATGAAAATGTAAGCCGTTTCACATAGTTTCTCAGAAGCTGTGTGAACCACAAGCATGAGCAGGTGTCAAACTGGTTTCCTGTTGTCCCCGACAGGTGTGGACAGCCGTCATCACTCTTGTAGTCCTCTGAGGTTAGCTACAGCAACTCTTTCACATATCCGGACCTCTTCCCTCTCCTGCCCTTTCTTGTCTTTCGCTTTGCTACTGTACCACAGTGATGAGAGATCTACTGAGTGATGTGGGTCAAGAAAGACAAGCATCTGAGAATGAGAATCAGAGAGTGGGACATGAAAAAACACTTAGTGATAGGGATCATTGAGACATGCAGCTGGCATGCACTGTAGCATTTCTGCTGTGATAAGACAAACTTTTTGAAAGGTAAAGCAGCACAGACTATGAAAATATCTCTTCCAACAGACATACTCTCATGGTAACAGCACATCTATAATCTTTAACTTCACCAAACTAATGATTCGTGCGACTATTTTGATTGTGTGTTGTAGTTGGGCTTAACAACTGCTCACTCTAACCTTTGCACACATGCAAGCTGCAGTGTTTTTGTGTTTTCTGTTTTTTCATCTTTGTCAAAAGTTGCGTCACAGTGACTTTTTGAGGTGAGGAGTCTTTTGTTGTGTGTGTTTACCTTCTCTCTACCTGCTGTTGTCTATGCCGTTCAGCACCGTGGCACGCACTATTCTCTGTTTCTGTATCTAATCCAGTAAAGGGAAACCTTCCACTGCCTTTACTTCATTAGCATGTAGGAGATTCAAGGTAAGATTTTTGTTTATGATTAGCATTACTAGGTAGTTCACATAATTATTATCTAGAAGACTGGATATTTGTGTTTTTGGAAATATGATGAATTTTGTTTTTAAATAGTTTACTACTCAAGCTATTTGCTTCTTTGCTCCTGCATATATAGCAGAGCCACTGAAACCTTTTAACAGCAGCTGGCCAATCAGATAATATGATCAGGGTAACCGAACTGTCCAACGCTCTTATTTTGAAACCAGAGGTGATCACCTGGAACAGCCTTCCTCAGCCTATCACGTTGGCTGAATCTGTGGTTTGTTTTGAAAAACTGATGGAAACTTGTTTTATATTGTTTTTGATATAGAGGGTCGAGGCAGGTGACCGCCTCTCCCTGAGTCTGGTTCTGCCGGAGGGTTCTTCCTGTTAAAAGGGAGTTTGTCCTTCTACTTGCTCCTAGGGGATTTTTCTGGTTTATTCTGTATTATTGTAGGATCTTTATCTTACAATATAAAGCACCTTGAGGTGACTCTTGTTGTGATTTGGCCACTATATAAATAAAATGCAATGTGATTGAGTGCTGGATGAATGTAAGAACATGTCTTCCTCTGGATTTTACTGTTGTTCCTCAGAAGACTCACCTTCAAGCACAGGACACTAAGATCTGCACATACTGACAATACAAGTGCACCTACCGGTGTTTGCCATCTGTGACCTCGGGTAGCTCAACACTTTAATGAATTCCAACCCCTATTTAGGAGATTCTTTCCAAAACGCTTGTCGTGCATTAAGTTCAACTCTCATGTTTTTGGGTGGCATCTCTCAGCATTCACAGTCTCAAGCTTCTCATGCCACAGAGGGGTGATGTTCCATCTTGCTAAAGCCCACTTGGACATTTTTTGAATGCCGCCCAATCCACAGTTTTTCCTAGCAATTATATTTCACAGCAATGAGCCATTATGGAAAAAGCGTGCCATTACAAGGTTAAGTATTTTCTTTAGTGAGAACACAACTTAGCTCCCATAATTACACTTAAGATTAAGAATAATTGCTACTTGAGGGTGCATACTTGTGTAACATAAATCTCTTTGCCTTATTTTTCCTTATTTGTTTTCATATATACATGTAAAATTTGACCATTAAGCAAACCTTAAAGGCCAGGTTAAGAGTTTTGTTTTATTTTTAAATAATTTACTTTCATTTTTTTATTTAACCCTTTGTCTCTAATGCCCGGAAGGCGCTCGGGGCACATTCAAGTGCTTCCGTGTCTGACCGTGTAATTATATGAGTGTTATATAAGGAAAAAAATTGACTAGGTACTTAAACTGGCTTTGTGGCAGCATTTCAAAACACTGTCAAAAGACAAAGAAAACCCTAGTAGTAATGCTTAAGCCAACCGGTCCGATCGCTATCTGTGCTTCTCACGAGAAAGGAAATGAAAGGAAATAAAAGAAATCACAGAGAAAAAAGAATGTAGTTGTAAAATTGAGTACAGACATTCAGCCAGAGAAAATTCATCCTTACCACTTGACTAAAGACATTTAATAACAGAAACTGATCTGACTTTGCCATCAAACTTAACAAGTATTATACAGTGATATTTGCCATATCTCATAACTCCTTTAAAAAGAAATCTTTCCCCTAATAATGCTGCGTGGACGTCATAATGTAAAGATTTTTGTGTTGCGCGGTGGGCGACACACCCACCACTTTCCACTTTAGCGACAAGAGGAACATAATCTCTGTGTACCGTAACACTGGGCCCAACAAAGGTTTCCTTCAGTAATTTCAGGCCTAATGACCCAGAAATAAGCAACTACATAAAAGTCTTGTTTGGTAAATGACCAGTGTAACATTGCATGTAACAAATGCTATCTTTATATTTTTGAAGAAAAATTAGGAAAGCAGTTACACTACATACATCCTGCCTTTTTCTGTCAAGATCAGGGGCTGTTTTATTTTTTATTTTTTCCCAATGACCTACAAACAATGGTCATTTCAGCAGGAGTGAACACGCACACACACCAGTGGGCTGTGCTGCAAAAGCAGAGTTTAAGTGGCCATATAATTTAGCATCCTCAGAGATGTCAGTGATAATGTTGGCTGGGGAGAGTAAAATGTGACAGGGGTCACTGTTCTCTAAGTAAGCAAATTAAAATTTAGACACAATCATACATTTGCTTACTGCAGTATAAACACAAAAGAGAGGCCGCCTTCTTGGCAGGGAACAAATGCTTAATTTGAAGGCACCTCTCTCCAATAAAAGCCTCTGGTAGGCACGTTAGAGTTCACAGTCAATCAATTAGGCCTATTGGCCAGTGAGGACCGCTCCTGATTTAACAGAACCATCTAAATGTTTTGTGCTTAGTGGCCTAATTTTGGTCTGATTTCCACTGGGTGTGTTTGATTAGAACTGAATGCTTGAACAAAGAGGCCCAGCGGTCAAGGAGGGAAAAAAACGTTAAGTCTTAAGTGATATATTTATTAAAAAATAATGGAATAAATTCTCAGACTAAAAGATTTTTCATGAGTAGACTGCTGCCTGTCAGGGGATGGAAAGTGAGATGGATCTGAGGAAGCACACTTGACGAGCATGTCTTCAAAACTAAACTACTGAAATGCCAAAGAAGCAGAGTCACATGTCGGCACGTATTTACAGCATTATGATACGAAACAGAATGTCTAAAACAAGATGTTTTCGCGATGATGTTTTTGGCAGCTTTGTTGCGAGAAGTAGAGGAGATAGCGATAATGGACAGCAATATCACATTCTCCGGGTTCTCGATTACCGTGATGTTCTCAAGAGTGAGCCAATTCAAACAGAAGGAGATGTGGACCTGGACCATGGCAGACATTCCTCCCTGCATCCTTCCTTCACTGTTACTCCCATCCCACCCTGCTTGATATATTGCTCATGTAATTGGACTCAGAGAGCCTGGGGAGGGTCGTGCAGCTCTTGATAATTCTAGACAAACCAGACATCTTCGCCTCCCTTTATGTCAAAGGGGGTCAAAGCCATATCTGTTCTCGATATTCTTGTTTAAACTCAGGCAACTGTTGTGCCACACCGCTCTTAAACCTTATCTTTTTTGTGTGTTTAAACAGGGATTAATTGATTGAGATGAGACAGAAAGCGCTTTGACAGGAGTGGGCGCTTCGAGCCTGGAGCAAGGACGCAAACTGAGTCCTCATAACACAGTTATGGATTATTTATCGTTTATTTGGACACCACTGTTTTTTGTCATGCAGTGCATTGAAGCAAAAATTAGAAACACTTCAGAGACTTACTACAATATTTAAAAGACAATTTGGTTGTCAGTATCGAGGCCATATAATGATTGAACAAACACTCCGCTCTCTCAGTTATCTATTTCCTTTTCATTTTCAGTGGCGTTCCAGCCTTTGTTATTCCACTGCAGTTTAAAAAAACATAAGACCATTAGAGGTTGCGCCGCTTTCACCTCACCTTTCGGCTCTGTAAGGTAGCGTGCCGGACAGTGTTTGCTCTGTTACAAGATCTTACAGCTGACTGCATGTGAGTGTGCATGTGGGTATTTGTCTGTTGGCGCAGAAAGAAAGAAATGTATGACACCTGTATGCCTGTACATGTCTGCGTGTGATAAAGGTAGACTTCTATCAGCGCGGATCTAGCACGTGACCACATGCCACACCTGCGTACGGTATTTCAGAGGATGTCAGCTGGATTGAGAAAACAAACTGATCTAATCCACAAATCATGTTTTATTTGGTGTCTTCGTAGGCTTGCTGTGAAAAGCGTGATCGCCATATGAAGCACTGGTTTATACCTTGAGTTGATCATTTTGAAGCCGGCCCCATTCTCTCAGGATCAGTAAGCAGGAAATGAAATGACAGTTTTATTTTGCTCGAATTAATAAAGAATTTTTACTTTTACATTCTTTTCCATTAGAATTATTGTAAATTTTATTTAAACCACCAAACAGTGTATCAGTCGAGATGGTTTACTATGTGTATATATGCGTTGCTAGAGAAACGTTATTACACATAGTGGCAACATAAAATGTCAACCATCCTTTGATATCCACCAATATCTGTGACATACAGTACAATGCAGTTAGCATTTATCAGAGCAGACTCACTCAACTGTGGTTTCATTTTACAGACAGCATGGCTCCCGGACAGAGTAGGGCTTAGTGCCCCGGGTTTTGTGCTCTCACTCTGATATTCACATGTACATCCTCACTGGCAGCTCGCCACTGAGGGACAGAAGGGGCCCAACTTCTGACATGAGTTTCTGTTACACAAACCTTTTTTTAAACAGTCCTTTTGGTTAGGCAAGAGTTGGCATGATAAAAAAAAAAGTGCAGAGATTGGGAGGATAACTATTAGAATTCCTTTTCCCCTTTACTCCTACTGTTTTTCTCCGTGTCCACCTCCACAAGTAAATGTGTTTAACTGCCAGCAACTCCTTAAATAAAGAATCCAAAAAGCTCTGATGTTGCAACTATGACAAAAAGTGTGTGTGAAACTGCATATTAAGTTCAATTAAAGCTTAACTCTGCAACCGGTTCAGTTTACACAGAGGACAGAGGATTGTCTGATAGTACATTTATCATCCCTTAATGATATCCACCTGTGAAGACAGTGGGATGGGGGGCTCAGGGGCTATCGATCATATTCTGAGGCAGGAAGGGGGAAACACCAATGAGGCTGTCAGATGAGTAGGCGAGGAGACAGATAGGCCTTGACAAGTTACAGACCATTAAAGCATGCAGATAATGTCAGAATAGAGGCCCAGAGAGAGACACAGCCAGAGCCATGTAGAGCGATATTAGACAATAAAAAAAAACAAAAAAAACTGGCAGATCAGAGAAACTCCAGCTGGAAGATTTCGAGCTTTCAACTTTTCTGTGAGACAAAAAAGATAGAAAGAAAGGAAAAAAACAGGGGTCAGACTTAGTATGCAAATGATTTGTTTTGAGATCTTCTTGGAGAAGCAGATGGGTGTGATTTATTCTGAAACAGTCAGTGTGGTGCAATATGAGAAAATGAGACTTTTAAACACTTTACTGTAGCTGTCTAAACTTTTTGGCATTCTCTTTCAAGTGGAAAACATCTGTGGATGCAGGCTAAGAGAAAATCTAAGAATAACGCTTACAATTCTTATGTAGCCTTGATAGTGAGACATGCATCACAGAGACCGCATTTTGGAGTTGGTCTTATTTTAATTCATATAAATTACATGGACTCAGTGTCAGTTTGTAGCCTACTAAGATACATCTGAAAAATGTTGGCACAAAAAAGCACATATGGTGGAGCAGAGTTTTGAGCTTTAAACAAAACTCCAAATCAGCACATTGTAGTATTGAATAAAACAGCGGAAGAGCCGGGACAGCAGCCATAAAACAAAAAAGACTGTTGGCAGGGGCCTCGAACCGTTGTCTCAAGGTTACCAAAGTATCTGCTGAGATGCCTGTGAACAGGTGTACCGATGCCCTGTTAGCCATGTTAATGAAATCATTAGTGCCAGGCTTCTCGGTGCTAGTGTCTCCACGGAATTGGAAGGAAATCTCAGCCGTCTGTTTTGCTCACCTGTCACACTTGAGATGACTCTCATGATTTAATTGAGTAAACAAATGCCACCACAAGCTCCCCTTTGACAACATGGCTGAAACATGGCTCAGGTGTGCTCATTTGTTGAAATAAATGTTGCTCTCATAAAGTAATGTGACGTGTTTTTAAAAGAATGCATGAATTTCCCTGAATATAAATATTAGAAGGTACATGTACAGCCCTTACGTGGTGTTAGGTGATATGACAGAGTATTTGAAAGTAGAATGGGAGGTAGAGCCTTCAGTTTTCATGCCCATCTTTTGTGGAACCAGCTTCCAGTTTGGATTTGGGAGACAGACACTATCTCTACTTTTAAGATTAGGCTTAAAACCTTTGTTTTTGCTAAAGCATATAGTTAGGCTGCTGGGGGATTCCCATGATGCATTAATTAAAGTGCTTGCTCATAGGGGGTCATATAATTGTTGGGGTTTTCTCTGTATGTATTATTGTAGGGTCTTTAACTTACATTATAAAGCACCTTGAGGCGACTGTTGTTGTGATTTGGTGCTGTGTAAATAAAATGGAAATGTATTTAATTTTTTTTCTGCTGCATGCAAACAAGACTGAAGGAAATTCATCAAGATGGGCCTTGAAATGCGGGACTGTGAACTACCTTCAGTTTTGCTTTCAAGTGGTCTTACCGGTAAGTTATTTTTTGGACATTGGCTGCTTTCCACTCATTTCAACCCAACCTGACCAGTTTCAGAGGAAATTTTTTTTGTGTTTTGTTTGTTTGTTAAACCACTGAACACTTACCTATGAATCACTCAAGGATAACAAGGCAACTGAATCTACAAAATGCCAAAGATAACAGTTTCATGGGCACATAGTATTTTTTTGCACTTGCCATGGTGTGCCCTAATCTACAACACATGAGCAGTATCTGAAAGTCATGTCCCAAATAATTCAGTTGACCCATCTAAGTGTCATCAGAGCTGGATTGAAAATCTGTGGCTACAGGTCTTATCAAGTGATGAATCCAAACTTTCAATATTTGATTTAAATCATCGTTAAAATATATGGAAGAGGTCAGGAGAGGTCTACCTCCTGAGCTACAGCCACTCCAATAAAGGATGGGGTGGCGATTACAAAAATCTTCTTAGAGATGGAAAGAGGTTTTGCCTTACATACTATATTTCCATCTATGTTTGCACACCTTTTAATAGATTGTCCACTAAATGAAGGAGTGGAGGCTCAAAACATTTGCACCGTTCTGCATAATTTTGAGTGCTTAAAACAGCAGTTGTGGAAAAAATCTGACTCAGAGACACTACAATGCAAAACTTGCTTATTTTATTCATTCTGACCAGCATCTAATCAAAACTATGGTCACCGCAGGTATTGTGAAACAGTGCGACAAAAAGAAATCATACTTAAAACGAATTAAATATTTTAAATCAGCTAGCAGGTAGAGTATTTTGTGTTTGTGCTTCGTAAAAAATCCTTTGGACAAACCCATTTCAAGATGCTGTGTCAGAACCAGACTCACACAATGCTATTATATGACATTCCTCCCAAAATGACTACTTATAATGGGAAACATTTGTGTTGTGTGATACTGCAAATTTTGCTATTGATCCAATACCAAATAAATACAAGGCCAGTCTGCCAAGACAAATAATTTTAACCTATAAAGGCAAATTATGTAGGAGACACAGTGTGTCATGATAATTTGCAAATCCTGCACACGTATTAATGACCATTAAATCACTGCGTTGTTTACTTTGTGTTACAATTGGTATGTTTTGTTAACGGATCAAGACGCATCTTTTAGCTTTTGGGGTTTGTGTCAGTTTCTAAAGCACTTTGTGTGCTATTTATAGGCTGTAAATAAAGTCAGCACAAAAAGGTTTCGCAGTGCATGTTTTAGGTATATTTTTTCATTTCCCCCAAAAATAATTTATTTAATACAGCTCAGTGGGTTAGATACTGACCTTAAAGGATGGCAGCAAAGTATCGATCCTGTTGTGCTAGTATTGATCTGATAACAGTACCAGCATTGGTATTGACACTATCCAAATTTGGATCGATCCGCTCACCTCTAGGAAACACACTGCCATTCAGCTACACAAAGTTACACTCATGCACACATTTTACATTAAACCATAATTATTATCAGGAGTTAAGGAGGATATACATACAAAGCTGTCAGTCATACTGGCTTTCACTCCAGTTCATAAAACGTCCATCTGTAGAAGTGTTCTGACAGCCAGATTCACATGCCCAGTTTATCTTGCTCATTTTATCGAGCATCTTTTCCAACAGAAGACAGAGAACAGTGTAGTGGAATTGATTGGTTGTCAGCCTGCAGAGTAATAGCTCTGCTCATTTTGCATTGAAAATACATATTTTTCCCGGATTCTGCTCAGAGAGACTGATGCCATGATAAGAGGGAGCAGAGTGATCAATGAACTGCTATTCGCTTTCTCACAATGAATCTTTCAGTGTATCACCTGAGTTGGGGCATATCACACACCTCCAGTGAGGCATGCAGCACTTTTGCTGCCAATTCTGGGGACTAATGGACATGTGAGGAAACCATAGGCGCTAAGATGGAAAAAAAGAACAAAGAACAGAACAATATGTTAATCACACCTCTGAAGCAAGTAGCAGTGCTGAAAAAAACTTTATGAGATCCATTTACTTGTCACTTAACACACACAGACACTCGGCAGTTTTCCAAGCCAGAGCGTTGTGTTTTTCACGAGTCCTGCAGTCAAACAATGCCACATTCGCACTGCATTCCTAGACTTAACAAGAGGCTGATGCAAATTAAAGTGGCATTAATTTCATTACAAGCTAGGAACAGTGAGAGATGAGGGGAGAAACAGAATAATTCAACTGAGAGGCTGACAGCTAGCAGAGAAAGGTAGCAGTTTACTTGCCTGCAGCTGTTACAGTACAGAAGTCCGAGAATAACCCAAGAAGAGCAGTATTTTTTTCTTCTTTACAACATGACAGCCACTGGCTAATGTGATGCAGCTACTCTATAAGCTGATATGCATTTTTAGTAGCTGTTAACAAGTAGAGCAGTTCTTCTCTGTCATTAACAATAACATACCCATACATTTTTTTAAACAGTGGAAGGTGTTAGATGGCCAAACATTGCAAGATACAAGATCCTATATCACTTCTTCTTTTTTTTTTTTTTTTTTTATCTTGTTTGTTTTCCTGTAAATGGCAGCCCCTTGCCTTTCCCCTGCTGCCGCAAACTGCTAGGGTTATTTTGGGTGATTGTGTGAATGTGTGTTGGTACTTGAGTCTCAAGTGGACTGCTGGCTCTGACAGGAAGGGAAGCTCACAGACATCCTTTAAGTGGCGATTTACAAAGCACATTGCATAGCTCAGAGCATCAGTGACCTCGTGTCACCGCTGGTTTTCCACGTGGAAACACAGAGATGCTGGTTGCACATATACGGTGCCATCACCGGAGCATGTCACAATAAGCACTCATAGTATCCAAACATAAACTTTGCAAAGAGTGCTTAGATGGGGGCAGAGTTGGAGCAGAGCTGTGTTAAGGTGTGTGCGCAAAACCTGCTTGTCATGCGGCTGTCTAAATGTATACGTGTGCTGAAGAATAACAAAGAAACCTAGAGCCAAATAATCATTAGCAGTCTGGTGTCTGAGGCTGAAGAGTGGACAGGTTTGTGACATCAAAGGAGCTCCCATACTGTGAACACCCATGCAGCAGCCTTCTCCATTGCACAATGGTGAAATAATTAGCTTCCAGCTCTTGCGTGAGAAATGGAGACAGTATCTGTTTAGCACAGTTTTATGAACTCTCCAAAGCAACTCAGCCAGTTATTAAGTGCAGTGTTGAGTGGCTTTTACATGTTTATGTACATTTCCAGTTTGATCATTAGTCCCTTGGCACAGGCTATACGGGAGTATCATTAAAATTGCTGGGTAATGTGGCCGGGCTTTACTTGACATTAAATGCTATATACAGTAAGTTGCGCACAAGTCTGTTGCTTTGATGGAGGCCACTAATGGCTTTGAGTGAGGCCCAGTGAAGTCAAAACATTCCTGAACATGATGGTATTCCATTACACCGATAATTATTTATTTTAACCCCTTGTGCAACACATACATTGCGCTTGTTCATGGTATCTGTGATATAAAGTCTGTAGCATTGTTTGTGTGGTTGCAGTATTTTTGAAATGCATAAATACAAGCTTGTTATGGCTTATCATTTGCATCCGTTTTTCAGTGTTGCTGCAGGTTAATCAAGATAATGAATAACACAGGAGTAAGTGGTCAAATGTTATTAATACATGTAATAATGGAGACTCTGTTAGTTATATAACAACTAAAATTATTCTAATAGCTGTTTTGTAACGCTAGCAGAGTTTTAATATGAAGAATTGACTGTAGATAGTTAAGTTTGGATAAGTTGTGTGAATCCACAAACAGCAGTAACCTCAGACCAGATCAGCTGATCACAGCCTGTATACTAAGAAAACCTACTGGAGCTCTCAATGGAAAATATTGTGTGTTATGATTCTTTCCCCTACATTGAGCCATTATAACTGGTTTTAGGGTTCCACCTGCTGAATCCCACTTTAACCCCTGTCTGTACACATTTTACTCTTTAGAGGCAAAGTCACCCTCTACAATGTAGGCAACAGAAAATAGAGATCTTTTTTATTTTCCTTCTTTTTTTTCTGGTTCAAGCTGAGTACAATTAGAATAAAAAAACAGACTAAAGTTTGTGTTCCATCTACTGATATTATTGTATTATTATGTTAAAAAAGCACAACGTCCAGTAAGCTTTGCACAAAAATAGAACTGGATGTAGAGGAGAAAACAGGGTTTCAGTATTGGAGCTAAGTTAACGGCTCAGAGGAGGAGATACACTGCAAATTTCTTGTAGTTTAACAAGATTTATTGTCTTAAATTTAGCCAGATTATCTTGTCCATCTTGTTTTGAACATTAGAAGCTAGTTTCCAGTCTCATGTGTTAGATGATTAGACTTGTTTCAAGTATGTATTACTTTTTTTCTTATTCAGTCTGTAAATCTAAAAATGAACCATTTTACATTTATTTCAAGCAAAA
>NW_005187437.1:3337476-3353822 GCF_000239375.1 Pundamilia nyererei | reverse complement strand
TATATATATGCGTGTGTGTTTGTGTGTGTGTGTTCCAGCAATTATCACTGGGAATTTACCTAACACTGGAATCCTGCACTCTCATTGATGGTCACATGAATATTAAACTGCTACCTGGAATGTGGAAAGGATTTTATTGTTGAATTATTTTTGCAGTACACTGCACAGACAGTTTGGATTCCTCTATCAGCTGATGGTGACACTGGCCAGGGTTAGTGGTGATTGTTAATAAACCTGGACCACCCTCTACACCACTTACTGGACAGATAGTGGAGCACTTTGTCAAACATCTGTTCCATCTCCACTGCCACAAGGACAGATACAGAAAGTTGTTTTGTATTACATTTAGATTTTCATTTACTCACATATCGAGCTCCTTCCTTTTTGGAATTAAAAATTATATATTTCTGAGCTCTTATCTTTTGTAACATTTCATTTATTTTATTTCGCTAGTTTTTATGTTTTAGCTGCCATGAAACTGTAATTTCCCAGCTTAAAACCTACAAAACTGTTTTCCCGTTATGATTAAAGGGAATGTGGTTACCAAATTCAGAGACAGTGCCACACCATATTTATAATGTGCAGTACAGTTGTTGGGGTTTCACGTCAGAGACAGACACTCTCATGCACACTTTCTTTCTGTGGTAACACAAGCTGGTATCATTTTTCTGGAATATACCACAAAAGAGTTTTTCTTTGAACTTACCCATGTGTCAAAATGATCTAACTACAAAAGTTCAGTACTTTCATAATCACTGCAAGTTGATTTTGTAGTGCAATACTTGAATTGTTGGCAGAAAAAACCAAACTGGCTATCAGTGCCAACTTTTCTCATTAGACTGTAGCTTGGACACTAATCCAAGAAAAAATTAACAGGACACTATGTTATGTATTATGTTTATCACTCACAATTCAAGAGATATTATGTGTGATTCAGAGAAAGAAGTAAGAGTCAAAAAAACGCACTCTGCATTAAAACTTGTATCAGTGATAGTATGAATGTTGCCAGTTGGAGCATCTCCATGCTGAGCTCATTAACCACAAGCTATCAGAGTTCATGTGACTGAGCATGTCTCAATTTGAAATAAAGATTTACTCTTTTGAGAAGTAACAAATAGGTTTAGCTTTAAATTAACCTCCAGAGCCTCAACTTATTTGTTTTTGCGTCACTGTGAGCAACGTGCCCGCATACGGTCCTTTTAACTAGGCTCTAAAATGAAACTACAGTGGTTGTTTTTTTTTTCTTCTGTTTACCAACCTAAAAATGCCTAAAAGGAGATGTGGGCATCAGCGGGACGCGGGAAGGAGGCGAAAGTAAAAGCTTGAGATAGCTGTCGATGCAGGCGTGGTAATTTGTCAAAAGAAAAATTTGATCTCCAAATGATTCTGTGACAGCGCCGTGTGCCGTGTTGGCAGTGCCACAGACATACTACAGGTTGCTTTGACACTGACAGGCCTAGCTGTCTAGGCCTAGATGACAGTACATCACAGGGTGTCCAGTACTCTAGCGGTGTGCAGCAATGATGACACACAGTCTGATGACAGAAAGAGAGAGCTTGTTCCTGGCGCAGCTCTAATTGGCTAAATGAGGATAATTTTCAGGACTGTCCAGGGCAGTTTTGGGTCATTTCAAAGGAGAAAAATGGAGCAATTTGCTTTGGAAATGGAGGGAATAGTAAGACAAGGGAAGTATTTAAGCAATACAGGATACCACCTGTAAGTCATTAGATGATGGAAATGTAATACCATACCATGGTATTGTACCTGGAATTACTGTAAATGAAAGTGATATTTGACCACCCCAGCTTCCTTACACGAAAGCCAAAATATACTTTGTAACTGAAGTTTGCTTTAACACCAGCAGCTTTTACTGTATCTCAGACTCTCATTGTTCCATGCAATGCTTTTACAATCAGATTCAAAAAAAAAAAACCAGACCAAAAAAAGCAGTTACGTAGTCGTTCCTACCATGGGAATGAAAAGCAAACAAGCCCTAATTCCAAGTTTAGGTGCTAGACTTGAAATCGGTCTTTGATGTTTAATTAAACTATAAAAGGATGCTAGCGGTTAAGATCATCATTATAAAATACAAAAAACTGCCACAATGCAAGTTCAAACTTATTACCTCTGAACCACATCTACCACACAAAGAAACTCCTCTTCCGAAAAGCCTACAGCAGTATTCAAAACAAAGAGCAAAACTGCCAGTCAACTTCCCTTCTAGAAACCTTACCCCAGTGCTTGGAATGTGTGGTGCCACTGGCAGATGTCCAAAAGACAGAGCTGAATGGAATCAGGCACAAATGAGCGTGTAAAGGAGAGATCAATTCTGAAAAACAAGAAATTTATCTTACAAGCACGTTCTGCAAGGGGTTTGAAGGAGTAGATTGCTGTCTTCAGCCTCCTTGAAGTTAAAAACATTGTCCAGACTTTCTCATTCCAGTGTTCTCTTTATGCCCATGAGGGCTGACTCCATTCACTTTGATCCACTCAGCAGATTCTATCCCATTTTCCATCGATTTCCCCAACCAAACGCCCTCCAATTTCACCTCCCAAAGAAGAGCAAATTAAAGGCTCGACACATGATGTTAGAGTTCAGGTTGAAGCGGTGAAGAAAGAGTATCACAAGCGGAGACCTCACTGCTACAGTTTTGTTCTCTGTACAAATGAGTTAGTTGGACAAGTTATGGTAATAGAATCAAAGCTTTGCCTCTGATAATTATAAGCCTGCTTGCCATTAATAATAACGAGCAGGGTGCTAAACCTTCAGAATTTCAGGACTGAACTGCCTTGATGTTAACCACAAGAAAATGTTATTTCAGTGTGGTATCTTTTTTTCTCCACCAATAATATCTCTGTCCCATTTGCTACATAATTTAATTTCCTTCCGCGCCCTGTCAAGAGCTCTTGACTCATTTCCCAGTCTCAAGTAAAATCATATCCTTTCAATTTTGCAGCTGCCTTATAAGTTTAACGGTCAGGACGGTTTACTAGTAAAACAAGTAAATTTCCAGCTAATGATGGTGGGTTTATTGTTTGCTTGTTTTTTTTTCCTGCCATGTGTAACAACCCATGCAAGCATTCAGGAAACACCATAACGGTCTGCTTTAAGAAATCAAGAAAAGAGTATGCAGTTGGTTTAGTGGTGAAACAAATACACAGGGGTAAAAAAAACTACCATATTTTTCACACCTATTTCATTTCACTTCTACTTCTGTTTACAGCAGAACTAATTTATCAGGGTTTGGAAATGATCTTAGTTTCTGTTGAAGTAGACCCTTTTACAATGTTAAACATATACTAAAAAGCGCCACAGTGTGCGGAGCTCTGCTCCATGTAAAGGTGACTACACCAGGGTGCATTTGACATGCAGCTGAAGTTTGCTTACTTCAAAACGTTGGGGGTTGGGGGCACCATGGCACAGAAAGTCTTAGCAAAATAACGCAGAGCATGGCCTCAGATGTTTTACTGATCGCCAATTCTGAGCACTGCATTACATGGATGCAACATGCATAATCTGGGTAACATGTAAAAATCACTCATGTAAAAAAAATCATATTCAGTGTCATAAAAGAGCCATATTAAAACAATCACATGCACAAATCTCTGCTGAACTGATCTAATCTATATTACTCATTTTCTCAATCGTTGTCATTAAGGTAACGCTACAGCATGAATAATTTACACATATCCTGAATGTATAAAGCTGTTGCTCTTTTGTTTTGCTTCTCTGTGAATACATTAATACATTAGTGCACTGCAGAATTATTATAATTAGCAACGCAGTTATAAGTTAATCACTCTGTAATTTGCAGACCGTAATCCCAGTGTGATCCAAAACAGCATTCCCTGTTCCTTCTCTCTGCAGCTGTAACACTTGGAAATACCAGAAGTCACCTGGCTTTGCTAACACTCAGACACCGACTGACCGAATTTTAAACTATCGATAGCGATCACACAGGCTGTGCGATTCTTCGGGCCACGACAACAATTTAATCATCTTAATCAGGGTTAAAGTCACGTGGTACATTACAAAACAAACTGATAATGTTTGTGTCCAAACAAAACCTTTAACGTACTGCTGTTTTATACTTCACTTTGAATTTTGTCAACTATACAAATTTCCCAAATTTGTTGAGAAACTGCCTGGAGGGAACGTCCTAATCAGGCAAATAAGAAAATCGATTTATATGTTTTATAACTGAGTTTTGAGATTTACCGAACAAAACATATTTGAACCATCATTTATCAGCTCTAAATAAAAGATCTCCATTCTCGTACTTCCCCACACGGTGTGCTCATGCTTGTCTTATCATCCTATCTATGCAAGAGACTCCGGGCATGTTAGGACTGGTTGGACCAACCTCTCTTAAACTCTGTGGGGGACAAAGTGCATTTCTTTTTTAGTAGGAGATGGTACAAAACTGTGTGTGGCCAGTTACTCTGAGATAAGCACTCTCTTGTGTTACTGGAATGCTTTTTTGTTTGTTTTTTTCTTCTTTTTCCAGTTAATATGTAAAAATGTTATTTTGCAAGAATACAGGAATGACTTTGCTCAATTGATTTGATGTGTTTATAGTATTTTTAAAATATATATACATATATATAATACTAACAATATGAGAGATCATTACTGAAATACCCCATGATGTCATTCTTCACCCCTACTGACATATCATTTTTAACAATGAGGTTCAATCCCATCATTAAAAAAACAGAGAGAAGTTAAATTTAATCAGTGAGTCATGACCTGTCTTGTTTTTTGTTGGGTTTTTTTGTACCTGTACATGAGAAAGGCAGTTTTTGAATGGCGATGTATCTGGTTTGGCTAGTTATAGACACACCCTCTACAGCGTGTTCTCTCTAGTCCCTTGTTGGCTATCCTTTTTGTGGTGTAAATATTTACTAATTACTTACCCACTTGTGTATACTTTGCGTCTAACATATTATTTTATCTCCTATGAAGATGTAGATTGATGGATAGAGCGATAGATGTTTTATGGATCCCACAAGGGAAATTATTGTGTTACAGTAGTATTATATGGAAGAAAAATGGCCATAGTGCCATAGTGAGGGCCTTATACTAAGAGGTAGTAGAAAAACAAAGAAAATAAATGTAAAAATGAAGTTAGTTAAAGAAGAGCAAAAACTAAAGCTATAAAGATATATATGTATATATAGTTTTTAGTGTTAGTTTGGTTAAAAAAAAGCTTGCCTAATGAGTCTTTGATGGACCTGTTTATTATGCAGCTGGCTCACAGTCTGCAACACTGTGAGTCACATCCTCTCAGACAGTTAAGTGTTTTTCTTGTAATACCTGTACTGATTTGACATATTCAATCCATACAATCATACTTGAAAAATGACCAAAACTAACGTAAAACTGAGTGTTTTCGAATAATAAAAATGAAATCGAAACAACAAAACTGGATAAAAAACAACAGTCAAAAAATGAAGTAAATAGAGATTACAAAACTATAAACATTACTGTACATAATTCATGCTTAGAAGCAGGCAGTCAGTAATGGACTATATGGACTTTTCATCCCTACATGTCAGACTCAGATGATGAGTTTGTCTTCTGTTTTCACTACTGTGTGTGTGTGTGTGTGTGTGCGAGTGTGTCGTTGGTATTAAGGAGGTTGCGGGAATTTTCTGGGCAACTCTGGGATGTGCAGGAATAAAATACATGATGTGGTTCTCTGCTGATGATATCTTAATCTCTCATCTCCTCTTTGTTTCTGCTACTCGTCATACTTCCTGTTAGCATTCACCGGCACGTCATCCATCTGTGTTTGCGTGGTGTGAGGGCATACTTATGTATGTGGTGTTTGTCAGGGCTTGCATTATCTTGAGTCAGTGGGATTGTGAGAGCAAAAACTAAAAAAATAAATAAAAATGCATTATTCTCAAACTCACCGCAAGCTAGATTTTGGCCACTTTTTTATGGTCACACCATCATAGCCACAACTATCTATCAATGCATCTGTCTTTAAATAGACGGTCATGTAAAAATGAGGCACCAGCGGGGGTGAGAGTCTGCATTCACGTCTGGGGAGTTAACTGTCTGAACTGCACTTCCACAGAATCAAAAACAACACCAGATAAGTGATAACACAGGAACACTTAACTGTTGCAATAGAAAGCATTATCATTCATCTATGCCTGAGGGTGGTGAACTTATGGCATACAGGTAATGTATGAGGTAGAGTGTAGTGCTTTACCTGACCACCCCCCTCCCAGCCTGGAGGATGGCTACTTTAATGGCCTCACTGAAACAGGGGCTAACAAAAAGATTAGCTATACACATGTCAGGGATGATTGAAGTGGTAATATACTATTCTGTCCATTAGCGTGGTGTTTTTGCTCTTAACGGAACTAGGGGTGGTGTTTTAGCTTGTCAGTGCCTTCAGCCCTGCTATGTTGCCTGAATGAATTGGTGTTGGGGGATTGGTGGATCTGTGGAGTTAAAAATACACAAGGGGATGATTATGTGTTTAGTTAGGGGGTGAATCTCGTCCATCTTTGCCTCTGACGTATGGTATTGAAGGAGAAGAGGACAGGATGCTAACAAACACTGCTGAAACATCTCGTGTGTATTGGTTCTCCGCCCTTTTCAGTGGTCATCCATTTCCCTTGTGTCAAACTAAGTTAAGATGACTCCCAGGCCATGTTGACCTACAGAGGTGCTCACCCTCAGACAGACACACACATTCACAACAGCCACAAATCTCTGAATAAACACAATAAAACAGTCCCACCCTCTGTTGTCTTTCTTATCTTATCTTGAATTTTAACCCTGACGTCCTCTTCCATCACGCACACACACACACACACTTGAAAAGGCCTCAGCGTGGCCCCTGAATCTCTGTCTTCCTCTCATTAACCTTTGGTCGCGCTACAATTTTCTTATTCCTTTCCCCTTTCCTTTTATGAAGCTTTCTCTTTTTATGACAACAAAGTGTCGCCATACAAGGATGGCAGCACGGACCTCGTCACACACCGTTGCAATAAATATCAGTGAGATGTGAGATGAGTATCACAGCCTACCTACAGTAATCTATTAGTGGCAATTTTCCTAGATGAGGCCCATTCGCAGTGTTCTCAGCTTGACTTGTTGCCTATTTAAAATCATCCCTCTGTTAAATGGAATTAAAGGCCTCGGTGCCAGAAGAACTTTTTGGCATGGCTTCGGAGTGAAGTCGAACGAGACATTTTGTGTCATTTTCCACCGCTCTGACTGCATAATGGCCAATGCCAGCCCTGCCCTCAGCCTGTTATAGCTGATGTATCACACCTTGGGGTGCGTCGGTGAATATATGAACTACCGAGCACAGATGGTTCAACGCTTGGCTACCTTGAGTAAATAGGTAGCACAGGTCTTGGGAGGTGATTTTCGTATTGCCCGTGAGTCCAAATTTATGACAAACAAAACAGAAGGTATTATCATGTATCACAACCCTCCAGGTAGCTAGAGGCCAATAATGAATTGTGTGGCATGACTGGTGACACATTTAGCCCTCGGTCTGCTCATATGGAGATGGCTTCATCACTCAGTACCAGTTTCAAAAGTAGTGGGAATGACTGATTGCATTTCTTCTCTGGTTCAGTGCACATCTGGCAACTTGTACACTTGTTGGTTGGTTGTAGCCTTTGACTGAATATTTCAGATGTCTAGAGTGGGATGAGGAGATGGATTGTGCTGAAATATAATTGAAAGTGTAAAAATCTTCTGGACTATTTCTTGGTCCAGTCCTTGTACTTTTTTCTGGATTATGAGAGCATAAGTAAAATCATTTTCACATGAATTGCAGCCATGAACTTTTCTCGCTATTACCTGTTGAGGACAAAATCATCCAAATCAATTAGAATTGGACAAATTGGACATTAAACAGTCTTAAAGCTGCCAACTCCTTATTACAAAGTCCATTTGATGTGTGAATGATCTGGAGAGCTGCCTAGCAAGCGAGTGTCATGAGTTCAGCCTCCTGCACAGGCAGCACCCCTGCGAGAATCACTCAGAGTCCCAGCTGCTGTTGCAATGATATTCATAACAATGTATGAGACACCAACTAGATCTTGTTGCGTGAGAAAGGATAAATGTCCAACCCAGATCCTCTAGACACTGTATTTGTTGCTTTATATATACATATACTCAATATGTATGTCCTCCTTGTCTTTATAGCTGATCTTGAGCAAGACCATTTCCCTTGGCAACTATTGACAGCTGTTTCCAATGGGTATTTCCAAGGAAAGCCTATGAAACATTGAAAAATAGCCAAGGGCGCCCACCATACAAAAGCATAATGAAAGATGGTGTCTGGTATTCTCAGACAGTTTCTTATATTTGCTTGCGTTTCCAGTCAGCCAAGCTAGACAGGAGTGTAAGGCTATCTAGTGGAATGTAATGATCTCTACACCTCCGTAGAACAAAGACTTTTATCTCTCTGTGCCTTCTGCCATTTCCTTTACCCCCAGGCTCCTTGGACACGAAGATGAGAGGAGCGTAAATCACTGCCTCAGTATCTCTTCTCCTTTTTCTTTCTTTCTTTCCTTCCTTCCTTCCTTCCTTCCTTCCTTCCTTCCTTCCTTACGGTAGCATCACATATAGTCTGATGCTACAGGGAGAATGTGTCTTGTGCAATAGCAAGAAATCTCACGCTCCTAATTCGCTTTCTTTATATCACCCCTCCCTTCTTCTTTTTCTCCCCCTGCATGGCAAAACAATGCTATTTTTTATATTTCTTCCAAGCGTATCCTCTCACTGTCTTTAATACATGTGAGGTTTTTTTTGTCTCAGTTTTCTTCCTGCTTCGCCTCCTTCCTGCTTACTCCTCAGGGTAAGGGTTTAATTGGAGCTTTTTAATAGTGATTGTGGTGGACGGAGAAGGTGATGGTGGTAGCTGGTGGGGTTGAACCGTGTAGGCTGCCCTGCTGTTGGGCTGTCTGTTGAAGTGTGGCCAGCTAGACATAAATTTGCACTGTGTGTTTGTTTGGAAGACCAGCAATTAGGACCCCCCTGCATTACAGAGAAGAAGGATCATATCAGCTGCAGTTCCTTGACGTTGTATGTGCAGACAGGAAAGGGGAGAAAAAACATAAAAGGAGATGGCAAGTGATGGGAGAGTGAGTGCAGGGAATAAATGAGAAGGAGGAGCTGGAGGCAGAAGATTTTCAAAACAGAATGAATAGAACAATAAATAGAATTTATTTTTTGAATTTAAGCATTAGAGGCATACAAACAAGGATTTACTGAATGACTGAATAAAGACTACTACACGACTCCATGAACACTCAATAACTGAAAGAGAAAAACCTTTTTTTACTCATCTTACACTGCATCACTGCAACAAAGCACTTGTTTTGTCTAAACCTTCAAGTAAGAAAAGAATAGCATTGTTTTGCTGTCTCAGTCACAAAAACAGCTGTTCTAAATCTGATTCTTGTCTTTCTTTCTAGAGCAAAATTTCATGACTGTGCATGACTGGTTGAGGTTGAGGCCACAACCGCAGTGTGATGTCATTGCCATTTGGCGTCATTTACAGTAGATACCTCTGTATTTCGTGCACTTACTCATACAGACCACTGCATGACATAGAGGCACTGGTTAAACTAATAAGCTAGTCAGATAAATAAATGTCCTGTACCGGACTTTGCTTCAACCGCAGTCATTTCATCCATACCCTTCCATCTGTTTAATTTTCCTAAAGTTCTAATGAGTGACCGAACTGCAAGCTTCACAAGTCATTCCAGAGAGATATAGTGCCACCACTTGTGCGTGTGCCGTATAGGAGTGATTACTGGCCACATTTTGTTTCATCCTCTTTCCATCACACTCTGTCTCACCGTCCTGCCTTTCATTCTACATCCATTAGCATGTTCATTACTGTGTAATGATAGCAGCGCCACAGTGATTGGCATGACCCCTATCAAATGAACTGCTCTGTATTACATTTAAAGATGCTGACCAGAGGTAATGACTGTAAGGATAGAGAAGCTTTGCTGCGTGACGCTTGAGAAACTATGTTCTGTTCCATTGGAATGTCAATATTATTCACTAAAAATACAGAAATCTCAGTATTTATGGACTGTGAAGAGTGATCCTTGAACTCGTGTTCTCTGCTCACAAAGGTTAAGAGAATAAGACGGGAAAGCGCAGTGCTTTACAAGAGAAAATCATTCACACAGCAGTGCTTTAGAATTTAATCAAATACAAGTACTCCGTTTAGTGGAATAGAAGCTATTTGCTTAATATTTGAGCTGGAATTTGCAGTAAAGTTGGTAAACAGACATCACAGGTGGCTTTTATTTTCTTCATACTTCACTATATCAGTGAACAGCATTTAACACAGAGTAAGCATGGATTTCACACTCTCATGCAGTAAGATTACACACAGAAAATGGAAACATCCCACAACACGCAGACGTTCAGGAACTTCCCAACTTTAGGATAAATAAAGTACATCTAATCTTACCTTATTTGTTACCTCTTAATGGGAGTGTCTCTGGAGTAACGTCTGGAAATGTTGCAACTGTTACAGCATTCTAGGTAGTAAGTAGCTCCGTTTGCTAAGGAGACATTTTTCCTCACTTTGACCATTTATCACTCTGCAACACATTTAGAATTGTAACAAGAACGTGTTTCATTTGCTCCATTACCTTATGGTTGGGTTTTCGTACTGGCTGCCCTATACTACCAATCATCTGCAGTTATCTTTCTTGAAATAGCTTTTAATCTTTTGCACTTTATTACAATAATAAGATGAGATGAGATATTAATTACCTTTTGAACCAAAAAAGGGAAAAAAATGAACCTAAACCATGTCTTTTTTAAAACGAAGAATTCTTTAAACAGTGAGCTATCACATTTATGATTTGTCTTAAGACGATCTGGGTCTTGATCTGACCTTTTATTTTCTGATTTTTGGTGGAACATCTGGTTTTGGCAATGTGATTTTTTACTCACTCAGTGCTTATACAAGTATTCGTGTTTCAGCCTTGACTCTGTCCGTGTGGGTACGTTTGTTATGTCTGCATGCGGGTTTCGAGTTATGACTCACTGACCTTTATCATTTTTCTGGCATTGGTCTGTACAGGAAAACTCAAATTTATTTCTTCAACAAAAAAACCCCAGGAGCTCCCCTGTGGGTTACTGCTAAAGTTGACCATCACACCTCAGTATGCCATCACAGTAATCACGCATTCATGTCCTATTAATAATACTGCAGTCATATTCTATTGAATAGTATGGGGCTGCTGAAAGTGCAAGGGTGACCTCGGTCTAAAGTTGGAAGTAGGAAGTTGGGTAGGAACAGGCAATTTTTACTTGGCTTCTCAATTAAGAGAAAATTTGTGCTCTACACACAAACATTGGACATTTCCTTCCTTCCTTATGCATACATGCTTGCATCATGTCATGCACGCTGCAGAACACAAATGCTCTTTCATTCTCATCCATGAACTCCCATTTCAAACTCCTGACTGGGTTCTGAGATCCAGATTTGATTTTCTCCTGAAAGGTCTCCTTTGTTTGACTATGTTTGCCTATTAAGTAGAGCGCATACAGTTTTGTGACTGTGTTTAAACCTGAACATAAGATGCTGCAGTGAGTTCTCCCATATTGGATTACTAACGCTAACCTTCTTAACTGTTGGGACTGATGCTGTTCAAGCTGTCACTCCTGACTTGTAAACACAGTAAAAAGACTTTACATTAACAGCGAAAACTCTGGGATGTGATCGTCTAGATTATTAACACTGATCAGACGAAAAACATCAAACACTATCACGGTGCCTTTTTCCAACTAAAACATAAAGTTTGACATTTAGTAGGGTAGATCTTTTAATCAGCTAAAAAGCCTGAAACTCCAGCTTATCACGTGTTAAAGTGCACAGAGTCAGGCATGAATAACAAGTGGAAAGCAAGGACAGCCATAACAAACCTGTGTTGCAGGCCTGAAGTAAAGATGTAATGGTGCCAAAGATAACGCTCTGCTCAATCATGACTGAATTTCTGCCCTACTGGTGAGAAAAAAATTTAGAATTTCTTTTGTTTAAAAATAAATAAATATTTAGAAATTTAGATATGGCCCTCTTGAGGATTGAAACTGAGCTGGAACGAGCTTGAATTGTATTTATGTAGAGCTGACCTGCAAAGGAGGATGCAATGCTAATTGATGTTAACTTAATTTAGTCTCACTCCCATTGGCCCCACACAACAGAGGCTTGCGATGGCTGGTCACGTTTTTTTCTTTCCCCAGAAGTAAACATCTGCTAAGGCCTCTGTGACTCATAGCGCACCATCTGTCCCTTTTTTGTGTCTCTTACTCTCTCTGGCCCTGTTATCTCCTTCCATCGTGTGCAATTATGTGAGTGGCAGCTTTTAGTCAAGAAGTGACTGAAAGATGATGCGATTTCTTTCATGGACACGTAAAGATACAGTAAATATAAATAGTGACAAAAAGTGAACTTCTCAGCACTATAATGTGCACCCTTAGTAGGAACAGTTATCGTGTATATGACCTCGGTCTGGGTTATGCCCTTGCCAGAGGGCCATGTATCTTGAATGCAACAGTGCAAGGACAAAGGCCTCTTCTCTGAGTGAAACCGGAGCTCTCCAAGGAAGCATCTGGCAACCTGGACACTGGATGAGTCGGGTTGATGATCTGGAGATGAAAAATGCCAATAATGCAAGCCTTCTTCAGCTCCCTTGGCAGGAGTGAGCTAATTCGATACATACCTTCCTCTGTGTCTCTCTCTACCTCTCTTTTTGGCACTGTCGCTCTCCCTTTACCTGCCACTCTGTCTTCCCCACCTTCATTTGTTCATCACCCTCACCACAGGCTGGGAAAGGGGGGAGATGGGCCGACAGAGACACGATACGCTGTTTGTCAGCCAAGAGCGGATGTGCCAGGAAGAGCTCCGCTGTCAGACAAGGTGTCAAACAAAGAGTCATTTGGTCCAAGAGCTGCAAGACAAGTTGTTGGTCTGTCCACCCTTTGAGGTACCCCCCCGCGATGGTGCTTCCCAGCACACTCTGTCTACTCCACCCCAACCCCTCCCCCATTTTTTTTTATAACAAAAGTTGCCGGAATACAAAAGAATCTCCTAACAAATTGCTTCCTAGTGTATTTCCCTTCCACCTTTCCCCCATCAGAGTTAAAAGGTGACAAGTCCAAAGAGCCACTGCGTCTGTGTGGGTGTGTGTATGCTAAAGGTGAAGCAGAGGGGACACACAGGGCAAACAAAACTAGATTTCCTCTAGGACCCAATCTCATCATCTTTTGTTGTCGCTGTCAGGCAGATGGTGCCGCCTGGTTCCTCATTTAACAGACACACATGTGCCCTAACAGGCATACGAGGATACACACTCTCGCCTGCTCAGTAAAAGACCATATATCATTTCATTACCCGTCGTCGGTTTTGTACAATAACATCCGCTGGGGTAATAACCACATGCTCTTCCAGAACATTTCATCAACCCGTAATGCTAGAAAACGTTGCCAGGTCTCGTCTTTTCTTGTAAAACTATCTCCGCATTTCCTCTTCAACACCGCTGCTGCCCTTCACTCAAACAACACCTGATACTTTTGATTAAATCAGAATCAGCTTCATACAAGCTAGTGATACCCGTGGTGGAAAGTGGCAATACATTTTTCTGAAGTCAGACCATAATGGGAACTATGTAAAGAAATGGAACGTAAATGAAAAATTCACACTCAGCTCGTAGCAGTTCTTCATTTATAAAAAACTTGGTATCTTAGTAGCCAAATGTGAATTTTATGCAGCAATTTAGGGTTCAGCTCATTTGTGTCAAGTCAAGAATGAAACAGAGAGCTGTGCAAAATGATTTGGAAAAATCGTAGCTGACATTTAAAGATGTGATAAATGATTTTTGATCACAAGGTAGCACAAAAAATATAAATGCAACAGCCATGAGCAAGTTGTTGCTAAAGCTTCAACCTCTTCAGACTTTTGCTCTGCAAGGAAAATTTGTGCTAGAAACATCTATTCTGTTGATGCAACATCAAATGATCATATCCCCTTAAAAAAATATGATTTTAACCAGGAGTTAGCTATAAACATCCAATGTATGTTCTAAAACATTGCATTCATTAGCAGTTTTTCCTTATGGGTGTGAGTAAAATAACTTTTAAGGCTTGTTTTAGTCTATAATAACTCCCATAGGTGAAAAATTGCTCTCTTGATAGAGTTGTAGTTGTAGTTGTAATACACCATTTGGTTATGGGCCTGTACTGTAAAATAGATTTAAAACATTTGCACCAAAAAAGGTAAAAAGAAAAAAAAAACAGAACCTCAAAGTGAAATGAATTCTCAGTAAAGATTGGTTCAAATGTAATCTTTACCGATGCCCCTTGTTCTTAAAGCCAAATCACTGATTCGTACGGTTTACATATTGATGCTCTAGTTCAGTGTGTCTAACCAGCTTGGTATTTACTTCCACCCTGACTTTCATCTTATGTTGAAGGTCATTTTGATCCCTTCTTGCTTCAGAGTTGTAAAATACTCACAAGTCTTTATTTTTCTCTCTGAAATTCTTAGACACATTTAGGGAAATATGTTTTGAATGAGTTGATGTGTGGTTAAATGTGCTAGATTTGTATAAGAGCCATTTTTCATGAGCTTATATATTTACAAATAGGCAAAATAAAAATGTGTCTTATTTTTTATAACTCTTTTTACTCTGTTATAATGTTACCGTGATCTCTCCACAAGCCACATCAACATTTCCAATGAGAGAGTTCCAAAGGCTGAAACATGTTTTTGCAACCCTATAAGAAGAATCAATCTTCTGGACTGTGGCTTGAATGTCAGTTTGAAGTTAACTTTGTGGTTTTGAGAGTATTTTGTCAGAGCTTGTTTATGACCAAAAATTAGTAACATTTCCAGCACTGGCTACATGCTGCATTTAGTGCTTATCAGTGAGTGTTAGCATGCCAATCTAATATTCTAGGTTTATAGGATTTATGTTACTCCACAGAGTCTAAAAAGACATTAAGAATCTGTTTAAATGTTTATAAAGTAATTTTTATCAATTTTTTTTTACATAATATGAGAGGTAAGGCTAGATTTTGGTGTGCTTTTGATGGCATCTTCACACCTCCCTCTGTGCATCTGAGTGAGTTAGCACAGCATGCGCCTGTACATGAAAGTGCAGATCACTGTACCCTCACGTTCGTCTAATCCTGTATTACTTTCACACCCCATGTTCTGCAGTAACCGCCCGTTTTCCACCCCACACCAGCTTTGATAACAGAACTGTCACACGAGGAAGCAAATCTTCATCACTGTGACATAGGAGCAGTTGTGACACATCAACACTGTACCAGGTCATCATGTCATAACTGTTTACAGATCCACCCATGCACAGCTGCCTCCTTAGTTTCCTGTCATCACTGCCCCTGGCCATACAGCTGCAAAACAATAGTAGCATTGGTGACTTCCTACTACCTGATTACCAACATCCTTTTCACATGCCGTCTATCCAACTTACAGTTGTGCTCGACTGTAAATTGAAATATAGCAAGAAGGATAGCCCTGCTTTGAATAGTTCAGTTAAAATTTTACTCATACTAATAACATGTCCCAAATTCTTTTTCTTTCTGGCTGGTGTCTTCAGGAGTCACCATGGCAGATCCTCTGCCTTCATCTTGTCCTAGGATCCTCGTTTCTTACACCAACCTTCACTACATCTATGGATACTCTCTGTGTTCTTCTCTTTTCCCCTTCCTGTTAGTTCTATATTCAGCATCCAACGCCTCTCTAACTTGGGATCCAAACTGCTCCACCTGAGCTGTCCCTCTGATGTACTGATTTTTAATGTTGTGTTTTTCTCCATAAAACCATAACATTGTAAACTCTGTCCGCAGCTCCGAATACATGCCCCAAATTTAAAAAATATGTAAATTTTCAAAGACCGGCATTGCAACGTCACACACTTATTTTATTGACTATCCGATTGTTAAGTGATGACGTGACGAATCCTACTTCCGGGCCTAAAGTAGTCTGCGTTTAATATGGCTTTTGTGTTGTTAACATGTTTAATGTTATGTATTTTCTTCTATTTAATCTCAAAAAGCTCCTAAAACAGTCAGTGATCACTGTTGACCTCCCTCGGCTTTTATTACCGCTAATCATTTATTTAAGCTCAGTTTTTACAACCTAAGATGTAACTACAGCCCAGCCCATGCAGCAGTATAGGAATGACTAACCTCGTATTGTGGATGGATTATCTCCTGGCTGAAGTTTTGTCCTTTTACACATCCTGCCATGCGATTACATTTGTTCCTGACCACCGAGAACACTCACGTTAACTTTTATCGAGTG
>NW_005187437.1:3331754-3337174 GCF_000239375.1 Pundamilia nyererei | reverse complement strand
ACACCTGGTAGAGCAGAATGCTGATCATTTTATTAAAGATGAAAGACTTTAGACAGTTTTTCAACTCTCAGTAATGCCATAGTGATCGTTTGATATATGGACCTGCAGCGGAGTTTAGGTCCAGACACGGCTAGTGACGTCAGACTGAACAACCGGATAGCTACAGCTATAGCTGTAAAGCTAGCTTGAGTTCAGCATTTTGATTGCTACCATCATGTCTGAGTATCACACACAGTGTTAGCACCCAAAATGGCAACAGAGTCCAGAGGTGGGGCACCTTCCTGCACCCCACACTGGGGAGTGCTAGAACGATGTATACTCTGAGTTATAACTTGGTGTTTGTTGCATAATTCTTGACTTGAAGATAAGATAAAGGTGCGTCTTGTTTGTTAGTCATAATGGAAAATGATAAACACACTAGTCAAAGGAGCTTGCAAAGAAAAGCGTCTGGACTTCTTTAAGTTGCTTGAAGACGTTTCACCTCTCATCCAAGAAGCTTCTTCAGTTCTAAGGTCAAATGGTGGGGAGTCCCAGATTTAAACCTAGTGGGAGTATCCCCCCACAGAAGGACAAAGGACCCCCTGATGATCCTCTAATCGCCTGACCCGAGGTGTGAAACTGGGTGTGGGTCCCAATCAGCCAGGGTTTCGGATGAGTATCTCCCTCTGCGGGGGGATATAATTAATCGGGAAGAAATAAAAATAAAAGGAAAGAAAAAATCTTGTGTGGATTCTTGTTTTTTAATAAGTGTTAATAGGCAGTTCTTTATACATAAAACATTAGAGTCAACTATATCACCTTTCTTTTTTTCCCTTTGTTCCTGCCTTGGGAACTACAGATGTGAGTTGCTAAATCAAATACAAAGCATTATTCCTTCTATGTGAGTAATGTTGTTTGTACATGGTCCCAGTGAACAATAACAATAACAGATAAAGATAAGTGTTTGTTGGAATGTTAGGCTGCGTCCACACACGCAAGATCAACAGCACACAATGTGCTTTGAGGTAGCAGCCAAGAAAGGTGTAGTTTGTGTCTGTGAACACCTGTGTGTACACCTGTGTGGATCAGCACACTTGTATTCAAAAGGTTTCTCCATGTAATGATGTGCTAGGGAGTGTGGGGAGCCATAGCCCCATCCCCCAGGGCATGAAGCAGGTATGGAGGAGATCCAGGCCTCAGCCATTCAGAGGACCCAGAATACGAGGACCCAAGGAGGACCACCAGGGGGGCAACTGTGCCATCCTCCTGGGAAGAGCTGAGGAGAGCCCCAAACGAGAGGTCACCCAGCAGCCAAGGAGCAGAGGCCAGAGGGGGTTGCAGTGACATGCCCGCGGGCTCTGTCGGCAGCCAGCTGTGCCAGAGAGGACCGGGCCTCAGGCCCAGGGGCCAGAGGCCTGAGGGCATCCCACCCCCCAGAAGGGGCCCAGCCGGGCCACAGGCGCCAGGCCCCGCCAATCGGACACCAGGAGTGAGTCGGTACATACATGAGCGCCCATCCCCACACACCACGAACCACCAACACACCAATGTCTGAGGGCATCAGCCACTGGCAGGGAGTGTGGTGAGGGGAGATAGGCCTCCATACCTCAGATAGCCTGAGATGTTCCCAGAGAGGTGGAGTCTAAGCCCCAAGCTGACATATAGACACGGACGAACAGGCACACGCGGACACAAACGTGCATTCCCACCCACATACACACAAACAAATACTCGGCACTCACCCGACGTGGAGACAGACACAAATAGGCACTGTACACACACTCCCCAAACATACTCTATATCCGCCTCCTTATCTGCAGTAGCAATCCAACGGCCAGCGCCTCCTCCCAGCCCCCCAGCCCCGAGGGTTAACAGAATGCGGGTGAGTGAAGACCCCAAACCTCCCTCCACCCGCTCATATGTAGTGTTTCTGCGTGCTGTTCTAAAGTGCATTTAAAACACAGGAGGGCATGGTGCTTCCTGCCAGAGAGCAGCACGGCTCCTCCCGAAAACCCTCAGTGTCTATATGAATTTAAAATTGAGGGTAGGGCACCAGCGCCAGAGGTGGGTTTGAATACACAAACCATTCTCTGGACGCTGTAAAATGTGCCCACCCCCAAGGCACTATATGTATGTGTTATGAGAGTATGAGTAATGTGGTTGTCTAGGTTGCGGAATAAAATTGAGGCACAGGCGGCCAGAAGGGGACAGAGAGGGAGTGCCTCCCCTGCACCCTGGTGACACACCTGCCCAAGCCCTGCGTGTGTGTGGGTGTGGAGGAAGTTTTCAAGTGCCTTCAACATTTCAAATGTTTTTAACTAAAGACAGTATTTTAGGTTTTGTAGGCCAGGGGTAGGCAACCTTTCTGATGATGAGTGCCATCTAAAATTTCCTCAGAAGTCAATGTGCCACATGATTGCATTAGCAATACATTTAATAACGCCCTATGTTAACAGCTACACACTATATAGAACAACTTTATAGAATTATATCTGTTCGCAGATGTTGGCAGCTATCAGCGAATAGTTATCAGCTATTTTGAAACAAAAAAAGACACTTTTTATCCATAACAAGAACTCCATAACAGCAAATGAACTGTACAACAGAAAATACAAATGCTATTTATGGTCTCCTCACAACAATGATAAGAAAAATAAACTGGACCAATATGGCATGTTTGTTAATACAGAGATACACATGTTAATGTGATCTCTGGTCTCCCACTCAGAGACACAGGTCTCCGAGTGTCCAGCATTCAGACGGCTGCCTGAGGACACACATGTGAGAGAAAATCTGCTCACACAGATATGTAGAGCCAAATACTGTCAATAAGGCCTCTGCAATGTTCTGAAGACAGTTAAGCTTGTCAGGTAGTGATTTCCAGCAGGTGAGGAACACGCACAGCTATGGATTCCAGCTGTGTTTGTAGTTCTGCAACCTTTGACCCCCACAGACTTGAGCTTTTCAGTTCAATCAGCTGCATTTCGATGTCCTCTGTGTCCAGTCAGTTAATGCGAGACAAACCCAGCTGCTCATTAAAGCTTTCTGGTTTGATCAGAAAAGAAAACATTGGTCCATACACCTGAAAGTCCCGAGAACGCACTGTGAATTCTATCTCGAGTCTTCGGATGTATCCGTGTATTTCCGTGGTGCTGATGCTGCGTTGAGCGGACAGCTTATGATGCATTTGAAGTGTTAGAATGTGGAAATTTCAACATCGCTTGAAAAAGCTGCCAGCTAACAATGTCCCTCCCACCGGTAGGCTAAGTTATTTTTAGGCAATTACAAGTTGAATCTGGTAGTTGGAGTTGTTAGCTAAGATACCGTCATTAAGAAGCGGCACAACTAATGTGTCTATGCGAGCTAATTTGCAATGTGCACCGGTGGCGCGGCCATTTATTTTTTAATGTACCTTCTCAAATTAATTCACTGCGTGTCGTGCCCAGGGCTGGACTGGGACAAGAAATCGGCCCGGGCATTTTGACTAGAGACCGGCCCACCAGGTATTAAAGCCATAAAGCCTTTGAATGAAAACAGATGCTGTTGTGACAGTGATGTATGCTGTCTTGTTGGTATATTTATGATTTCTATACATTTTACATCAGATAAAAGCTTTGGTTGTAAGATTCAGATAATTATTTAATAAAAGCTAGACATTTTAAATGAGAATAAGAAAGAAAAGTATTTCTTTGTGCCCCCCTCTCCCTGTTAATGCCCTACCTGCCCCCCTGGCAAAACTTTGGTAGACCCGCCCCTGCACAGTTACCAGCTGTCAGCTACGTAAAAAGGGATCCTGATGTTATTTCTCAGAAACAGTTCATAACTTCCCTTCAACTCATTAATGTCACCTAAAAGGTAAACCTGTTTCTCCATCACCTGTTCAGCTTTGATGATTCAGTAAGGACATCTCCTGGTTCCATCTTCATGTTTCCCTCTCACCAGATAACCAAACCGATATCATGACCAGCAGCTTTTACAGCTGTGGCCCCAGCAAACATCAGTGGTACTAGAAATTAATATTAAATAAATTCTAACAACAGCTGATCAAGCTTAAACGTGCTGCTGTTGTTTAGCGCGACATCCGGCGGTTTCCTCTTTCTGGCGAAAAGTGGGCGATAAACAAACAAAAGAGACGGGACTTGCGACAGAAATGCAGATCAGCTGATCATTGATCTGTTTCATGATTGAAGTAGCAACAGGAGAGGGAGGGGGAGAGAATGAGAGAAGAAGAGGCAGCTGACAGCGTAAAGACACAGAATAAACTTTGTGTCTTTTTCCATTGTAGCTGAAGTACGGGACAAACTGCGTTCCTTCTCATGCGTAATATTTTCTCTGAATGAGGGACCATTCCAGTGGTTGGCAACTCTAACTAACCTTAAGAATAAAATAAAGTTCACTATCTGTACCATCATAGCACCGATGGCCAGTTCAGCTATGGTTGTGCCATCGGTTAACCCTTCGCGTGCCAGCTTTGGCACGCATGCCCAGGCTTGCTGGCCCCTGTTGTAGACTCAAAACTTAGGAATGAAGAAAATGCATAAAGCATATATAAATTTTAAATTTATATACTTATATACTTTTTAAAAAGTACATTTATTCAAAACCGACGACAGGATTTGGGTTGTGACAGCATCTGTGTTTAATGTCACGAATGTAGAAGCCACATCCGAAGTTCAAGTTAAATGCAGGGACAGTAACTGTGTGTGTATATGTAAGTGTAAAAACTGCAAATACTCAGATTAACAGCAACAGTACTTTGTCTCGATCTGCCACTGCAGAAATTAATCTCATTTAAATAATAACGTGACGCACAGTGTCACATCAAAAAAGGCACACACCTTTGATGTTGCATGACTAAATCTCTGTTTTCCTCGTCCACACGTAAATGCGAAAACTGTGTTTTCGAAAATCTCCACCCTGGCAGGAGTTTTTAAAAATCTCTGTCTCTGTTTTCAGTGATCGAAAATGCCATGTAAGTGTGGACGAAAGGTGCAAACCCATAGAAAAATCCTTGCATATGGATTCAAAGGTGCCAAGAAAAATAGAGGTTCCATCTCCAGATAAATTGTTGAGAAGACATAGTGTTTGAAGGGCTATCCTCGCCTTATCAACCAAGAAGCTCCACTGGAGACATACCAACCATCTGCCCTGCTTCCTTCGAAGGGAAGGTTCCTGGGACTGAAAACCCACTTTATTCACTAGGTCCTCACAACAACTAATAATCTATCAAGACTTTCACAGAGTTGCCACTGAACTGAATTTTAATGAGCCTGAATGAATAAGTCTTTAATCTTTGTGAACTTTGTGGAAAAAAAACATTTTGGAAAAAACATTAACACAAAAATAAATTAACTAATCTGGATGATAAATCAAGAAGTGTGTGTGTGTGTGTGTGTGTGTGTGTGTGTGTGTGTGTGTGTGTGTGTGTGTGTGTGTGTGTG